>NC_141685.1:654889366-655219366 GCF_964263255.1 Lissotriton vulgaris | reverse complement strand
ACAAGTCAAGCATTTGGATGGAAACGTCTGGGAGCAGTACAAGATAAGAGAAAAGTTATTAGGTATTATAGATGTGATTATGTTCAGTGTTCTTGAATTCTCAAAACTGTCTCATAATTTAGTTCTCTGACATGCAGGATGATTGTTCGAGTGCTTACTCTTTTAACCACATGATAAACAATCTTGCCTATCTAATGTATGAACCATTAGTGATGTGGCACCAAACATCATTTGCCTGATTAAGCAACCAACATTTCTACATATAAATCGAGATTATAATTGTTTAAGTCTAGAATTTAGATTTAAAAATGGAGGGAGTTCAATCAGCTATTTTATGCAATGTTTTATTGATTTGTGTTGCGAACTTATCACCCGGGGGGTGGGGGGGGGGGGGGTATCCAGGCGCTAGAACATTTGTGTAGGGTGATTGGAGCTCCTAGTTAGACTGACAGGTCTTCAGTTTCTTGGGTAACTCGAGTAGCGATAGAAGGTGATAGGGAAGGTTGTTCTAAGTTTTGGCGGTGATGCAGGAGAAAGAGCATTCTCCTGCTTTGCTCCTGTGGATATATGGTATCTGTGCGAGGCAGAGGGTAGCTGAGAGCAGTTACCTAGCTAGATTGTGGATGTGAGGCCGTGTTTGAGGTAGTCAAGTCCATCATTCCTAGTTTTGTTGGCCACCATGAGGTGTCAGTCCAACAGAGAGCTCTTGTTCCAGAAAATCAGGACTTTGTTTAGTCAGTGTTAAGCTTTAGTCAGTTCTGTTTCATCCAGTGTGCCATGGTTGACATGCAGGTTGTGAACTTGGTTCTGCTGGTCTAGTTGTTGTCTGTGAGGGAGAGGATGACCTGAGGGTTGTCTGTGTAAGACACAATGTTGATTCCATGGGATCTTATGACGTGAGTGAGTGGTGCCATGTAGAATTTGTAGAGGGTAGGGCTTAGCTTTGACCTTTGAGGGACCATGCAGTTGAGGTTCCTGGGTTAAATGGAGTACATTTGGAATCTGACTCATTGGGTTCTGTCAGACAGGAAGGAGGTAGGTCATCTCAGTGCGGGTCCTTGTATTCCACGTTGTGCATTATTGAGATGCGGGTGCCGTGGGAGACAGTGTCAAGGTTGCACAAAGGTCAAGTAGGATGAGAACTGCGGTTTTGTCCATGATGGTCTGGATGTTGTCAGTTGCTGTGATTAGATGTTGCCTGTGCTGTGGCTGTTGCTGAAACCTGACTGAGTGATGTCTAGCAAAATAGAGGAGATAGTGAGGCATAGACAAAGGAGTAATGATAGCTGATACACATCAGGAAAGGGGATATTGATTTGGGGGAATGCACCTCCCAACTTAATAAACCTACTGTGGTTAAGTTGAAACATATCTCTGACCTAATCTCATCTCAAACCTTGGTAGCTATGGCATAATCAGCACGCAGGCTTCAGAGAAATGTATATTAAGTATAGCAGAACCGCAGTTTTATAGTAAAGAATTTCACACAATGAAATTACCAAACCTATTAAGAACAATAGAAAGAAAAAGAATGAGCAAAAAGACACAAAACTTAATAAACAGTGTAAGGGAAATGAAAATATGAATCATTAAAGTTTTATGGTAAGAAGTGCCTAAAAAAAGTAAAGTTCCCATGAAAAGTCACCATTCGAGGTTGACCGGGACCTAGTTGCAATTTCAGACTGACAGCGATGGTGCAAGGGTCGGATACAAAAAGTGGGTCAACCAAGTTAAAGTTTTTACCATCAGACTTAGGGGCATATTACCAACAACTAGCGATAATTTTTGTCTCTAACTTGTTTAGAGACAAAAATTATCGCCGCACATCAGCGATTTTTATCGCAGATAAACCTTGCTATTAGCAAGGTTTATCGCAAATGCGATAAAAAACGGCCGCAATGCATGAATATCGCTGAAAAGTCAGCGATATTCATGCATTATCGAGCAAATGCTCTTAGCCATGTTATCCACCTCCCATTGGATAACATGGCTAAGAACTGCTCAGGGCAGGTGTAAGCTTTTGGAGATATTCGCGCTTAGCGCGAATATCTCCAAAAGTTGGTAATAGGAGATAGCGATGTTAGGGACTGTTTCCAGTCGCTAACATCTTGGCACGCCCACTTTGCATGTCATTAGTGATAAATATCACTGACATGCAAAGCGGGGCCCAAGATGGTCGCTATCTCCTACTAGCTGTCACTAACTGGTGTTAGCGACAGCTTGGTAATAGGGAGATAATTTTATCTCCGCTTTCTTGGCTTTTAAAGCCAAAAAAGCGGAGATAAACCCCCTTGATAATATGCCCCTTAGTTTTTTAAATGGTAGTCAAAATCTTCCAGCAGGTCAAGATTGAAGACTGTGGCTGGTGGGATCCCTCGATGTCAGATACATTGTTGTCAAGCTCTTGATAAAGCTGTTTTGTTTTTTTGGCTCCAGAAACCCTAAGCAGGATAAACCTGAACCTCAATTCATATTGTTTTTGTGACTCGATGTACATTACATTGCAGTAGCATCACATGGATATTCATTCCTAAATTGTGATTTCTTTTAAGTGCAAAAGCTTTTTTACATTCCATAATTGTTTCACCGCAAATGCTGACCAAACTTTAGGGATGGAGTAGCAATAATGGATTTGTTAACAACACAGGGCACACACAACATATTGAGGCCCAGATTTACAAAAACGGTGCTTCGTGTTTGCGCAGATTTTTGGGGGCAGCCATGATGCAAAAGTATAGTCTAAATTTACAAATGTATGCAACGGCCAATATCTATCACTTGGCATGCCTTTGTAAAAAGAAAGTATCACAATATAGCTCCCTGCACTGCATTGCGTCACACTGCACTGGATAGGCATTACATGTATTCAGTATGGGAATGTCCATGCATCCACCCATGTATTTTGAAACACCCAGGTTTACTAAAGGCAGTAAACCTGGTTTTGCACCTAAATGGTGTGACTGCTGAGAGAGGCACAACAGGGAGAACTATCTTCCTTTCTCCTCATTACTTCCTCCTTCCATGTGTGCAGCATTCAGCAGCACCCATAGAAAAAGAAATATCCCCCAAAGGATACTTTATGTGCAGGAAGTTATCCTTTTCTGCACAAAAACAATCCTACCCTTATGTCACGGCGCAAGGGTGGTTGTGCTGGTGCTTGGTAGCCACAAGTGCACCAGCATAGTGAGAGAGCTGAGCAGCGCCATATCTTTGTCAATATGTTGCTGTTCTGCTCGCTCCTATGCCTGCAACGCAGTGTATCAACTTGCCTTGCTTCATTGTGTTGTGTTAACTCTTGGTAAATCTGCCCCTGAGTATGGATGATCATTTCACATAATCATCCCTTGGTTGTTCCACTGAGATAACATTATCATTAGTGTACACTTCCCAGGAAAGATTGAAACAATCACAAAGCGATTTTGTGCCATGAAGTAGCATATTTTGTGGTGTAAATTATGGAATACTCCTGTGCCAATATTTTGTTCATGGGGAAATAACCGATTTTCCTTAAAACAACCAACAGTAGAAAGGACCTGCAGAACATAACAGTGATACTTGTGTAAAAAGACTCCAAATTGCTTTTGCAAATAACGGTGTTTGGCTCTGGAAATGTTGCATACACATCTGCATAGATGAAATAAAAAAGTTATGCATAGGGATTTATTTTATATATATGAATTAAATATTTGAGTACCTATTAGTTTAAATGACTTTTTCGAGTTGTAGTATTTTAGGACCAGATTGCTTGCATAAACACTTCATACTTTGTTTTTAGGCATATTATTTTAGTAAGTGTAGATAACCTAGGTTTCCCCAAATGAAAGGAATGTCAGTACCACATGACGTTATGGAGAGTTCACCACCTGCCAAAATGAGCCTAATTGGATAACGATAAAGAAAGTGGTTAATAGAACTTTGACACTTTCTTTCACCATGATTTACTGCTGTACTGTAAAAGTTTGGAGTTGTTCCCAGTGTCATGGAGCTTCCAATATCAATCATTTGTTTGAGGATAATGCAACTCCTTAAAGTACTTGGGAATGCACGTTTGGTGGAGGGAATGATAGGATATTTTTACAGCCTCTTTAGTGGGTTAAGTGCTACTTTACCATACAATCCATTGTACAAGGTTCAATTACTATTCTTGCTAAAAAAGATTTTTTCAAACAATTGAGTTGACCTTTTGAAAATCAAACGGAAACCGTATATTTATTAAAAGTGAAAAGACCTTAAGTTGATTAATGATTATACTTTTGAAGCACTAACATAATACTTCTTTGAGGGGATGAGTTCCCAGGGGCATATTATCAAGGGGGTTTATCTCCGCTTTTTTGGCTTTAAAAGCCAAGGAAGCGGAGATAAAATTATCTCCCTATTACGTAGCTGTCACTAACACCAGTTAGCGACAGCTAGTAGGAGATAGCGACTATCTTGGGCCCTGCTTTGCATGTCAATGACATGCAAAGTAGGCGTGCCAAGATGTTAGCGACTGGAAACAGTCGTTAATATCGCTATCTCCTATTACCAACTTTTGGAGATATTCGCGCTAGGCGCGAATATCTCCAAAAGCTAAAACCTGCCCCTGAGCAGTTCTTAGCCATGTTATCCAATGGTAGGTGGATGACATGGCTAGGAGCATTAGTTCGGTAATGCATGAATATCGCTGACTTTTCAGCGATATTCATGCATTTCGGCCAATTTTTATCGCTTAGGAGATAAATCTTGAAAATAGCAAGGCTTCTAAGCGATAAAAATCGCTGCAGCTCGGCGATATAAATAACGCCGCTAAACCAACATAGCGATAATTATCGCTAGTTGTTGGTAATATGCCCCCCAGTCTTTCTGATTTAGAAAGATTTTTGTTTAAGAACGGGTTTTCTGAACTTGAATATCAATCGAAAAATTATCTTTCCATAGACCGAAAAGGAGTTAAATACTTTGGCTTCTTTGTAATTTATCGTGTAAAGTATTCTGACAAGTAAGATGCCGGGGTCTTCATGACCACATTAATTCAGGTGGTTTTTTTTATGTGGAGACTGTGCTATACAGAAGGATGGGACATTCAGAGGGAAATCTAATTTCAACTCAAGTAGATACATTATGCTTTTGTCTTCATATTTCAGGGATTTGTGTGCCATCCACAGAGTTTACTGTACGGCCATCATTTTCCTTGATGTCATTCATATTTTTGGATTGGTGAACATGTTGGCAGCACACTCTGTTTACCTTCTTGTAGCATAAAAGAACAAAATCAAAACAACAAAACTGGTGATAACTGAGCTGAGCTGCGAAAAACAATGCCTAGTTACTTATGTAGAATGCAGCATGTACTTATTGAAACATATCAACAGCCACAGAAGACATTAAAGTAGTTCCTCTGAAGCAGTGGCGTAGCTAGGGAGGATGGAGGGGATGTACCGCCCCAGGTGGCAATTTTTTTTGGGGGGGGGCGGCGGCTGTGGTGCGTGGCCCTAGACTTGGAGGCTGCGGCGGAGCAGATTAGGATCCAGCACAGGGCCTGGCTGCGGCCAAGGAGGAGGAGGATGGGCCTGGTGGAAGCCGATTGTCACTGTGATACCGTGTTTGGCACGTGTTTGGCACGCTGTTTAGGACCTTTCGCAAGTTGCCTGTTTTCTTCTACCTCCTAGTCATTGTTAACCAACCCCAATACCCTCTCTCCCTTTCCCCCCCGCTCGTGGTCTCTAACCTGTATTTCCCCTCAATAAACGCTTCCCTGACTTGTCGAACTAGTTCGCCAGCACCCCCCCCCCCCCAGCTGTTACAGGCCCCGGTGGCAATCAGAGCAATCGCCTAAGATGTCATAATCACTAGCTACGCCACTGCTCTGAAGTTCCACAATACCACAAAGAACCACATTGGAAAGAGCACATCACTGGTTCTGTTTGTGAGCCATTGTTTGAATCTTGATAGGATACAAACTGCCAAAAAACAGTAGCACGTACCCACTTTATGCAGTCACTAGATTATTTTGGGAACTGACCTGTGTGTGAGATTACAAAAAGAAGAATCGGACTGGGTCACAATCCAAGATAGTTCATCAATATTCATGAAGTAGGTCACAAAGTCAATCCATTGGTGGCCATCACAGCGGCCTGCTTTGGTCAGCATACCATCATGTCTTTGATCACCTCAAAATAAACGTTTTTGTTTTTAATGCATCTGATTTCTGTAAAGAGAAACGGGGCTGTGCTTTTATTTTTAAGTTTCTTTCTTTTACTTTTTTGGGGGGGAGAGTGGCCAGTGGCCCTCTGGAATACTGCTTGCTACCCTTTTTTTTACTAACAAAGGGGAATGGGTTCCAAGTGGACCCCTTACCTTTTGTGAATGTGTTACCACCCCAACTCTTAGAAAACGTTATTTATTTCTATTTTAATTGTAATTAAATGTAATGCTACATTAATTATGAACACTTAAAAAAGATTATTAAAATATTTAAAAATAAAATAATACATGTTATATTCATATATATTTCTAAAATTAAATTACATTTATATTTTTAAATAGTTGAATTTCATTGAATTCAACATTAGGTACAACGGAGTTCTATTTTAAGAATGTTGGTTCTTGTTGGCTGTAGTAACCATATAAAGGTAGTTTGTGAATAGCCCTGCACTTAAACCTTGTGGGTGAACCTCTCCATAAACACCTCCCTATCCAACTTCCTAGGCCCCCTAGCCCCTCCCCATTTTAGCAAGTATTCACCACTTACCAGGCACTTCCTCCAGCCTGTCCTGCATTTACAACCAAAACATATAATTATGTGTGTGGTTGTCTCCACAGTTGGGGTAGAAACCTCCTCACAGAAAAGATGGGAGAAGGCGGAAATTTAGAACTTTGCATTTTGTACTTTTGTAGTCCGTTAGCAGTAGCATTGTAGTACTACTAAACATACTACCAAGTGCAGTTTGTGAATGGACTCCTGAATGCTGGTACTGGTTAAATATTACATGTGCTCTAGTACCATAAATAGCATCTGAAAGGCCGATGTACATTACTTGGTATGGCTTTGTTGAGCATCATTGTAATTGCATGCAATATTCTTTTAGCTATATAAAGTCTGAGTGAAAAAAGAGAAACAGAATGCAATCCGTACTGTACATTGAGGTAGACAAAGACGTAATTCTTGGTGTCATTGTACTTATTTCTGCTTATTTCACAGATGGAGCACGTTTCATCATGTGAGTTTGGTTTAAGATAATATAAGGCTCAGAAAGCAGATGATTAATTTCACCAGATAGTGTTTGCAAGCTAAAGACCTAGCCAATTGGTATAGCTGCGTTACCAATGTTTTTTTTATTTATTTTGGGATAACAGCTGAATCCGACATGAGAAAAGTAAACAAAATAGATCTACTCTAATACCAAATACGCACTGGCCATCTTCAGTCCAGTTTCATCAGCAGTACCAGCTCTCAAACGAAGGCACAAGAAACCATGGTCTTTTTTGAATTCCCAAAATCCTGGATGTGCGCTTTCAGTTTAGCATTTGCATAACTGTACTGTAAACGTCTGCAGTTGCTCCCAGTGTAACAGATGCTGCCGATATCAATTATTTGCTTGATGATAATGTTCCTAATACTCTAATGCAAGTATTAGTAATTTGTATGGATTAAAAAGGGCACGAGGATTGAAAATGACTTGGCCTGCAAAGATGTATAATCATGCACATTAAGCTTTAAATACATTTTGCAGATTGCTTGAATTGTGAGGATGTGTAATGCAAGATGACCATAGCTGCTTTCCTTGTTGGAGTTAGCCTTTTTGGTATGATAGTGTTTTTAATAATTGCCTGGAATGCTATAAACATGATCATTACAGACATAATAAAATGACCAATAAATACTTTATTTTTCGAGAATTTGGAGTTGTCTTGTTGACTTTATGTTGTGTAAGCTTGATTTCTATTTATTTGTCACTTGTGATTTGGTTTCATAATATTCATCCATAAATGCTCATATGTGATTAAGGTTTGTGATTTTTGGCAGATTGGATACGCTAACAGTAATCTAGTGTGCATACGGTTCATTTTCCAGGTGGTCACGCCCTCAAGAAGAAGTTACTTTCCACCAGGTTTTGTCTCCTACTCCTTCCACCAGAGACCAGTGACCACATCCGCTTGTGGCATGACCATAAAAATACTCCCTCTAGATTTTCATATTTCATTTTCACGAGTTAGGTAAGCACAGGTGTTATGGAGCAGGGTCCGGGAGGTCAAGAGGAAATTCAATAATCACTTATGTGCCTCACATGTTATTATGCTGCTTAGATACAGATTGTGGTCCATCCACGGAGTGACACAAAGCTGAATTGCTTTTAATCAGAGGTAATCAATGAACTAGACACAGCTATTCCTCACATTTTTTTGGGAAGCAAAATAATCAATTTTTTGTTTTTACTGTGTTGCTCATCCACATAAGACAGTTTCGCTCATCCAATGATACAATTGTTCTACAACATAAATTCACATTAGCGTTCATAGGTTACTAATAAATAAACTACATTTGTATATTAGGGATCCTCATCATTCAAAATAGGGATTGTCGTCACACAAGCACCAATGCCTGGCAGCGGGGCTCAGAAGTGTGGGTATTTCTATCCACAGCTATGTGTAACTTAGCTAGGAATGTCATGATCCAAGACACTGCTTTTGGGATACATTTTTTCATTTATGACCAGCATCTTTATATCTGATCCTGTATTATATGGGTGTGGTATCAGAACTGCTTAGTGAATGGCCGCAGAAATGTTGCCAATGCCATGTTATGGTGAGACCAAAGATATGTAGAAAGTTTTCTTCCAGAGTTGGGAAAAAAGTGGTTGGAGGAAAAAGTGAACTTAAAAACACTCAGGGGCAGATTTATGTTAACTGGCGCATCCCCAGGGATGCGCCAGTTAACGTGCTCCACAGTGCGCCACAGCTCCGCCACCCATGGTGCGCCACATTTATAATGCGGCGCACCATGGTGCAAAAATGGCACAGATGCGTGACACATCTGTGCCGGAAATGTGGCGCATTGCTGGAGTTGCGTCGCAAGCGCGACACAGCTCCAGCAAGGCTCGGGGGTACACCATCTGCACAATGCTGCGTCAAGACCTACGCCTGCTTCAAGCAGGCGCAGGATTTTGACGCAGCATTGCCCTGAAAGTGACTGAGTGAAATCTCATAGATTTCACTCAGCCACTTTCAGGAGGCGTTCCAGCGCAGGAAGCCCCCCCCCCCCCTGCGCAGGAACGCCTCCTTATGGCGCAGTGCTTTACAACGTGACACATCTCCTAGATGCGTCACGTTGTAAATAGGGCGCATTGTTTGCACCACAGTTGCGTCAAATAAAGTGACGCAATTGCGTCGCAAAGGCCTCATAAATCTGCCCCTCAGATTTTCACATGAGCAACTCTACACTTGCATATTAGCTCATGTTAAAATGCAGTTCACAAATGTTTTCTAGGAGTACTATTTCTTGTCCTGATTCTGTAAATTCCTGGAAATTCATAAAATCTGCATAGCTGCAGTTAATGCAAGGACATACATGGGTTTACGTTTAAGACTTTCATTTATAATTGGGCCCCTAATTTGGGTTGGCGTTGACTGTGATGTCTTACGTTTACTAAAATACGGTCTGTCTCTCTGTATCGGCTGGCCTGAGTGTGAGTAACAGTATTCTGCTCTTTCACAAGGAGCTAATTGGCACATAGGGTACTTTTGTTCAGTGCCAGTAACTACTATGGCAGTGTGTGCCTTTTGAGACCAAAAAACTATTTAGCATTTTTTCCAATGTTTGTTACAATGGTGAGAGTCTGGCAGTTCCCCACACCAATAAGGTTTTACAAAAAACATGCCAAAACAAGTCACATATTGACAAAACTAAAAAGCTGACCACCAATTTCAGACCTACTGGCTTTGCTAATGCATTTTTATTTTTGCTTCCCATGATCTTATTGAAACTGGTTACACTGATTTTCCATTATGAAAATTTTTGGGAATTACTGGCATGCATCAACACATGTTACTAAATGATGCTGCAAAGAAATGGTACCTGACATGTTATAGTAGTTTAGCAAAATGTTTTTTTCCCTTGCTTTCATTTTTGTATGCACATTTTATTCTGAAAGCAAAGACTCATCAATCTTGCTTTCAAGCTTCTGCAAAATTTTGCATCAAATCAGAGAGTATTCCGGGAGCATTATACATAGCCTCATATTGCTAAACTTTGAAAATGTGTGTACACGTTTTTATACTGGAACCACTGTCAGTAGTGCAGTTGGAGCTTACAACATTTACTTAGAGCGCTCACCCTAATAATCAAGGTTTTCAATGAATAAACCATGAATACGAGTTTGAACAGCGTTAATTTTTGGGCAAAAATATTACCTTAACTGCAGACAGTGCCCTTCCCTGATCCATAATATGGTACTGCATACTGGCAGCCAAAGGGCTTGTGCTGCAGCGGGTTGGGCTTACTTGTCCCAAGGACAAAATATACATGAAAACTTGTTGCCCTTGACCCCAAACAATATGTCCTGGGCGTCGGTCTATAGGAATTCCACATCCCTGGGAGAAGTTTCTAGACAGTGTTTCCCTGTGGAGACACTGTTGTGGAAGTTCCTGTCTCCCTTGCCTTGGATCCAAGGTGGCTGCAGTGACAATGTGGATGTGATAGGTCCTTTGTGTGAAAGCAGAGTACACCTTATTCGGTTACAAGTGGGGCTGTGCTCAGCTCCACCCCCCAGCCTACCAGGAGATTGACCATTCGGGCTATTATGTGAGTCTCTGGGAGGAAATCACAAGTCAGTTACCCAGTCATGTGACCTAAGACAGACTGAGGGTACCAAAGGGATAAGGACATGAAAATACCCTTAAATTGAGTTTTTATCACAATTCCAAAATCCCCAAACATGATATAGCTACCTACTCCCAATTGGAAATTACAGCTTCTTAAATATAACAAGGAATATTCAATGGTATTCTATGAGAGGGGTAGGCCTCACAGTAGTGAGAAGAGAAATAAGGAGCTTTTTACTACGAGGACATGTAAAACTAAAAAGTACATGCCCAACCTTTTGATTGCAAGTCACCCAGCCATTTAGGCTACATATGTCCTAACCTTAGGGGCGCCTCATGTGTAATAAAAGGGGAGTTGAGGGCTGCCAAGGGGGTTTTATTGCCAAGTAGGCATGGCAGTTTAAAACTGCATTCAGCCTGCAGTGGTAGGCCTAGGACATGTTGTAAGGGGCTACTTAAGTAGGTGGTACATTAGTTGCCCAGGCCCACTCGCGACATTCAATTTATAGGCCCTGGGCATATGGTATAGCACTCAACAAAGGGACTTATAAGTAAATTAAATATGCTATGTTTTAGGGGAGTGAGCACAAGCATATTGGCACTGGTCAGCACTGATAAAGTGCTCATAGTCCTTATACCAACAAAAATTAATTCAGCAAAAAGTGAAGGGAAAAAGGCAAAACATTTGGGGGTGACACTGCAGAAAGAGCAATTTCCAAAACTAGTAAATGGCACTACTTGTAGCCAGGGGTTAAATGATGCTGGTGGACAGCAGCACCCATTATGCCACCCACTAGAACCGGAAAACGTATCTAAGGACTGCCACTTCAGTCTGTAGTGCAGTCTAAACTGCCATTTAGACTTGTCAAAATAAACCTTTTGCCAGGCCTAAATCTTCCATTTTAATACTCATAATTCAACCATAAGGTAGACCCTAAAGGCCCATAGGACAGGATGCATGGTATTGGAAATGTAGGGCATGTGTTTTTGAGTTTACATGTCGTAGCAGTGAAAACCTCCTAAGGTCGTTTTTCACTGCTATAAGGCTGTCTCTCACATAGACTAACACTGGTTCTCCTTATTACACGTAATAAGTGCTAACCAGTTTTGGAACAGATAGAGGAATTACGTTTCCACTCGAATATATAGTAATTTAAAACACTCTTTGATTGTAAAGTCAGATTTTAAGTTACCATTTTCAAAATACTTCTGTTAGAATAATTTCTCCCCAAACCAACTGTGCCATTCTGTAGAGAAATCCAGGTATATGTGGTCAGTCATTCTAGACAATTACCCAGCGAAAACAGTACCCTGTGAATCAAATACATTTGCATTGACTCTCAGGAATAAGAAGGATTTGTTGTTTGCTGTGGTACTTGGATCAGCTATAGACCACTTTTGTTTTTGCCATCCCTACCTACTGACCTATGTAGGACATAAATCCTACTGGATCAAATTATATATTGAAGGCTTACTTCTGAGGTCTTCTTTCCATGGGACAGACAGATGTACTTTTCAAAATACATCTTTAATCATAGAGAGAGTGCACCTGTAGGCTGCATCCCTCTGAGCTTTCCGTCTGTCATTTCTCTTTTGACGCGCCGGTTTCTTACTGCGATCCGATGTGATGATGCTCCGGTGCGATGTGACAAAATGGCGGCTTGGTTATGCTGCGACAACGTAGATGCGATGCATGCACACCCGACGGCCGTGCAGTGACTCAGTGAACCTCTGAGCCGTAACAGGCCCTGCAACATTCTTCTCCAGGGATGCAACGAAGACCTCTGCTGCAGTGGCATGCTTCTCCGGTGATGCAACGCGCCTCTGTGATGTGATGGCAACAGCGGTGGCACGCTTACTCAGGGATGCAGCGACAGCTGCTATGGCGGTGACATTCTCCTTCTTTGTTGAGTCGTGCTTCCAGCTCCAACCGATACGCAGTCTCTTAGAAGGCCCAGCCCAACATCAGGCACTTAAATTCCCAGCAAGGGAATTCAGGGGGGAGCTGGTTGTGAAGTCTTGTAACCCTGAGACTTCAGGCAGGAGGTAAGCCCAGTTCAAGCCATTGGAGATTATCCTTCAAGATGATGAAAGCACACTAGGTCCTTTTTCTTCTTTCTTTGGCAATGAAGCAACCACTGCAGGCCAAACCCCAAACAGCACACAGCACAGGGGTAGTCACCTCCTTCAGTTTCCTGGTTCTCCTCAGCAAAGGTTTGTCTTGATTCCCAGAAGTGATCTAAAGTCTGGGTCCCCCTTTTTATACATAAAAATCTTTTGTCTCTGAAGACAGAGCGCGTCTGTACCTAGTCCAAACCAGTTCTGGGCACATTCTGCCAGTGCACACCTTCTTCCTTTGTCAGTGTGGGCTAGGGTCATCAGAAGCACCCTAGGAGGTGGAGCCAGCATTGTGGAAAGCAGACACAGCTCTATTCAGTCCCAGGTTCCATTCCCAATACAGATAGGTCTATTCAGCCTAGTGCTGACTCACCCTGACTCCTGGAGCCACCCCAGCCCCTGTCACTCACAAACCAGATATGGAATACACAAACCTAGCAGAGGCAGGCTGGATTGTTAGGTAAGAAAATACCTTCTTTATTAAAGTGGTATTTTCAAACACAGAATGTTAAAACCAACTTCATTAAAATATGTATTTTATCATTCTGAGTTCAGGCATACTAAACTCGAATTTCTACCGTGTTACCTAGGTCATTTAGGATTGTAAGCTGTTATGATTAAACTGCCTATTCTGGCCTATAGGAACAGATAGCCTTGCAATAGTGAAAAACGAAATTGGCTGTAATTCACTATCAGGACATGCCACACACATCAGGGCATGTCCTACCTTTCACATACAATGCACCCTGCCCTAGGACCTACCTTAGGGGTGGCTAACATGTAGAAAAGGGAAGGTTTGAGGACTGGTAAGTGGGTGCACTTACCAAGTCAACATGGCAGTACTGGACTGCACACAGGCTCTGCGATGGCAGGCCTGAGCCATAGTTTCCAAGCTGCTCCGGTGGTTGGCACAATCAGTGTTGCAAGCCCACTATCAGCATTTGATTTACATGCCCTGGGCACACGCAGTGCGCTGTACTAGGGTCTGACAGGTAAACCAAATAAGCCAATCATGGAGTCACTAATCCATTACAATACTTTACAATAGGGAGCACTTGCACTTTGGCTCAGATTAGAAGTGGCAAAGTGCCAAAAGCATCTAGACCAGCAAAACATGTAGCAAAAACAGGGAAGCCAACAGCGAAAAGTGGAAGGGAGACCCACACCAATGGTACCAGGTATAATATCCACGTTTATAATCTGAGGAGCCAGTTTAACCAGTCTCTCTGCCAAAATACTAACACAAATCTTATAATCAGAATGAAGCAGGGATGTTGGACAATACTATTCTGCCTTCCTAGGGTCTTTAGCTGGTTTTAAGATCAAGACTATAGTAGCCTCCTTCCACAACTCGGGGAGCTGTGTCTTCCAGTTATACAGCAAGTTGAACACAGTCTCTCAAACTGTGGCAATTTCCTCTATTAGGAGTTTATAGACCAAAACTCCTTCCATCTCTTGATACTCATCCCAGCCCTTCTAATCTCCTCCTCTGTAATCAGGGCTTCCATATACGTGTTTCCTTCTCCTGTAAGTATGGGGAGACCAGGCCCTCAACCCTTCTCTGAGTCTTTGCGGTTCTGTGAAAATGTCTTCCTCATAGAGCGAAGCAAATAGAGAGACTATATGGTTCTGCATATCTTCCAAATTGTCTATCACTTCGCCCTGGATGCCTACCAATTCCATAAATCGTATATCTGGATCTATCGACCCTGGCCTTCCATGCCAGTAATGCCCAAGCTTTCTCCCCATTCTCGAACTGTCTCATACTTCCAGCCTGCCACATTGCCTTACACTTAGGGGCACATCAGGATGGCGGGTGGACTTTGCCCGCCCGCCATCCCGACGCAAAAAGGGACCGCCTGCCATAAGGGCGGGGGTCTCGTGGGGGACATTAGGATGTGCCCGCCACAGTGGCGGGTGCATCCAGCATTCCTGACATTGTTACTGGGGGTGCAGTCAGCACCGCCCGCCACAATGCCAGGAAGGCATGTTGTGCACTTCCATGCACAACATGGCAGGCACCACCCAGTGCCATGTGCACCCCACACCCCCCAGAATCCCTGGGGGCCCGCTACGGGCCCCTAATGTTAAGAACTGCCTGCCTTGTGCCAGAAAGGCACATCCCAGCCTGCATAGTAATAGGGATGGTGGTGTCTACCAGACACCGCCACCATATAAACTGCTTTTTCGCCCGGTAGGCAATCGGGCAGATTGCCTACCAGCGGAAAACCGTCGGACTGTCTTCCCGTCCGCCAGGGTCCCCCCTGCCATGGTAATGTAGTGGGGGCAAATTAGAGGCGGGTGGTGGTTTTTGGCGGGCGGATCACCTCCGCCACACGAGCGGGGGTGATCCGCCCGCTATTATAATGGGCCCCTTAGAGTCCAGTTTGATTTTATAATTTAGTTGCGCCTCTTCAAGTCATGTTTAAAACATCTTTGTATCTTTCTCTAGACTAAACGCCTGTAAAGAGGCCTCAGAATACCAACAGCTTTTCCCATTCCAGCCAAATCAGCATTCTCTTCTCTAGCCTTAGAGCAACCCAAATCTTTCAATACCTCCTAAATGTATGCTTTAAAGGCATATCATTCTACTCCTGGGGAAGCTGTTCCATTATTGTCCAAATAATACTCAGATGTAGCCTGTTTTAAGTCAAGCACCACATCCTTATCTAAGAGAAGAGCACACTTTAGTGTCCACCTTACATTTGGCTTAATTACTGGAACATATAATGTCATTGTGACAGCTGAATGATCTGACATATATACTGGATGATATATGATCTCTTTTATATTTACAGCTAAACCCCTTTCCACCAAGAAATAATCTAATCTAGAGTAATAGCCATATTTTTTACTGAGGAAACATACCCTCTCGTCTGCCCGCTTAAATGTCACCATACATCTACCAACCCAAGAGCATACATCATATTTCTAAGGGCTTGTCTTATCCTAGGAGTCAGAGCACTATACTCTGGGTTGATCAATCCAAAATAGGGTCCAACAAAGTATTAAAATCACCACCCAAAATCAGCAGAACCGTAGCCTCCACTAGGTTAAATTCTAAATCTACAATATACTGTGGATTGTCCTCATTTGGATCAAAACCCAATACAAATACATTCAAAGTCTACATGTTTCACTTCAGCTAAGTCCCATCTTCTGGAGCTATCTGTTTTGGAATTCTTAACCTTGACACTAGAGCCGCTCCCTATCAGGATCACTGCCCCCCTATAACATTGCTCTTGATCAGACACTAAGAAGCTCCGAATCAATCCGTACCTACGGAATATCTCCCTGCTCTCACTTCCCACCAAGTGTGTCTCCTGCAGGACCATAATATGAGCATGGCTTTCTTCGAGGTATCTCAAAACCATCCTCTGCTTGGCACAAGACCTAAGACCATTCACATTCAAGGTTAGGAGGTCTATGGCTTTACCTACTCTCGCCATCACCCTCCTACTCTAATCCCCACCTCCTGTCCCAAGTTCTGTTTGAGTAAACATGTCTTATTAGGTGATACTGAGGATTTTTTTTTATTTGTACCCCACTGCTCCCCACCCGTGTACCATCACCAGCACCAACTCTACCCATCCCTCAAGCCCTACCCTGGGGAACCCTCCCTATCTTTGTAGGCATAAATATGCCTCATGAACTGCCTGCTGGGGGGATACTAAGCAAAATCGAAATATCAGATTTTGCCACGCTATGGCACCTATAAATGTCATTATCCTGACTCCCGACTCGACAATTCTATGATCATCCACTTATTATTTAGCAGTTTCCTTTTTTTAATTGAGTCTATTAGTGCATCAACATCCTTGACTGCTCGCTAATTATACATTTGGTTGTCCTACATTATAAGGAGCATTGCAGGAAATTTTAATTGCACCTTCGCCCCCAGCTTCCACAGATCCTCCATCCTGTTACCTAACTCCCATTGCTTCTGTTCTGTAGCTTTACATACATCGAATCTTATTGTGACAGGTAACCCCTTGACTGTGTAAGGCCCATCTATTAAAGCCCCACTGAGGATTGCCTCCTTAACCGCATATAAGAGGAAATATACTAAGATCTTCCTTGGTTTAGTCCATTGAGGATTGTGCCTAAAAGGTTGCATGTGCGCTCTTTGGATCTCCTGTTCAATATTAATATATTTTTTGTCCTTTAGGACTGTATTTTGCAGTAGACCGATTATGAAAACCTTCATATCTGTGCCTTCCTCTGCCTCTGGAATATTTATAAATCTTAAATTATTCCTGCGAGAATGATTCGTCACTCTCTCAAAGTCCTCCCTTAGCATTTGGTTTTGTTTAACCAGCATGGTAATCACAGTGGTATTTTTGGCCACATCTTGCCTTGTAGATCCCACTTCCTCTTCCAGGGCTTTACTGCCGGAAGGAACCTCCTCCAATTTCTGCGCAAGCTCAGAGCATGAGATTTGAATGCCAACCTGATTGGACTCTGAAACCTCAAAGCAACTCTTAATTTCTTTTTTTAATACCAGTAAAATGCCTGCCAGTGAATCTTCTGCATTTTCCTTGGGCACCACTCCTTATCAGTGGATCCTCTGCTTCCTCTGGTGTTTCTGCGATTGCCAAAGCTTCAAACTTGTTCCTGATGGGGACTGGGTCTGCATTCATTTGGACTCTTCCCAAACCTATTTCATCCTCATTCAATGCGGTTTGAGTAGAAACTCCTATTGTGCTAGTCTCAATAGGGTTAATGGCCACTGGGGGTGCCTCCATTCTAGCACTCTTTGCTAAGATTACTCCTTCCGTACTCTCCCCTCTCTACAGTATGGGTACAACTAAATAAAAAGATTTGAATGAAGGTGTTATTTTGATTTGTTGAGTTATTAGCTTTTTACCTCTCTCCCCTGAGTTTTTAGAAGGGGATACACCAGTTTTCCTGTTTTGGGCAGCACAAGTCACTCTTTACAACACCAGCATTTTAGGTTCTCTGTTCCATGATTGCATGCAGGCTATTGGTGTCTGGAAGGGCAATCATTGCCTAAAGTTAAACTTGAGTAAGACCGAGGTTATTCTTTTTGGGAACAATACCCAACTCTTGATTCCCACCAGCTGGCCCCTGGAAATGGGACAACTCCCACAACCAGTTCTGAAGACAAAACACTTAGCGGTGGAAATTTACAACAGGTTGAATTTCAGTAGTCAAATCAACTCTGTAGTCTCTTCCTCACGTGTTACTTTGAGGATATTTAAGAAAATCCTCCCATTCCTTCCACCAGATGCCAGAAAACAGTAATTACAATTTTCATTTTATCAAAAATTGATTTCTACAGTGAGTTGTTCTTGAATCTACGAGAACAATACCTTAATAAACTACAGATTTTGCAATTTGAGGCAGCCAGGTTGCTTCTGGGTATCCTCAAATTTCAATTAGTCATGCAGGCAATCAGAATGCTTCGCTGGCTGACAGTCAGAAACCGCATTCAATTCAAGGCGCTCTGTATAACCTACAAAGCCCTGCATGATAGTGGCTGAGTTTCTAAAACAAGCATTCAAATGTTACGAAACCAGCAGGAATCTATGCTCTAGAGGAGCAATGAAAGTCATGTCCTCTAGATTTAAGGGAGTGAATTGGGGAGGAAGAAGTTGTGCTACCTTCCCTCGAACATCAGAGCCGTCCCTTACCTGCTTATCTTCAGAAAGCTCCTAAAAACATGGCTTTTTAATAATTTTATTTATGGGTCTTCAAGGTAAGTATAAGCTGTTGCTAGCACAAAGACACCCCAGGGTAGACGTGTGCTCTACACATTTTTAAACATAACTTAATATAACATAACATTATCATACCCTGCTTCCATAGATACATCAGAATCAAGAGCATCAATATTGGTGCCCTATACTCTCTCAGAGCTATCCAATTGTGTGTGGCTCTGTAATAATATCTGATTTATGCAGGGTCTTTCCCCATGATCAGCCCTCACATTCTGAAACACTTCCATAGCTTCAGGATGTTTAAACATCTTATTTGACTGATAAGACTCAAATGTCCTGAGCAGAGATGACTTTGAATCAGATATCCTCAGGTCCTGCAAAATGGACATAAACCTTCTGGAGTTCATTTTATTTATACAGAGAATGACTCTTTCCCTTGGACATTCATAGTGTGTACGTAAAGTGGAGGATGTATCCCATGATCAGAATTGTAGCAAATCTTATATCAACGTTGAAGACAAGTGAAGAGTTTCTTCTAAGATACCTGCTAATCTTCCGGAAAAAGCAGAGCCTATCTGGAGCTTGAACCATAATGTGTTTGAGTTTGATTGGCAGGCATTAACTTGATATCTACCCAAGTTCAGTAGTGATACTTTTGTGAAAATGTATTAAGATCCGAGGAATACACAGAGGACAGGAACCATGGTGTGGCAATAAGGTTTTTGCCACTCCTTTCTGCATTGATCACTTGCTGCCATCAATATGGAGGTAATGTGTGTGGCATGTGCCACTTTTTACAAGTGGTATTGAATAATGGTTAGTGGACATCCACACTCTCTACTGCCCCCTGCAGACCCTCGGTTGTAATAACCATGCAATGGCATTTAAGGATGCCTTGCGAAGATCAGCTTCTGCAGATTTGGCTGTTGCATTACTGCTGTTTCCTGCTGCCTTGTGTTTCAATGTCTGGCCTTGGTGGAGTTGATAACTTCTTTCAACCTCTGGCTCCAAGTCCAAGCTGGAAGGCCTGAAAATAGGTTTTTGAAAGCCTTTTCATGAGCCTTGGTTATCTTCTTTTCTTTGTTTTTTCCATATGTTGTATGATACTTGCAATCAGTCACACTGAAGTCTTCTGATCCATCTTATGTATTCTCCCTCTTGTCCTATCTGATTCCAATCCGGTGGCTCGTTCACACAGGACTCACACTCCTGCAAGAGGGAGTGATCTAACTGGCTAACCATAACATGAAAGAAAATGTTGTGGCTATCATTACAGGACACATGCGGTAGGTCCCTATGTCACGAAAATATAAATAAAAATAAGGTAATAAGGGGCAGGGTAAGAGTATACTTATGGGGGCATCCAGAAGGCATTCCCCCTCCCTGGGGTCCAAAAATAAAAACAATTGGCCTAAATGCAATTCTGCTGCAAATATTTAATGTTCTTAGATTTTAACTTCCCTAAAATATTTTCCTTTTGATGTCTTTTGAGAAACAGCCCAATGCGCCAGTTCCTCCAGGCTGTTTTCAGCAGTAAACAAGACAGCATTGCATTAGCTCTGTGGTGGAACAGAGGGTAGAAGGCCTGCAATACAATAACTACGAGGCTTTGCACATGGGAGCGAATCACATAGGGAGGGATACTCAGATCCACTGCAATGATAAAAGCATTGAACATACTTAAGCATTTGCAAAGCCCTAATTACCTTTACAGAGATGTGTGCTGCAATTCTCAATTGTTATTGCAAATTGGAAAGCATACCTTGTGAGTTCTTATGAGTTATGAGGAAAATATGTCGGCAGGTGAGTCTACCTTTCGTCCTTGAACTCACAAAATAATGCACAAATGCCTCTGTAGTCCCATTGCACGGAGTGATTACCCATTGTAGAGAAGAGGTGAAAAGCACTCACAAAAAGTAATCTGTCAATACTGACAGCTTCTTCCTAACATGTGAAGACTGAAGGCATAAGTAAATTCAGATAGAAGTCCCATGGTCCTCTACAGGCACCCAAGAGTATTTTACACAATGGGCCACTTTTATGGCATTCTGACCCCTGTCACGAGGGTAGCAATGGCTGCACACTATGAATGTAGTTGATAAAGAGGTCTGCTATCGATTGTTTCTGCTCCAGTAGTATTCACAGCTGCGTCCAATGAATTGCAGAGCCTAACCCCACATCCACAGGGGATGTTTATGTGTGTGACACAGGATAAGTGAATTTTGCTAAGCAGTGGGTGTGGCTGCTGGCTGTGTAATGCAAACCACTGCTTTGTAAATAGCCACTTCATCATTCGAGATTTTCAACCTTGTTTTCCGCTTCAAAGAACTCTGCTGTAACTGAAATTACACCTAAGGTTTTTTCAGTGAATTTCAAAGGCTTTTCAAATGCTAGTTTCTAACTATGCCTACAGAGGTAGGACATGTGAAGAAAGAAGAAAAACGCACAGAAAGAAGCAAAATAAATGCAGAAAGAAGCAACAGAAGTCCACAAAGACGAAGAAAAGTGCACGAAGAAGCAAGACATGTGCAGAAAGAAATAACAGAGGATCAGAAAGAGGCCTTGTTGCAAAATCATCCGGTGCCCACAACATTTTCAGATGGGTACTGGTGTTAACTGACTCTGACTAACCAGGCCTAGAACCAGTGCTATGCTAAAAGACACTTAGAATACAGTGAAAACACCTACCTACACTAGGGAACACTATGCATTGAGGTACCCCTGTGATTAGCATGACCTCCTCTGTAAGGAGCTAGTACATAATTGGGCAGGGGGATTAAAACTACCTCTTAAACACGCTATGGGGTGCGTTTGCACAGTGGTGAAGGGAGGGGAAGGCCTGAGGTGACATGTGTGCAAACATGCCCTGTGGCCTTTTTACATTAGGAGATTAAGTCCCCTTGAATCCTGACGGTCCCTGGGGTCCAAGTAGCCAACCAGGTACCTCCAGTAAGCGCCACAGAGCTGCGTTGCAGAGTGGTGTTAAAATGGGCGTGGCCTGGCCCGCCTCACTGCGACGCACCGCAGTCACGCTTACTGGAGGTTGTTGCCCCCAGGGACCCTCTAGATTGAAGAGGATTTAATTCTCCAACTTAAAATGCGCAACAGGGCTTGTTTGAACACATGCCACCTCAGGCCCCGCCCCCTCCCTTCACCACTGTGCAAACTCACCCTGTGGCGCAATTTAAATTGGGGGATTAAGTTCCCTTGAATACTGAGTGTCCCTGGGGTCCACCTTACCCCCATTTTAAAAACAAAATAACATTTTAACGGGAAGTGGGCAGTGTGGGCCCCTCTCCCGTGGCCAATTCCAGCCCCGGGAACTCCATTCCCCGGGGCATGTCCACATAAATATATATTTATTTTTTGGAGGGGGGGCTGCGTGGCCCCCCTCTTGAGGACTCTATTGGCCTGAGGACCCCATCCCCAGGCCGGCCTTTATTTATTTAATTTTTAAACATTTTGGGGGGGGAGGGGGGCTGAGTGGCCCCCCTCCTGGGCCTCTTCTGGCCCCGGGCACCCCATCCCCAGGACCTGGCCATTGGTTTTTCATTTATTCTTAGGAAGGAGGCCACGTGAACTCCCCTCCTCAGGCCAGTTATGATTCGGGGACCCCATTCCCCGGGGCCAGCCTGATTTAAAAAAAAACAATTTGTATGGGGGAGGGCCATGTGGCTTCCCTCTCAGGTTCATTCTAGCCCCAGGGACGCCATCCCCTGGGGCTGTCCTTCTTCATTGGGGACCATGCGGGGAGCCCCAATGCCCCCACAGCCCCTGTCGGTTCCCAGCTCTCTCTTCCAAAAACCAAACCACAGTTTGCAATGACAGGACCGGAGCCGCATCCTCCCGCCCTGTCATAGCAAACAGAAGTCTCACCCCTGCAGTGGCCCCCCTGGCCACTGCCGGAGCCGGCCCTCTGTTGGCGGTCCCCAGGGCTATCAATAGCTCTAGGAGGGGGCTGCGCTTCCCCCCTCCCTTCCAAACCCCAGCCCTGGGGGTGGTGGTCCCTGGGGCTCGGGGGTCCGTAACAGACCCCCAAATATAAACATTAGTGCCCCGGGGAGATGTGGTCCCCAGGGCATGTGGTGGGGCTCAATCCACCCACACAGATAAATGAAAAAATAAATAAAAGCCTCAGGGATGGTGGTCCCCGTGGCAGTGTGCCCCCATGATTATAAATAATTAAAGCCCGGGGTGGCGGTCCCCTGGGCTGCAGGAGGGCTGCGTGCGCCCCTGCAACTCTGTAATCGAGCCCCGGGGGTTGCGGTCCTCGGGGCGGCGGGGGCCCCCGCATACATTTTTTGAAAATGCCCTCGGGACCTGGCCTACCAGGGGGCCTCAATTAAATGAAGCGTGGGAGCCGCACTTCACTTTTTTTTTTTATTCGGCCAGATTTGCCCACCCAGCGTGAATTTTGCCAAAATAATGAAAATATGTATGCTTTTTTGGGCCCTGGGGGTCCTTGTGGGACCCCCTGACCAGGCCTAGGGGGTCAGGGTGTTTCTACCCTGCCGCTTTTTCTTGTTTTGTGCTTCCCCCCTCTCGTCCAAACCCCAGCCCCGGGGGTGGTGGTTCCTGGGGCGCGGGGTCCGTAACAGACCCCCAAATATAAATATTAGTGTACCGGGGAGGTGCAGTCCCTGGGGCGTGTGGTGGGGCTCGAGCCACCAACACAGGTAATTAAAAAATAAATTAAAGCTTCAAGGATGGTGGTCCCTGTGGCAGTGGGGGGCGTGTGCCCCCATGATTATAAATAATTAAAGCCCTGGGGGTGGCAGTCCCCGGGGCTTGGAGGCCCCTCCCACCCATTAAATAAGAAGCCACGGGGGTGATGGTTGCCGGGGCTGCAGGAGGGCTGCATGCCCCCGGCAACTCTGTAATCAAGCCCCGGGGGTGGCGGTCCTCGGGGCTGCGGGTGCCCCTGCATACATTTTTTGCAAATGCCCCCGGGACTTGGCCCACCACGGGGCCTCAATTAAATGAAGCGCTGGAGCCAGCACTTCACTTTTTTTTTTAATTCGGCCAGATTCACGCACCCAGCACGAATTTTGCCAACATTTTTTAAAATATATCTGCTTTTTTGGGCCCTGGGGGTCCTTGCGGGACCCCCTGAGCAGGCCTAGGGGGTCAGGGTGTTTCTACCCTGCCCCTTTTTCTTGTTTTGTGTGTTTGTTTTACTGCTTTCTTGTGCCTCAGTAGACCGAGGCACAAGATGGCTGCCAACACTTCCTGGTTTGAAATGTTGACATCCAATTAGAATGCAGCTCGTGATTGGCAGGGTGCCCAGATCCTCCGTGCCTCTATATATTGAAACTTTTATTTTTTACTTTTCTCAGCAACTACTGGACTGATTTACACCATTTAAAAAAGAGTGCTTTCTGAACCAAGCACTACCTTTTTGACATATTTGGTGTAATTCCGTTCGGCAGTTCGAGCTGTAGCCATGTCTAAAGTTTCCTATGGGAAATTGATTTGTTCACCTCTTTTTCTTAAATTTCTCAGGAACTTCTGAACAGATTTACTTGATTTAAGAAAAAGAGGGGCATATTATCAAGGGGGTTTATCTCCGCTTTTTTGGCTTTAAAAGCCAAGAAAGCGGAGATAAAATTATCTCCCTATTACCAAGCTGTCGCTAACACCAGTTAGTGACAGCTAATAGGAGATAGCGACCATCTTGGGCCCCGCTTTGCATGTCAGTGATATTTATCACTAATGACATGCAAAGTGGGCGTGCCAAGATGTTAGCGACTGGAAACAGTCCCTAACATCGCTATCTCCTATTACCAACTTTTGGAGATATTCGCGCTAAGCGCAAATATCTCCAAAAGCTAACACCTGCCCTGAGCAGTTCTTAGCCATGTTATCCAATGGGAGGTGGATAACATGGCTAAGAGCATTTGCTCGATAATGCATGAATATCGCGGACTTTTCAGCGATATTCATGCATTGCGGCCGTTTTTTATCGCATTTGCGATAAACCTTGATAATAGCAAGGTTTATCTGCGATAAAAATCGCCGATGTGCGGCGATAATTTTTGTCTCTAAACAAGTTAGAGACAAAAATTATCGCTAGTTGTTGGTAATATGCCCCAGAGTTCTTTCTGAAACATGGGCTACCTTTGTGCCAAATTTGGTGTAATTCGGTTCAGCAGTTCGGGCTGTAACCGTGTCTAAAGTTTCCTATGGGAATTAACATGGAGAAAACATGTTTTGGGACCCCCTCTTTTTTTCTCGGCCTCCGCTTGCCGAATCACCCCGAAGCTTTCAAGATAGGAGTGGACTGGAGCGGGCCATAAGTTTTGACAATTTCGCGAAGATTCATCAACCTGTGCCAAAGTTATTAGGAAAAGAAAAAACGCTTTTTGAATAGAAACAAGGTCCGAACTATAACTAGTATATATATAAATATTACTTACCGGTGGTCCCAAAATCTTCCCAAAAAGCGTGCTGGTAATTTTAGCTGTGCATGGAAAGTTTTGGGGTTTTCTGTCAACCAGGGCAAAGAAAAAGGAGGGCGTAACAAAAAGCGTGTTTCCCATGTTAATTCCCATAAACTCTTTCGACACGCTTGCAGCCCGAACCGCTGGACAGAATTACACCCAATTTGGTAGAAAGATAGCTTTTGGTTCACAGATTATGCTTTTTGTTATTTGATGTAAATCTGTTCAATAAATTAAAGGAAATTCAAATTTGTATATTTATTTTCGCGAAGCATTCGCAAATAATGACCAGCTATTGCAGAGATCTGCAGAGCTCTGATTTGCTACCAACACATCAACTAGAAAGTGTTGGCAGCCAATTTGGGATGCAGCTTCAGCCGTGTCCCCAAAAAAGGTAAAAAAAAGAAAAATGGGCAGTGTATGAATACCCTAACCCTCTAGCCTTGGCAAAAATGCTTTTCTTTTAAATTCACTTCTATTTTTGTCATTATTCGTGAATTAAAAACCAGGGGCCAGGTCCTGGGTGCATGCCGAGTTTCATTTTTAATAATGGAGGATGTTAGACTCAATGGTTTTCCGCTGGCTGGGACACATCGGAGCCAGTCGGAATCCCCCTCTCTAGATAGGATGAGTTTGATACAGGTGTCCATTAACCTGTCCTCACATGTGGGTAGCTCGGTACTGAGCAGCCAGTCTTATTCAGAGGGCCCAACTGTAAAGTGTTTTCACAACACCAACCCCGCAACACACAGCGTACGCCACAAAAAGACTCCACATTGTATGTATAAAACACTGGTCTTTGTTTTACACATACATTGAACTCAAACCAATATACACATTAAAATCAAAGTGATCTGCACATTAAATATATACAAGTGCACAGTTGATGTCGCTGTACATCAGGACAATCCTTGTCCCAACAGATGATCACCTCCAAACGTTTCCGCGCACCCTCTATGGGCCTTAGGATTTATTGGAAATGGGGAGATCCTTTGTGTCCTGGGGATCTTGTGGATAGGAGGCCAGCTAACCCGCACTTGGAGAGTAATTAGGGGCCATACCATGATAGTTAGCACTTAGCTGCAGGCCAGCAATGTACAGGCAAAATCCACCACGTGATAGTACCCTTCCTAGGGGAGCACGATAAGCTAAGGCCACCACAAGTCTGCCGATAATCTATTTGCAGTCTCTCCCACCCTAGTGATTCTTTGTGTCAATTTACCAACATCCAACCAGCATTGTATGGTTCCAAATCCAAAAGCGTCTCTAACTTCCATGTCCAGAACCCCAGTAGTTATACCCAAGACGGCCTTTGAACAAGCAGCCAGTTCAAAAGGCCACCTTTGAAATACACAGGCCCTCTCTAATTTCTGTCCTGTCTGCCATTCTACCTTGGGAGGTTAGATCACTATCTTAAGTGGGGCCAAGACACTGCCCTTGGAATGCAGGTGCCAATTCCACCCCCACGTAACCGTCCCTGAGACGCTACTCAGAGTCAAAGTTTTGCAGTTTTTCTTGAGACCCTGGTTTATGACCTTTTATCAGGAATGTGCAGATGTATCTGTCCTCCCAGCACCCAGATGAGAATTGGAGACAGGTGGACTGGCACACAGAGCAACGAGCATCAAAATGCCCGCTTTCCCAAAGTAACATTTCCACACACATAATGCCGGATCCACTCGCACGGCTAGAAAGTATTCGCCATTATGAACTCATCAATACCAAACACTACACTGTTACTATTCTGCATGTAGGAAATTCTACTCAATAGCCTTTCCCTACATTCCTCCATGCTAATCCAATGCGAGAAGCAGGCCCCATCGTACTGAACACACTATCTGATGTCATTGATGACCCTTACATGTAATGTACTCTTTTTTGCACATTATCTATCTCTCTATTTGTGTAGATCTATATTTTGTGTTTTTTTCAACTTTTTGTTACCTTAATAACTACTTTTTTTGTTTAGCTCTCTCTTTTATTTCATTTCTTTTTTTCCCACTATTCTTTTCTTCTTTCCGCCAGGCCCATGGCAAAGGGAGCCGGGAAGGACAAGGGGAAGGGTCCTGCACCCCGTACCCTGCTCCCATCTGGGCGATTGAGGGGAGAGCAAGTCGTAGCCCGAGACATCTTTAGCGCGGAGGAGGTGGCCGTACTGATTTTTTATGTCCAGGGCCGCCTCCCCAAGACCATTGCGGCAGGCGGCAGGATCGCTGGCTGGTACGGGCTCCAGGAGCGTCGGCAGCTGTGGGGGAAGGTGTGCCGGGCCATGTGTCGGCAGTCTCGGGTCCGGCGCACCTACAGCCAGGCCACGCACCGATGGTCCGATATCCTGGACCGTGAACAAGACCTGCTGGGCCTGCTAGGCGTCGAGATCCCTGGGCTTGGTGAGTTAGTAGTAGCTATTTAATCACTACTCTGTTTTCTCCTGCTCTATGTTATCATATTGCAAATGTTTGTTTTTTCCGAAGAGCAATAATTCTGCCGATTACATTGTAGGTAAATTATGTTTCAAAATCTTCTGTGATTGCATTGCAGGTGCACTGCTCGCCTGCTCAGTGTCAGTGCTACTATGCTTACTTGTTTTCGATTTTGTGCTCATTTCATTGGCCTGAGTGATTATGTATGAGTGTACTTTACAGAACTGCGTAATGCTAGACACTAAGGGGCAGATTTACAATTACTGGCATATCCCTGCAAATTAGCAGGGATGCGCCAGTAATTGTGCGCCACGCCTCCACCACCCATGGTGCGCCGCATTTACAACGCCCTCCCTTGTGCCGGAACGCCCCCTGTTGGCGCAGGGCTTTACAACGTGATGCATCTCCCAGATGCGTCATGTTGTTAATATACCCCGCACCATGGCGCCTCTTTTACGTGGCTGCTGCGTCACAAAAGTCATGCAACGGCGGAGCAAAAGAGCCGCAAGTGGCTTGTAAATCTTCCCCTAGAGACTCAAGTCCAGTCCTTCCTTTGTACTCCTGCCACTAAGAAGAGATAGTGGTGGTGGATTGATAGTTTGAGTATATTATGACTGGTTATTTAGTAGGAAACTTTTTAGTGTTCTCACTGGTCTGCAATCATGATGGACTGTGTCTGTCACTTCACGTGCTACGGAGTGCTGGCTGACAGTCCTAGTCGAACCTTTTTGTAGTTGGTTTAGTGAGTTACATAACTTTCCAAGTAGACAGTCCGTGAATCCAGAAATACTAAAATGCTAGTAGACCACATCAGATAGGTCAATAAATTTAATGCAATTGTTGTCTATTTCCCCGAAATAATTTGTTGTTGT
This sequence comes from Lissotriton vulgaris, assembly GCF_964263255.1. Classification (NCBI taxonomy): domain Eukaryota; kingdom Metazoa; phylum Chordata; class Amphibia; order Caudata; family Salamandridae; genus Lissotriton; species Lissotriton vulgaris. The sequence continues at coordinate 655,191,035 of NC_141685.1, read as the reverse complement.
TTTTTTGAAATGTTTGATTTGGTTGACAACCATCATCCATGTTTGTGTCTTTCTTTCATGTTGTACATCAGCACCCCAGGGGCAAGGAGACACAGGAGGAGGTAGCGTTGCCGGCCGAGACGGGACAAGATCAGGAAGGCCAGGATCGGTCCGGCGAGGGCTCCTCTGCTGGCCCCAGTACGTTTTCCTGTTAATATTAATAAATATACTTCTCTATCTTTTACAGTACCTTTTTTTTCCTAACGTTCCTCATTCAATGTTTTCTAAATCGTCTTTGAGCTTCTTGTAGACTGTTTCTAAATTCTTACCCTACCTCTACTATGACTCCCTGTGGTACTACTAGATTATTATTAGTCTGTCTGTGTAGCTAACTAAGCTTGCACAGTTGGCAAAAAGTGTTAAACAAAACTCCCATTCTATTCAGCAATAGCTCTATGCACTGAGTGCAGTCCTCTGGGTTGTCCATAATGTCTTTTGAAGTCTTCTAAATGTTTATGCTTTGACAATTCCCAACAATAAAATGTCAATGGCCACCAAGAAAGAATAAGATACTAGTTTACTTTTTGATTGGATAGGAGGACAATCCATACTACTACTGTTGCAGGGACTATTCTGCACAAACAGAACTATGGACACAAAATAGTGCATTGTTTATCAATTATAATAGGCGCAGTTAGACTTTCCACATACCTCAGTCATAACAGAATTTGAAAACCCAATCTCCTTACAGACTAGCTAGTGTGTCAGAGTCATTTAGCTCCCGAATTCATCGATGATTGATCCCCAATGATTATACAACCCAGGACATAAGACTTCTGAGTCAGAGTCCCGACCTCTCAGAGCCACGGACTCATGCTTGCAAATTGCAAACCCTTTCGCTCACTCACTCATGACAAAAAACCACAGAGTCTATGTAAGTTTTAAAGCTTTATTAAAAGTAAAAACATTTATTAAAATCAAGTTTATCATACAACATAAACGGTGGATTGAAAATTGAAAAGAGCTTAGTGATTTCACACATTAATTGTGGGCGAGCCCTCACCTGGTTGGAACTTCAAATCTTCTTTGTGGTGCTGAATCGTTGCTGACTCCGTCCAAGTGATGATGATCTGATCTTGCTCTTGTTCTTAGAAGGAAAGCTTCTGTCTGTTATTAGAAAAATGGTGCGTGTTAAAAAGCAAGCCTTCATAAGTTGTGCCAAAAGTGCATACTCTGAGTCTCCTTTTCAAGGATAAATAAGTGTGGGCGAAATTTGCGGATCTTTCCCCTCAAGCTAGGTGTAAAATGTAAACTGCGATTTTAGAACTCTAACCCTAACCCTAACCCTAGGCCCTAATACACATTTTTCACCATGGATTTTATCCAAAACACTTGCGCCCGATATTAGACCTTCCCAGCAATGCCCCCAGATCCGTCAACCCACCCGCAAAAAAGTAGAACACCCCCAAACAGGCCAAAGGCAAAAATGCAAAATGTGACACTTAGAACATTTTCGGCCTACCTTCAATTCAGTCCAAACGCGCTCTGCAGCTCGGCCCTAACTCCCCTTTTCCACAATAGATTTTCCTAAAAACAAATGCCATCAAAATTAGACTGTGCCAGCAGTGCTCCCAGACCCCAAAACCCACACCCAAAAACCTAGAAGCCCCCCCAACAGTCCCCCAAAAACACGCAATACTGCTAGGCCTCAGTTTAAATTGTGCCAAAACGCTGTCTGCAACTAGGCCCAAAGCCCCCTTTTCCACCATGGATTTTCTTCAAACCACTTGCAATCAAAATTAGACTATCCCAGAAGTTCTTCCAGACCCCCAGATCCCCCCCAAAAAAACTAAAACCCACCCAAACAGCCCCCTAAAAACAGGCAAGTGAGCGAAAACGGAAAAACGTTTTCACCATGGATTTCCTCCAATCCACTTGCGCCCGATATTAGACCTTCCCAGCAATGTTCTCAGATCCGTCAACCCACCCGCAAAAAAGTAGAACACCCCCAAACAGGCGAAAAGCAAAAATGGAAAATGTGACACTTAGAACAATTTCGTCCTACCTTCAATTCAGTCCAAACACGCTCTGCAGCTAGGCCCTAACTCCCCTTTCCCACCATGGATTTTCTTCAAACCACTTGCAATCAAAATTAGACTGTGCCAGCAGTGCTCCCAGATCCCAAACCCACCCCCAAAAACCTAGAAGCCCCCCAAAAACATGTAATACTGGTATATTCAGAACATGGCAAATTGCGCTGTTCACCAAAAATTGCTGTTCAACTTTTCAGCACTTCCACTACTTCGATCCTCTTGACACTTACCTGGACACTTGTTCCAGCGATTCCCAAGAATCTCAGCAAGGCAGAACAAAATCGAACCACTGCGCTCTTTGAAGCAGAAGAAGAACAAGAAGGTAATCCATCTGCCTTGAGGGAAATGGATAGGTGGAGTCTGGAGGAGGAGGATAGAGGAGCATGATTGAGTTGTGAACTTGTGAACCTCAGGAATGCAGACTGCGGCACCTTCAAATCAATAAGGAAAATAAGATGAAGACAGTGCTGCAGATGGACTTGTTGTGAGAGTTTTGTTGTGGTAAAAGTTGCAAAACAAAGAAAGATACAAAGAAATAAAAGAGAATGAGGACGAAAAAAAAGGAAGTCATTTTCAGGCCTCGGTGTCAGGGAAGTAGAGCTCGTCCTCAAACTCTATGAATTGAGACAGGAGTAGGTCAGCTAACAGAGAAGAACTTCCGTCACCTAAGTCGGTGTCCTCTTCTTTCTGCGTGCATTCACGTATTTTGTAATCTGGTGGTATGAAGTGCTGATTCATCTTGATCAGTGTTAACCTCGACACATTTTTGGGCGAGAGGTGGGTCCTTTTTGAAGTTACAATGGCACCAGCAGCACTGAAAACACGTTCAGAAGACCCGCTTGCGAGTGGGCAAGACAAATAATTTAGAGCCAGGTTGGTGATCAGTGGCCATAGAGGCCTTTTCCTGTACCAATACAGCAATGGGTTCTGATTAACAAAGACCTCTGTTGGGTCATCCAGATAGGCCTGCACCATCGACTCAAGGTTCTCCACGGTTGCTCCACTTTGCGTACCATCTGTGGCCTTTGCAGCACTGGAACTAGCAAACCCTTGATGAGTTAGCCAATCCGCTTCCGACAATATTATGGCTGGGCCTGGTGCAGGTAAGGATGATGATATGGTTGCTGCTGGTGTCCTTAATGGCTGTGAGGGAAAGTGACTCCCTTGGCCACAGATTCAGAAGTGGAAGTTGACGCCGGATGACCTGCTGATTCAGTTGTACTTCTGCCGGCTCCTTGAATTTCCTGCCGCTCTTTTTCGAACCGAGTGGCTGACACAGCTAGCCAATGTTTGTACTTTGAAACATCTGCTTCATCAAAAGGAATTAATGCTTTTCCTGGCCTCTGCCTTTTTATACCGTGGATCCAAAATACTGGCACAAATGTAATGTTGTTCTGTATGTATGTTTTTAAGCCTTTGATTGTCAACTAGGCGGCTTAATAACCTCTCCTCCAACTGATATGCGTCTTGCTTTTCAGCATCATTTCGGAACGTTGAAGACACCGCCTTCAGTTGGTGCTCCAGCATGACCAACAATGGGATAGCTTTGCCCAAAGAACAGTCCTCCCTGCTGACTTCAGGCGTGAAGACCTCAAAAGGGCGAAGCATGTCTGTCAGGCTTGCAACTAGCTCCCATTCCTCCAACTCTAGCCTCATGTCTTTCATAGTAGAACCCAGTTTATAGACATAATCATTTATTACCCCCACTGCTCAGACAGACGCTCGAGCATGTAAAAGGTTGAGTTCTAACGTGTTGTCACCTCCTGGAGGAGTCCTTTGACTGGCAGACTACGTTCATGTTGAATGCTCCTCAGTTCCTTCCGGGCCTTAAAAGAATGGCTGAAATGTGTGCGGATTCTTCAGCATGTGGTCAGTAACTTGCTGACTGTGTTTTCATTTTTCAAGAAATCTTGCACCACAATGTTAATGCAGTGCGTCAAACACAGCACTCTGAAGTAGCCACCATCATGCATGGCCTTAACTATATTACTGCCATTATCTGTGGAAACATAACCAACTGTGCGATTTCTTGGTTGCAGCCATTCAGAGACCTTCCTATCAAACTCGTCCAAAAGGTTAGGTGCAGTATGAGTTTTCTACATGGCTAATGTTGCATGTTTCCGAGTAGCTTGAAAAACTGTGTCCGGGTCAACACCTGGATTTGTCTTGTCTCTAACCACTGCAAAAGAGACCCAGTGTGATGTGATGCACATGTAATCAAGGGCTTGGCAACTGGTCCACATGTCTGTTGTCAAGTGGATAGTGTGAACAGCATTCTTCTGAAAAGCTGCCCCAATCTCCTCCAGCACATCTTGATGTAGTGCTGGAACCGCAACTCTTGCAAAACAGGACCGGCTAGGAACCTTCCATTTAGGGCAGACTGTTGCCTCAAATTCTAGAAAACCCACCCCTTCCATGAAAGAAAAAGGAAGAAGGTCCAGTGCTAGCATTTTAGCCAGCTTGCGTTATACAGACGTACCGTTAGGTGGTTGCATTCAAATGGCGCCTCCGACCAAAACATGCTTCTAATGGTGTTCTGGACCGTTTTATGTGATGATGATGATGATGCAGACTTCAAACCAGTTAGGCTCATTGATGCATTGGTGTCTGTCCCAGACTCTTAGTGTGCCTCATACATGTTGCAGGGGTAGACGGCGTGGGCGCTACCACTGCAGTGCTGCTGCCATTGGTACTGGGTGTACCAGAAAAAATGTTGGTTGGTTCTTGACTTACCCCTGCACAATCAGCCCCTCATCAGCATCAGATGCAATGTGAATGGATACATTTGGATCAGTTCAACTTTGGTGTTCCCGGATCTTCCTTAGGTGCGCCTCCCACCGGATAGTGTGGTGTTTTTGGAGATGACCTCTCTGGCCTCCGGTACAATAGTTGGTACCAAAATTAGCCTGACTAACTAATACTTTACAAATCGAACAAACAACCATGTTTTCCGCCTTTTCGCTAACAGTAAAGAAGTCCCAAACTGGGGACTGGAGATGTCTGCTGGTGGTGGAGGTGCTACTTTGACTTTCAATGCCAGATGAAATGGAGGATGGGCGTGGCTGAATTTGTTTCTGTTGTTCACTTACAGCACCACTACTTGAGGAAATGGAGGTCGAGCTGGATGGAGGTCCCTGCCAGCCCTTCTGACTAAAAAAGATGGAAGCTGTAGGTCGTGTTGGTGTTGTAGTTAACTGCGTTGGTGGTGGTACCAGTGCCACGCCGCCCACATCCCGCTCAGCAGCCATTTGGGATAGGGTGAAAATGTCTGTCTGCTGCATGCCCGCTGGGGCTGGAGTGATGTATATGAAGACTGGGTCGTCGTCAGACTGTTCATCAGCAGCAGAAGACACCACTTCTTAGTCGTCGTCATCATCGATAAGTCGAAGCCTTGCGGGAACCTTCCTTTTAGGCTTAGCTACCTTTGTCGGCTCATGGCGTGCCTCACTCTCAGACTGCATTTGTGGGTTCCAATCCGGATCAAGGTCATCAGAATGAAGGGGGCTTGAAGGAGAACTTGTAGTAGTAGTAGCCCTCCTTGACCTTTTTCTTGCTGTGGATCTGGAAGACAATGGATCATCATCAGGAGGAGTGGCTTCCTCGCAGGATACCTCCGCTTGAATATCAATTTCCTGATGTGCCCCTATTTCTGGAGGAACAAGCGTTGTAGGCAGTTGTGCCGCTCCATGAACCTCTAGTTGCACCTCTCCATCCACCTCTCCATGCGCCTCTACTTGCGCCTCTAATTGCACCTCTCCTTGCACCTCTCCTTGCGCCTCTCCTTGCCCATGTACTTGCGCTTGTACTAGTTGCACCTGTGGTTGTCGTTGTGGGTGTGGTTGTTTAACACTCGTCAGCTGAGTTACACCCGGCGTTGATTGGATGGTACTTCCTTGTGATGAGCCAACATCACTGGTCGATGGTGATTGAACAACCAAAGTTGCTGCCGCCGCAGCTCTCATGGTCTTGGACCTAACTTGGCGTGTGAAGGACTGGGTTATTCTAAGACCCAGCGGTGCCGGGGATAACACCTGAAACCTTCGTGGGTTACCTGCTCCGGCGTACAAATGACAGAGACACGGGACACTTCCTTCGGCATCAAAGATTCGAGGTTTATTTACTGCAGGGAACACAGAAGTCACAAGAAGTACAACACGTGTAGGTTCTAGGAGACTGCTTCGAATTGTATCTGTGGATCGCTCTTTTTATGCAGTTTTCTGTCATAAGATAACATGACAGAAAAAGGCTACAACCCGGTTCCCACAGTAAATGTCATAGGGGGTCGCTTTCATGTATTCAGGGCCCGGAACATAATTACAGTAGCGTTTGTCAGTTCCCAATTGTAAAAGTACATCTTCCCACCATTAGTGCATTCCGTTCTGCTGTAAACGAATCAAGGAAGAGTCAGAAACAGGTGCAGAGGAAGGCGAAAGATAGCGAACAGATCGAAGAAAGTGTAAAAGGGGTGGTGTCAGGAAACACGATTGCAGGGATCAAAAGGACGTGCCTAATGAAATGCACAACTAAGACAATAGACCGGCACGGCAAGAAGAGCCTCGAGCGGGGCCATCTGCCTTACAGTGTCATCCCCCTCATCATAAAGACACCCTCAAAGGAACACGTGTCTTCCACCAGAGTTTTGGAAACCCAGGGTCGTGAAGCGGACAGCGTCCGTTCGCTGGCTACTTGAGGGCAAGAAACAAAATGGATGCCATATCTAAAATGGAACCCGTGGGTTCAGATGAAGAAACCCACGAAACAAACGAACGGTTCAGGCTAGTACAGCGGTAATGCATACACCCACTAACCTCGTCATTTGCGGTTCATAGATACTAGACTCGACCATATTCGTGCGAATCGAAAACACCACTTACAATTGTCACAGAACCTCAGACGCTCCTTTTGCCCTCATGTAGGCAAGCACTAGTCAGAATCAGAATCGATTTCGATATTCATCAGACCATCCAGATGTTGCTGCAACATTATTCTATCCATCAGTGCTTCCTTGGTAACAGGCGGCCGCCTTATACACGTCGTAGCACAGAGGCCACATAAGGCAGGACCACACTGCACACAAAGACAACACGTGAACAGAAATGCTACAACAACCCCAATGATCATCAGAATCTTCCAACCCCACGTCGACATCAAGCCCCAAAACCATCCGAGTAGTGTCCAATCCCCTACGTCCACGTGTATGGACTCAGAGATCTTATGCAACTTCGAGATGGCTTGATAGACAGTTGGAGCGTTGTCAGGAATGAAAATGCAGCAACTCGAATGGATCACCTTACATACTCCACCTCTGTCTGCTAAGACAACGTCTAAAACCATACGATTTTGTAACGTCATAAGCCTGTCCGCCTGAAGCTCTGCTGTGATGTTGCCAAGGGCGCTCGCAGTGATATTAGCGGTTGATTCCACCACTCGAGTCAATTGTCTCAGGTTCCTACTATTGATCATAGGTCCCCAAAACGGCAAGAAACCCTTAAAGAAGTCTCCTGCCTCTTGACCGGCAGTGTCCTCTTCGCTAATCACGCCTCTCACAACTCTGGTCTTGTGATAATCCGACCCAACAGTAAAGGTCGGCGGCAACAAATTCACAATATAACATGTGCCTGAGAAGTCACGAGGCAACCATGTATATGCGCGGTCGTAACAAACAAAATAAGTACCCTTGGCAGTCAGAAGAACAGGGGAAGAGGTCGTCGGCAAAATATAAGTTTCGGTACAGGCACTCCTCCCGAGCTGAGCTCGCGGACTTCGGCCTAGGCCTTTCAGACAGAAATTTCCGAGATGGGGTACGATCCAGATCGGAGACGAGCTTTTAAGCTGCCGATCACCCACTGACGTGCAATACTCAGCCTCACTCAGATCTCGGTATGCTCGCACCTCCTCCTCTGGGATAAGCGATGCGTCAAAGATATCCCTATCTAAATCGGCAATCGCTCTTGCCAAAGGCTTATGGTACGGGCCAGGACCATGATCTGCAGTGCGTGGCTCTCGAAGGGGGTAAGAATCTAGTGCGCTACAAAACATTGTTTGGAATGCTCGCGCTGAACCCTGGGAACTGTAAGGGAGGACCAAGTACGGAATTCCCCTATCAGTGGTATGTGGCATTAACCCACACACCCAACAGTTCGTAGTGTTCATTACCAACTGATGCTGATGAAGGAGCTGAACAAAAGAATTATTCATAAATTCCGCACGTCTAACCTGCTCGTGTGGTGGTAAGATGTGGAAGGAATGAGGTGAAACAGTGGAAGTAGGTTTAGGTTCAGAAGAAAAGGTAGGTGAAGCAGAAGGCAACAATGACTGTATCATGTAATACACCCCACCCACCAATAACGAAGAAACAGTTAGGAATAGAAGGAACACCTGAAACATGAAGCATTTAGTACGTGCAATTCTATGCAGTTCGAATCTTTGAGATTGAGTCTTTTCCAATTCCGACAGCTTCGAGAAAGCCATCCTCTAAAACCGTCCGCAACGTTCTTGACGCACTTCGTTCTGTGTAGCAATAGTCAATCCCCAGGAATTCCTAGGAATCGACGGTCTCCAACCTAGTGTCAGGATCTACTAACCAGAAGGAAGTACCCGCACGGCCCTACGGTCCACCCGGATGTAAGGTACTTTAATTAAACAATATATACAAAATCTCCTAGCTGTGGAAACAAATACATATGTGCAGAAAAAAACTCAGAATTCACGAAAATTGCAGTTATTCAAAAATGTTCAAGTGAAGAGTGATAATGGGGTAACGTGAATGTCAGGGGAGAAAGCGAAAATATTTTTTTTTTGTCTCTAGTGTTGGAACGAAGAAAATATCTGCTTCTCCCAGGACGAGTCTGATCTTCAAACAGTTGGTCAGGTGGTGAAACAAAATCCTGTCGACCAGACAATTGTTCAGATCTTGAGTCCTCCGATGACGAATGTTCAACAGTATCGTCCGGCTGCACTGAGGTATCTCCGACAGGCTGAGCGTCGCTGAATGGGACAAAGTTCGGTACAACCTCAGCTTCAGACGAAGCGATGCCCTTCCTCACCCACGAGTCCGCTGGCAAAGGTATAGGTACCTTCTTGGTGTGGGTGGCGTGCACCCAGTGCTTGCGACCCTCCAAACAAACAGCAGTTCTCGTGGCAAGGAGCACCTGGTAGGGTCCGATGAATCTTGGCTCAAGATTTCGTTTTCGGCCAAAATTCCTCGTAACCACCCAGTCTCCGGGCTGGAGCTGGTGGCCTGGACCCTCCGTCTGCGTCGGTAGTGCTTCAAAGACCTGTTGGTGAATTAACCTCAGTTTAGCAGTCAGATCATGAAGATAATCGATCAACATTGGGTACTCAAGATCAGAAAACACACTGGGTCTAGGGACGCCCCAAACATTGGCAGGACAACCGAACACAATCTCATATGGGCTAAGCCCTACTCGAGAGTGTACAGTCACCCTAGTTGACAGAAGAGCTAAGGGCAAAGCGTCAGGCCACGAGAGACCAGTCGTAGCCTGGATCTTTGCGAGTTTTAGTTTAAGAGTACCATTGTACCCTTCAACTAAACCTGCCGACTGGGGATGGTTGAAGCTATGGAATTTTTGTGTAATTCCAAGGCCCTTACACACACTCTTCATCACGCTCCCCACAAACTCACTTCCGTTATCAGACCATACAATCCGTGGCATTCCATACCAAGGAAAATACTCCTTCAGTAGGACTTTCGCTGTGGACAGGGCAGTATTGTTTTTAAGAGGGTAGGCTTCGATCCATCGGGAGAATGCGCAAACCACAACTAAAACATATTTTAGGTTATTGCATCGCTCCATATGGATAAAGTCTAACTGGATCACCTCAAAAGGACATGAAGGAGGAGCAAAGTGGCCAGGGGGTGTAGGAGTTCCCTTACCAGGATTGTACATCATACATACCATGCAATTCTTGACCAATCAATCAGCACACTTAGCGATACCATCATTCTTCCATACAGGGGACAACAACTTACAGATACCTTTCGCACTAATATGTGACAAGCCGTGTGCCATAGTCACAACAGCTAGCACATATGCATCCGGCAACATCCACCTCTTATTCTCGGACAAATCAATCCAACAGCCGTTCGCATCCAACTTTCCCGTACTCTATTTCCACTTGGTCTTTTCAATCTCGGTGGCCTCGTTCTGTATCGCTTTCACACTCTCAATAGTGTCTTCACACATACCAGCTTCTGCAGGCCACCTTACCGAACTCGCTTGTTAAAAACAAGGGAACCCCATACAGTAGAACCTGGGGTAACGAGATGCTTTAGAAAGAACAATGGTTCAGGGTAGGCCTTAGGAGGTCCTTAGTGAGGAATAGAACAGGGAGCGAGTACTTAATAAGTCGCTGGGGAGCAAAAGTAGTAGGTATTGGTAGGAGTTTTTATTTTACTCTCTTTTCTTAAGGGTATACATAAATAATTATACTGTATTGCAGGTGCTCAAGTGAATAATAAGGTGCAGGACGTGACATAAGTGATCAAAGTGAACGAACTGTCACACAACAACAACAAGGATAAAAACACAACAATTATATACAGATAGAACGGGTGAAATTCCTTGGGTAGGTCGACGGCGTTTCGATCTATATTACTCTAGATCATCATCAGGACAGATGAGCCTCCTGAAACTATAAGAATTAAAATTAAAATCTGGCTCCTACATGTATGCCACACATGGCATTCCTACATGTATGCTTTTAATTGCAAATTAGTTTTTTTGTGCTCCCGGGGAAAAGAAGGTCAAAGCATGCAAATGTACATATCTTTACACATGGGCATTTGGTGAAGACTCACTTTAAAGTTAAAATTAATTAAGGAGGCATGTAATTTTACCTCAACTTAGTGTGTGGCGCTTCATCAGTCAAGAGTTATGAGCGCATCTATTGCTGGTATAAAATAATTTATACAAAAGTGATCAAATTAATTTAAATTTAAAACTGTACCTTGCCGGTGCTGTTTAAGGCAAGGACGAATAGTTGACAATACAGTAGATGTTGCTGTTCTCAATTGAATCTGTAGGTAATAGAGAATGGTAGTAAGCATGGGATGTATTTTGTAACATTAATTAGGGAAGCATAGTTCTGGGGTCAAGGGTTGGAGTTAATGTCTATAAATGCAGGGACAGTTAATAAATTGGGCGGTTTTAAGGAAAAAACCACATATATTTATAGCATATGATAAATTTCTCCCCTTAATTAATGAAACATAGTTCTGGGGTTGAGAAAGAGTATCTACTAGTGAAGAGCTAGTTAGAAAAGGCGGGCTAAGGAATAGCCACACATACTACAACTTACAGTTTATTTAGTGAAAGCATGGGTCTTCCATTGAAGGGAAACAAGTAGTGCTCGGTCACGTCTACTTGGCCGAGGGTCCTACTTGAACTTTATACAGAAAGAACAAAATTTCATTAATTGGGACCTTAAAAACGATGCTAGTCACTACTGCGCTGTATGAGATCTAAGCTACTCACTTGGAAGGGTTAAATGTAAGAACCCGGAGTTAGTACAGGGGGGTTCCGTATAGCGAAGTCGCTTTTGCAGTGCAGCAGTATTGGCGCCTGTAACTGCAAAAAACAATTGGGTCAGTGCGTGGCTAAAGCGAAATTAAAAGGCCAGGCTTTTCCCTGTGGGCGGCAATACACTTACTTAATACGGCGTCACGTCGTGGCAGGAGAAGGGAGTCCAAGTATCTCTTCCGCGATAGTCACAACAGTGTGAGCGCCGGATCCGCCATTAATAGCGTGTAGCAGTGGATGCGCGCGCAGAGACAACGTAGTGTGTCATTTGGAGCATGCGCGAATGGGATACGTTCTGAGCATGCGCTAGGAGAGAGTGGTGCCTCTGGGCTCCTGCGCAAGGGGATTGATGTGTGAAACGATTTGCAGTAGGGCAGGGGATGAGATTTACGTGGCGATATTAATCCTCGTGGGCCAGAATTGCAGCATTTTAAACTGCGCAAGGGGATTGATGTGTGAAAAACGATTTCCAGATGGACAGGGGATGAGATTTACGGGGCGATATTAATCCTAGTGGGACAGAGTTGCAGCATTTTAACTAACCGAATAAGGGGCTAATTTTAATTTTAAATGGACAATGTTAACCACATTTCTTCGGAAACCCTTCAATTAACACATGTAAAAGGTACTGAGACAGTTTGGAAAGGACATTCAGTTAACACAAATAAACAGTTATTGATGCAGCTTTGTCAGTTGGTAACCAGAATTAAATACATAAATGTTCAGTTAACACAGATAAGCAGTTACTGATGCAGTTTGGTCAGTTGGTAACCAAAGGACATGGCTTAATGGATTTTCAGAAAACATCACTTGGTGTTAATCATGTACACATGTTCCATTCATCAAGTGAATTGAGTCCTTTCTCAATTGTTTTGCAGTAGAATATCCATTTACATTCCAAGCGATTTAATATTGTTTGTTGATTGCCACCTCTGGCATTTGGCATCAGTTTGTCAATAACCTGCCACTTCATGTCATTCTCAGTATGTCCCATTTCGAAGTAGTGCTCCACCAATGGGGCCGTTGTCACCTTGCATCGGATCCTACTCCTGTGTTGGGATATTCTGGTCTTTATTTGTTGAGTCGTCTGTCCGATGTATAGTAGTTTGCATGGGCATTCAATACTGTAAATTACATTTTTAGAATTGCAATTGGTGAAAAAATTAAGATTGTGCTTAACACTTCCATACTCGAATACTTTAGTGTTGGTGGTGAATTCGCATGCCATGCACTTATTACATTTAAAATGCCCTAGGACTCGTGGTAGATTCAATCTGGTTTCGATTGTGTTATGAATGATTGGGTTGCTAGCTGCTCTCACTAGGTGGTCTTTCAGGTTGCGCCCCCGTTTGAATGAAAAGAGTGGGAGCCCGGTGTTGAGCTCTAGAGGGTCTAGTACATTCCAATGTTTTTTTATCATTTTCGTGAGTTTGTTACTAGCTGTATTGAAAGTAGTCACGCAGGTGATTTTAGGGATGGTTTCTTTGGGGTGAGGTTCAAGTAGATATTCCCTGTGTGTATACCAAGCCCTCTTCATGGCCTTTCTTACCAATTTTCTGGGGTAACCTCTTGTAGTTAGTTTTTTGCAGAGAACTTCTGCTTCAGTGAAGAAATCTGTTTTAAGTTTGCAATTTCTCCTGATTCTCAAGAATTGGCCATAGGGCAGTCCATCCCTCAGAGCCCTGGGGTGTGCACTATGATATTGCAGGAGGGTATTGCGTTCCGTAGGTTTACGAAACAATGTGGTGTATAGTTGTTCTTCTTCGCATTTAATGGTCACATCAAGGTAGTCGATTTGGTGTTTATCGTATGAGTGGGTGAATTTAAGGTCTGTTTGGTGGGTGTTAAGCCATCTGCAGAAATTTTCTAGAGATTCTACATCACCACTCCAAATCATGAGAACGTCATCCATGTATCGATGCCAAGACTTTATTTGATTGCGAAAGGGCCGTTTCTTCCCTCTCCCTCTCCCCCAAACCCAGATACAACTTCCCCCCAGGGGAACGCCAGACCAGGAACAGATTCTACCAATGGGGTTACCAATACTAGACATGGTACCGGGTTACCAATACTAGACATGGTACCAGTAACTAATACTAACCACGAAACAATACCTATATTCAATCTGTCCCAACATCAATTAAATTCAACAGACATATCCCTGCTTAGCAGAGGTCTATCTTTTGTAATTGCTGAAAAACCTAATTGGTTTAATATCCAAGCTGAAATCATGCAATTTTTCAGGAAAGTAAGACTGCAAACTTTCTTTAAGAACCGTGAGGGTCCCAATAGGAATGACACTACAGGCTTACGCCCACCCTCCTCATTCCGTCCATCCAGTGGAACCATGACACCGGAAGTGCTCACCTTTGAACACTTAGTACTCCGCGATTTGGACAAAATAAAGGACAGCTACAAATTTACACCTTACAACATCAGCAAGGAGGAAAGAAATAGCCTGATCAGACTCAAACAGAACAATGACATTGTCATTAAACCATGTGACAAGGGCGGCGGTATAGCCATCCAAGACCGCACCGTATATGAAAATGAAATCTTACGTCAGATCAATAATGAAGATCACTATGAAAAACTAAGAGGCAACCCCACTAAGAATATAAGTGAAACAATCCTCAGTGTCACCCAAGAGGCACTGGAATCAGGATTCCTGAGTAAGAATGAATTTCTATTCCTGAATAATAAAAACCCTCGCACCCCGGTGCTTTATACACTGCCTAAAGTACATAAGGACACAGAACGACCCCCTGGAAGACCAATACTTTCAGGGTGTGGGTCAGTTGTAGAACCCCTGGGTAAATATATTGTTTTCTTTATCCGCGACATGGTTCAAGACACTGCCACGTATGTCAAAGACACCACACACCTGATCAATTTAATTGAATCAAAGCCATTCCATCCCGATAGTGAGATACTAGTGACTCTAGACATAGAGTCACTATATACCAACATTCCCCAGGACAAAGGAATTAACGTAATCAAAAAACATCTGAACAACCGACCTGCACCTCATCAAGTCCCCACAGAATTTATAATAAACCTTCTAGAAATAGCCTTGACAAAAAACTATTTCCTATTCAAAGACACCTTCTATAGGCAGTGTAAGGGCACTTCCATGGGGGCGGTTTTTGCCCCCAACTTTGCGATTCTCTACGTGGATGACATAGAAACTAATATCATCCTCAACAACATAAATCCCTTTCGCAATCAAATAAAGTCTTGGCATCGATACATGGATGACGTTCTCATGGTTTGGAGTGGTGATGTAGAATCTCTAGAAAATTTCTGCAGATGGCTTAACACCCACCAAACAGACCTTAAATTCACCCACTCATACGATAAACACCAAATCGACTACCTTGATGTGACCATTAAATGCGAAGAAGAACAACTATACACCACATTGTTTCGTAAACCTACGGAACGCAATACCCTCCTGCAATATCATAGTGCACACCCCAGGGCTCTGAGGGATGGACTGCCCTATGGCCAATTCTTGAGAATCAGGAGAAATTGCAAACTTAAAACAGATTTCTTCATTGAAGCAGAAGTTCTCTGCAAAAAACTAACTACAAGAGGTTACCCCAGAAAATTGGTAAGAAGGGCCATGAAGAGGGCTTGGTATACACACAGGGAATATCTACTTGAACCTCACCCCAAAGAAACCATCCCTAAAATCACCTGCGTGACTACTTTCAATACAGCTAGTAACAAACTCACGAAAATGATAAAAAAACATTGGAATGTACTAGACCCTCTAGAGCTCAACACCGGGCTCCCACTCTTTTCATTCAAACGGGGGCGCAACCTGAAAGACCACCTAGTGAGAGCAGCTAGCAACCCAATCATTCATAACACAATCGAAACCAGATTGAATCTACCACGAGTCCTAGGGCATTTTAAATGTAATAAGTGCATGGCATGCGAATTCACCACCAACACTAAAGTATTCGAGTATGGAAGTGTTAAGCACAATCTTAATTTTTTCACCAATTGCAATTCTAAAAATGTAATTTACAGTATTGAATGCCCATGCAAACTACTATACATCGGACAGACGACTCAACAAATAAAGACCAGAATATCCCAACACAGGAGTAGGATCCGATGCAAGGTGACAACGGCCCCATTGGTGGAGCACTAACTCGAAATGGGACATACTGAGAATGACATGAAGTGGCAGGTTATTGACAAACTGATGCCAAATGCCAGAGGTGGCAATCAACAAACAATATTAAATCGCTTGGAATGTAAATGGATATTCTACTGCAAAACAATTGAGAAAGGACTCAATTCACTTGATGAATGGAACATGTGTACATGATTAACACCAAGTGATGTTTTCTGAAAATCCATTAAGCCATGTCCTTTGGTTACCAACTGACCAAACTGCATCAGTAACTGCTTATCTGTGTTAACTGAACATTTATGTATTTAATTCTGGTTACCAACTGACAAAGCTGCATCAATAACTGTTTATTTGTGTTAACTGAATGTCCTTTCCAAACTGTCTCAGTACCTTTTACATGTGTTAATTGAAGGGTTTCCGAAGAAATGTGGTTAACATTGTCCATTTAAAATTAAAATTAGCCCCTTATTCGGTTAGTTAAAATGCTGCAACTCTGTCCCACTAGGATTAATATCGCCCCGTAAATCTCATCCCCTGTCCATCTGGAAATCGTTTTTCACACATCAATCCCCTTGCGCAGTTTAAAATGCTGCAATTCTGGCCCACGAGGATTAATATCGCCACGTAAATCTCATCCCCTGCCCTACTGCAAATCGTTTCACACATCAATCCCCTTGCGCAGGAGCCCAGAGGCACCACTCTCTCCTAGCGCATGCTCAGAACGTATCCCATTCGCGCATGCTCCAAATGACACACTACGTTGTCTCTGCGCGCGCATCCACTGCTACACGCTATTAATGGCGGATCCGGCGCTCACACTGTTGTGAGCTATCGCGGAAGAGATACTTGGACTCCCTTCTCCTGCCACGACGTGACGCCGTATTAAGTAAGTGTATTGCCGCCCACAGGGAAAAGCCTGGCCTTTTAATTTCGCTTTAGCCACGCACTGACCCAATTGTTTTTTGCAGTTACAGGCGCCAATACTGCTGCACTGCAAAAGCGACTTCGCTATACGGAACCCCCCTGTACTAACTCCGGGTTCTTACATTTAACCCTTCCAAGTGAGTAGCTTAGATCTCATACAGCGCAGTAGTGACTAGCATCGTTTTTAAGGTCCCAATTAATGAAATTTTGTTCTTTCTGTATAAAGTTCAAGTAGGACCCTCGGCCAAGTAGACGTGACCGAGCGCTACTTGTTTCCCTTCAATGGAAGACCCATGCTTTCACTAAATAAACTGTAAGTTGTAGTATGTGTGGCTATTCCTTAGCCCGCCTTTTCTAACTAGCTCTTCACTAGTAGATACTCTTTCTCAACCCCAGAACTATGTTTCATTAATTAAGGGGAGAAATTTATCATATGCTATAAATATATGTGGTTTTTTCCTTAAAACCGCCCAATTTATTAACTGTCCCTGCATTTATAGACATTAACTCCAACCCTTGACCCCAGAACTATGCTTCCCTAATTAATGTTACAAAATACATCCCATGCTTACTACCATTCTCTATTACCTACAGATTCAATTGAGAACAGCAACATCTACTGTATTGTCAACTATTCGTCCTTGCCTTAAACAGCACCGGCAAGGTACAGTTTTAAATTTAAATTAATTTGATCACTTTTGTATAAATTATTTTATACCAGCAATAGATGCGCTCATAACTCTTGACTGATGAAGCGCCACACACTAAGTTGAGGTAAAATTACATGCCTCCTTAATTATTTTTAACTTTAAAGTGAGTCTTCACCAAATGCCCATGTGGTGTAAAGATATGTACATTTGCATGCTTTGACCTTCTTTTCCCCGGGAGCACAAAAAAACTAATTTGCAATTAAAAGCATACATGTAGGAATGCCATGTGTGGCATACATGTAGGAGCCAGATTTTAATTTTAATTCTTATAGTTTCAGGAGGCTCATCTGTCCTGATGATGATCTAGAGTAATATAGATCGAAACGCCGTCGACCTACCCAAGGAATTTCACCCGTTCTATCTGTATATAATTGTTGTGTTTTTATCCTTGTTGTTGTTGTGTGACAGTTCGTTCACTTTGATCACTTATGTCACGTCCTGCACCTTATTATTCACTTGAGCACCTGCAATACAGTATAATTATTTATGTATACCCTTAAGAAAAGAGAGTAAAATAAAAACTCCTACCAATACCTACTACTTTTGCTCCCCAGCGACTTATTAAGTACTCGCTCCCTGTTCTATTCCTCACTAAGGACCTCCTAAGGCCTACCCTGAACCATTGTTCTTTCTAAAGCACCTTACCGAACTCGTCACATACATCCTAGTTGTAAGATTCCTTGCAGTCTCCTTAGCAATCTCATCAGCAAACGCATTACCACGACCAACATCATCTGTCACCTTACGGTGTGCACTACATTTAATAATCGCCACCTGCTTAGGCAATGTAAGTGCATCCAAAAGATCATTCACAAGCTGTCCATGCTGGATCTTCGTACCATGCGATGTCATAAAACCTCTCTCTCTCCACAATCGTCCAAAACTGTGCGCAACACTAAACGCATACTGGCTATCTGTAAACACATTCACCCGTTTCCCTTTTGACAAAACACACGCTCTGGTCAAGGCAACCAGCTCTGCCGCCTGTGCAGAATTCTGATTTAATCTCGCAGTCTCCACAACCGTAATCAACGTTACCACAGCATATGCAGTCGTCACATCACCATTCGGCAACTTAAAACACGAACCATCCACATACAAGGTACCATCAGGGTCTTCCAAAGGAGTGTTTTTTAGGTCCACATGACCTTTTGTTTCCTCCTCAGTACGTAAGTAGCAGTCGTGTGGTGCTACCTCATCTGATTCCATATTAGTTGGCAACAAAGTCGCCGGGTTCAGGACATTGCAGCGCTTTATTTGAATGTGACTCACCAGAAGCGTCAACTCATAACCAGACAATCTTGCACTCGTCAGATGTTGAGTTTTCGTGCGATTCAAGAGAGTGTCAACTGCATGCGGAACCATCACCGTAAGCATATTATCCATGACCAATCCCGCAGATTGTCGGATGGACACCGCAGCTGCCACTGTTGCTCTCAAACAACTCGGCAATGCTCTAGCTACTGGGTCCAAGGTTGAGGAAAAATATGCACATGGACGCTGCTTACCACCGAATTGTTGCGTCAAAACACTCAACGCACAACCTTCCCTCTCGTGAACGTATAGTGTAAACGGCTTGCCGTAGTCAGGAGTACCTAACACAGGAGCCGAACACAACGCATCACGTAGTTCAGAAAAACTTTTCTGACACTCTTCCGTCCATGGCAAAGGAGTTGGAACATCCTTGCACGTAAGGGCTACCAATGGTTTTGCTAGCAATGAAAAATTTGGAATCCATTGCCTGCAGTATGACGTGATACCTAAAAAGGCACGCACATCTCTCTGAGTTGCTGGCACAGTCATTCGAGCAATCGCTGCAATTCGTTCTGGGGTCAACCTTCTCCCCTCCTTTGACAATAAGTGACCTAGATAGGTTGCCACGGAGAGGCGCGCGCTGCAGGGCCGACGACGGGACCGCCGATTGGACCAGGCCAGTGACGAGGATCGCACGCGCGTAAGGGGCTCCGGAGCCTTTGACCGCTGGAGTTCGAGACCCGAGCATGGCGGGGGAGAGACTGCGTGAGGGTATACGCCACCGGCACCTGGTTACTCTCTACCAGGCCTTTCTCCTCCTTTTAACATGAAGCTCTTGATGTGGTAGCAGAAATTGGTCACGCGAATTTGGGGCAGAAACACTTGCCTGACTCACTGGGGGAGACGCTGGGCTGGTTCCTGGGCAGCACGCCGCTCGATCACCACGCGGCAGGGAACTACAGCCCCCAGCATCCTCGGCGGTGACACGCCCAACAAACACGGACAGAGGCGCTTAAAGACCGGAGGTCCCTGCAGGAGAGCGGGGGTTTCGCAGGCGAATTTGCGGCAGAAACACTTGCCTGACTCACTGGGGGAGACGCTGGGCTGGTTCCTGGGCAGCACGCCGCTCGATCACCACGCGGCAGGGAACTACAGCCCCCAGCATCCTCGGCGGTGACACGCCCAACAAACACGGACGGAGGCGCTTAAAGACCGGAGGTCCCTGCAGGAGAGCGGGGGTCTCGCAGGCGAATTTGGGGCAGAAACACTTGCCTGACTCACTGGGGGAGACGCTGGGCTGGTTCCTGGGCAGCATGCCGCTCGATCACCACGCGGCAGGGAACTACAGCCCCCAGCATCCTCGGCGGTGACACGCCCAACAAACACGGACGGAGGCGCTTAAAGACCGGAGGTCCTTGCAGGAGAGCGGGGGTCTCGCAGGCGAATTTGGGGCAGAAACACTTGCCTGACTCACTGGGGGAGACACTGGGCTGGTTCCTGGGCAGCACGCCGCTCGATCACCACGCGGCAGGGAACTACAGCCCCCAGCATCCTCGGCGGTGACACGCCCAACAAACACGGACGGAGGCGCTTAAAGACCGGAGGTCCCTGCAGGAGAGCGGGGGTCTCGCAGGCGAATTTGGGGCAGAAACACTTGCCTGACTCACTGGGGGAGACGCTGGGCTGGTTCCTGGGCAGCACGCCGCTCGATCACCACGCGGCAGGGAACTACAGCCCCCAGCATCCTCGGCGGTGACACGCCCAACAAACACGGACGGAGGCGCTTAAAGACCGGAGGTCCCTGCAGGAGAGCGGGGGTCTCGCAGGCGAATTTGGGGCAGAAACACTTGCCTGACTCACTGGGGGAGACGCTGGGCTGGTTCCTGGGCAGCACGCCGCTCGATCACCACGCGGCAGGGAGCTACAGCCCCCAGCATCCTCGGCGGTGACACGCCCAACAAACACGGACGGAGGCGCTTAAAGACCGGAAGTCCCTCCCGCCTCGCGGGACGCGCGCGGGCGACGCCGGGCGGAGCCCGGGCAAAGGGCGGGCCGTCTGTGGCCGTCTAGGGACGTTGAGGGACGGGACGGGCCCCCTCCTTTTGATCTGCTCCTCAAAATGGGTAAGCGAAAACTACAGACTTCTGTTAATGGGGGTTCAGTCAAAGCCAAAGTACCACGCAAAGCCGTTGCATCAGAAAGTATTATGAACTACTTAACTACTGCAGTGGGAAAGCTAACCAAGGAAATTGCTGCCAAAGAACGCGAGTTGGGACTAGAACAGATAATTCTGGACAGCCATTTATCCCCCACTGTTAATAGTCTTCCTATCCCCTTGGATCCAGTTATAGTCATTGGAAACTTGCATAACACTGACGCACAAGGCCTAACAAATATCAATTCTCATGAGGGGCAAGATAATACCACTCAAGATGCTCAACAACTAGAAGATACCAGCGCACATGTACAAACTCCCCAGGCTCCTAAACGTACTAAACGTGTAATCCAAAGACCAAATAAACAAGGATTATACTTACGGAAAAAGGCCCGACATCCGTTAACTAACATTGAATCTTCTTTGAAAGACATGGTGGAGGGAGTACTTGTGGATAAAATTGAAGGGATACTAGTGCAGATTTCTAATGATATAATCGAAACCTTAAAGGATTGTGTAGCAGACATACTGGGGAAATGTGATAGGATTAATAAATTTTTGTCCTCTGGTCCCAGTAGGCCATGCACATGCACCTTAAATACTGCACCACAGCTATCTCGCAAGCCAAATATACAAACAAAATCTGTGACGGAAGAAATAGGAGAGTTACATCCTCCAATGCCTTCTGCCCCGCCCCCAGTATCTATGGGTAATGAAAATTCCCAAACGGTCCCTAGTACAACCAGGGTACACCAGATGAGCAATCCCCGTCCGGCTATAGCTACATCTAGAGCCCCTTTAAAAGACACCTCTAATCTTCCAGGGCCTAGAACCCAACGCGTAAGACCACCTGTACACCTTCCCCCGGAAGCAACACCTTTTGTTGCTATCCTGGTGAACGTACCACTACTGAAAACTGGAGAATGTGAGTCGGATATTGCTCAAATAAATAATATTAAGATGTGGTGTGATGCAAACTGTACTGGCCCAAATAATATATCAGAGCATATCCAAACAAGCAGAAGGGTCAAATGGGTGGGGTATACGCCTAAAAAATTTGCAGGTGACTGTATGATTGTTAACTTTAATAGTCCACATGAGGCCCAACGGTTATTTTGGGATGCTACCAAAGTGACGGAAGATGGGATCAGAGCACTACCGCTAGGCTATTTTTATCCTCCACCTAAAATACAAAAGCCCCAATTGGGAAGGGACTTGCTCAGAGCACAACCTAGATACACCCCCTGCCCGAGTACATGGGCCACACAGAAAACAAGTCTGATGCCAAGAAATAGTGATAAACAGGGAGGTGAACATAGTAATGATCTTACATTAACAAATAGGTTTGCTGCCCTTTCCAATTTAGAGGAAAATGATTGACTAACCTCAATAGGTTGTGCCACAAATCAGCCACAACTCCCTAGCCCACTTGTCTCAGACAAGGGCAACGCAGTAACTAAATTAGGACATGCTCTCCCCCCATCTCAACATACTTGATCAAATATTGTTGGAAATGATAGCAGAGTGCAATTGATGAGCTGGAATATTGCAGGCTTACGCTCCAAGAGGAGCGATAAAAGATGGTTGGACCTGTTAAAAAAAAGTGATGTGGTGGCCCTGCAGGAGACGTGGGATAGGGACTGTGATTTTTGGCTAGATGGATACACCTCTTATTTTCTAGCTGCCCAGACATCAAGTTCAGGCCGAAATAAAGGGGGCCTGCTGTTCTTGATATCCGTCAATGTAAAAGGCACTATGAAGGTACTTGACACACCATCCCAAAACTATTTAGCTCTTGAGGTTACAATGCCTAATAGATATAAATGTGTTTACATTAATTTTTATAACAGTACACAAAGTATAGCATTAAATGCCAATATCAACTCCTTGATGGAGTTTTTAAAAAGATACAGGGAGAGTCAGACCACTTTTGTATATTTTTTCCTGATGGGAGATTTTAATACTCATCTGTCAACAGAACTGTCATGTTATAGATACAATCAACACTGACATGCCACAACTACCACATTTTGAGCACTCAGATAAGGGGTTTGCCTTAGAAGAACTTATTTTAGAAAATGACTTACATGAACCAGAGTTCAGCGACAGAAAGGAACGGGTGCCTACCTATAGCGCTAGGGACAGCAATACAATAATTGATTATATCTTTATTTCACCGGGCATGTTACAAAATGTATTGTTTTACAACGCTGTACAGACGACCTTCAGTGACCATAATCCGGTAATATTAGAAGTAGATAATAATAATTTGTTTTTATTTACAAAAGGAGACAACATTGAACTGAATACAGTAGGATCTACAGAATTGATTGCTAAGGACCAGGGGAGACGGGTCAAATGGAGCAAGATCATCCCCGAGGACTTTCTCTACTCTCTTAACCTAAAGATGAGTAAAGAAATTAACATCTGTATGGACCCTACTAGGTTTGAAGGGAATATAGTTCAGTCCTTTGAAACAATTTGTTGTCAAGTATCAAATGACCTAAAAAGTAACACGAAAAAGATAGAGAAAAGGGTTATGGGATGGTTTGACAAAGAATGCTCCAAATCCCATAGTGAATTATATAAAGCTCTAAATAAGATACCACGTGATAAACTGGAAGTGGCCAGCAAAAGGCAAAAGTATAAGGCAAACATCTTAAGAAGGAAAAACGAAATTAAAAGAAGGGCATGGGAAGATCTATATGAAAAAGCCACCCTGAAGGACAGTGCCAAATTTTGGAAAATCGTTAATACCCCCCTATTTAACGGGATTGAAAATGCACCGTTAGAAGTGAATATTGCGGAACGAGATTGGTTAGAGCATTTCCAAAATATCTATGGTAGTAACAATGCTGTAGACCCCCTAGATCAAAAACTGTACCAAACTGAAGAGGTTTTGGCCAGTTTCACCATTAAAGAGGTGCAGAAGGCAATTGAGGACACGGCAGGAAAGAATGCCCCTGGCCCAGACGGCGTACCAGCCGATATGTTTAAATTAAATCCGGGCATGTGGGCAGTGGTTCTCACCAATGTCTTAAATGTGATTAGTTTGGAAAGGAAAAAAGCGCCAACTACATGGTCACAGTCTGTTATAATTCCCCTTTTTAAGA
The DNA here is from genome assembly GCF_964263255.1 of Lissotriton vulgaris. Taxonomy (NCBI): domain Eukaryota; kingdom Metazoa; phylum Chordata; class Amphibia; order Caudata; family Salamandridae; genus Lissotriton; species Lissotriton vulgaris. The sequence continues at coordinate 655,167,118 of NC_141685.1, read as the reverse complement.
AGGGCCAAAGGGGAGACCCTAGATGCTATAGACCCATTTCTTTGTTAGATTCTTCTTTTAAAATTTTGGGTAAAGTTATTTTGGAAAGAATCTCAACTTGGGCGACAAATAATGACATCCTGTGTGAAGCCCAGTATGGCTTTCGAGCCGGGAGAGGCACTGAGGATCAGTGCCTAAATTTACTCCTTACCCTGGGTAAATACACTGTAGCGTCAAAGGGTATGATGTATTTGGCTTTTATGGATTTGTCCACAGCCTTTGACCTAGTTAATAGGTCAAAGCTGTGGACAATACTCTTGGAACTGGGGTTAGACCAAGCACTGGTGAATTTCCTGGCACGACTTCATAGTGATTTGAGGGCAACGATACGCATGTCACAAGAGGGAAATTGCACTGCCTTTTTTAAATCAGGAAGGGGGGTGCGCCAAGGGTGCATTCTGGCACCAATGCTCTTCTCACTTTATATTAATTCGCTGGGAAAGACCCTGGAAACGGCCTCCATTGATGTACCACGTATGGGTGACTCCTTAATGCCGGTTTTATTATATGCCGATGATACGGTATTGCTGGCAAGAACCCCTAATGGTTTACAACGCCTTTTAAATTCTTTTGGGGCTTTTATGCAAAGCTTGGATCTAGCAGTTAATATTGAGAAATCCCACGTTATGGCAGTAGGCAGTCGCAAAAATGGTATGAAAACCCTCACCTGTAATGGTTCAGTGTTATCTAAAGTAAAAGTCTTTACCTACCTAGGTGTGGTGTTCGATGAGAATGGGACATGGGCTCCACAAATCAAAAGTAAAGCTGCGGCAGTAAAAAGATTGGCTGCCGCCATCCTAGGCTTTGCTAAAAGGTTGGGTGGTAAACCACCTGAGGCTATTCTAGCAATTTATAAAGCTAAAACACTGTCCATTGCGAGGTATGGGGCCATGATATGGGGTTATAAAAATCTGGCCCATATACAAAGAGAAGAAAACTTATTTTTGCGATCCCTACTGGGCCTCCCAAAATCCACCCCAGCCTCTCCTGTACATATGGAACTGGGGATAGGGTACATTGAAGACTCTTTGACTCTGGCACCATTACTGTCATGGATTAGGATATGGCTTAATCCAGCTTTAATTTTAAACCATGTGATTATTAGGGACTGTATGGGGAGGGAAAACGTGGCTAAGATCGGGTGGCTAAAATACATTAAAAGTACAGTAGAATACTTAGGCCGACCGGAGTTGTATACAAACCCCGAGAGCATTATGAGAGAGGACATTGACTGGGTAAAGAAAAACTTTATAGAGAAAAAGGAATCAGAGAGAGAGGCTAGCGAAATTTTAAAACCAACTGTTAGGGCCCACTATATGTTGATTGCTTCGTTATCTATTCAATCCTACTTAACGATAGTAAATAAACCTTTTCATAGGTGGGTCCTCACTAAATTTCGTTTTAATCAAGCACATTTTTTGCTAGGTGAATTTGAAAAATGGTGTAAGCCTCACGAAAATGCTCCCTGCAAATGTGACTACTTCTCAGATCAGGATATACTACATTTTTTGTTTTTCTGTCCCTTTTATAAGAATGGGAGGGAAAGATATATTAAACCAATTCTGAGAGGTTTTGTGCAGGTTAAACCAGCCTTATTGTACCTACAACTCATGGAAACTTCAATAGTAATGTATGGGGTAGCCAATTTTCTGACTATGTCAATCCGGTCAAAGCAAGCAAGATTAAAGTCAGATAATCAATGTAATTTAACTGCTTGTATTGAATAACTGGCCATTGTTTATGTAACCATGAAATGTGTCAAATATGAACTCATGAACTGCACGTTTTGCACTTTACCCCCAGGCGGCTAGCATTTTTGTACTAGACATTCTAGTTTGCACTATACTTATATTCTGAACATTGTCAAGGGACTATAAGAGGATTGTGATTACTGTAAATATGTTTGTATAGATGATTTTTAAATGAATTTCTCATGTGTATAGCAATTTTTAACTTGTTTTAAAAATTTGTCTGTATGATTGAAAATGGTTCTGTAGCATACTTTTATGATTTTAAAACAATCAAATAAAGTGTTTCTGACTTGACTTGACTTGACCTAGATAGGTTACTTCTTGGCAACAATATTGCAGTTTAGAAGGTGACACCTTGTGATGTAAGTCACAGAGATGTTGCAACAAAGATACTGTAGCAGTTTTGCAAATGTCCTGTGTGTCCGCAGCCACCAATAAGTCGTCCACATATTGGATCAAGGCCGCTCCGGCCGGCAATACAAACGCATCAAGTTGGCTTTTCAGGGCTTGGCTATATATCGATGGACTCACAGTAGCCCTGAGGAGCGCGCTTAAACCTAAAGCTGCGGCCACCTAGAGAGAAACCGAAAAGGTCCCTACTCTCCTCAGCAATCGGAATGCTAAAGAAAGCATTCTTCAGATCGATCACTGAGAACCAGGACGCAGATGCTGGAATCAGAGTCAGTAGAGCCGTGATGTCAGGCACCACAGGGAACTGAGGAATCACAATTTTATTCACCTCCCGTAAATCAATTACAAAACGATAAACAGGAGGCTTGGACGGATCAGTGCGTTTCAAAATGGGTAACACAGGGCTATTACACACGTTTCCCCGTGTCTCCTCGATAACATCTTTCTCGATCAAATCATAGATGATCGCTAAAAATGCTCGTTCACCATCAAGGGAGATACGATACTGGGGAATGCGTGGTAATCGCACATTTGATTTCAGCTGAACAACATAAGGGGAGATATCAAGCAGGCCCACATCATTGGGACCCGTTGCCCATAAAGATGCAGGAAGAGAACTCAATTCCGGTAGGAGCTTATCGATGGACAAATACATAGGAGAGATTACTCTCTCCCCCAATGTAAGCTTTACTCCCGCATGAGAACAATACAAAGTCGCATACAGACGTTTCAGCAAATCCAGGCCCAAAAGATTTTCACCACAGCCAGTAGTTAAAATCAAAGGAGCTCTTAGCTCACGAGGCCCAATTGTAAGGGGCAAAGGGCGAGAAACCGGATTGCTAACAGGGGCGCCAGAGAATCCAACGGAAACATTTGTTAAGCCAGACAAAGATGCGCCAGGGAGTTTCGAATGCATGATGGAACTTTTCGCTGCACCAGTGTCCAACAGAAAAGGCTCAACTACGCCCGAGGTGACAACTGCGACGTAAGGCCCTCTCTGATCAACCGGAACTGATTCTACTCCCTCTCCTTGTCTATGGCTGTCCTAGTAATTACCGTCGTCAGTACCCTGATCGACGTAATAATCATCCACGTTGTACTGTGTGGATCTACCTGAAGATGATCCACGCTGATCAAAACAGTTATTAGAATCAGAGGAATTGTTAGAACGATCATTTTGAACACCGCGACCTCTACCTCGTGAAGCCTGTTGAGGACCACTACGGCCTCCTCTAGATGAATTACCACTATTTCGATCACGTAAAACTGGACAATCGAATTTCAAATGACCCTTACCCCTACAATAGGCACACTGATTGTACCCAAGCATAGATCTCTGCGAAGAAGAGTCATTCCGTGATTGCGACCTATTTGTCTGAGACTGCGATCGGTTCCGTTGCTGCGAATCATTCGGATTCGAGCGCGGAGGATACGCTTGTTGCAACAAAACTTTCGTTTTGAGCTCTTTCGTCTTTTTATCTGCACGATCACTTTCTTCTTTCTCCCTGTTTTCATAATATTGAGCCGTAGCCAATATCTGAGCAGATGTAGAAACAGCCCACGCACTCTCTGAATTCTTCAATTTGTTGCTTAGATCAGGCAACAGATTCGACACAAATTTGTCCACAAACAATCTCTGACCCCCTTCAGTGCCCATATCTTGACCACTGTGATCGATGAATGCCTCCTCAAATCTCGTAAAGAAATCGGAGACACTCTCGTCTTTCTTTTGCTTGCAAGCAGACAATTTGTCCCAGTTAACTTTCATAGCTGGCATAAGCGTTTTCATAAGGGTAATTATTCTCTGAGGAAGATCAGAAATGAGCTGCTCAGGCTTAGCCCCACCAACTTGTCGGGCATCAGCCGCCACAAGAGCAGCCCAGTCACCGCCTAGTTCTGCAATATGGTTTTCCTGACGAATTTTCGCCCATACCGGTTGCGGTACGACATTTCCGAACAGCATATCAATGTCAGCAAGATTCATTATCGTAGCATCCACTAACTGTGACAATTCTTTATAATACCCTGCAGGATTTTTGCGAGGGTCGGGCAAAGTCTGCTTAACCTGTAAAACTTCTGATCGTTTCCATGGAAGGTGTATCCACACCCTCTGGAAATGTGGCGGAACAATAGGAACAGCAGCAGCATCACCTGGCATGGGAAACTGACCAGGCGCTGCCATCCACTCTTCAGTTTCATCCTTAAATAATGCTCGAGGCATTATAGCAGGACGAAAAGATAGCAACTGCTCGACAGCACGTCGAACATTGCTACCCACCATTATTCCACTCGCAAACTGAAGCTGAAGGTCAGTTAAAGCAGCTAATACATCATCAGCGCAATCAACTGATATCTGATCACGTAAAAGTTTGCACATTTCTTCAAACACGAACCTTTGTGTCGGCTCATTGAATTGAGAAAACGTATCAATCACCACACGTGGAGGATTCCTAAGGGGATGTCGAATCCAATTCATTGCCATATTATATAGCATGTCACGTTCCCTGCCACCAGGAAGCTGACTTCGTCTTTGGGGAGCGTCAGAACCAGCAGACCCAAGAATCGGTCCAAGAGAAGTGAAGAAGTTAGCAGCAACAGTAGGAACACGACGTCGAGCAGATGGGGTAGAAGAGTAAAGCAAAGGGGTAACAAGAGAAGTGTCAGAAACAGAAGGGACAGCAGGGGTAACCACAAGGGTAGAAGTAGCCGGAACAGTAGTTTGAGAAGGTATAGCCGTTGGAGCAGTAGGAACAGGTGCAGGTTGAGGAACAGGAACTGGAACAGGTTGAGGAGCAGGAGGAACCACAGGAACTGTGGTATCCTGCGCATATGGAGGTGGCGACTTTAGTAGATAAGACAACAAAGGATCTTCTACTGCTTCCTCTCCCTTCTTATCCATACCCGTCGGTAAAGCGGGATAACACTTATCCACTGTCATACGCTGCAATCTATCAAAAACTTCCTTTTCCTTCTCCTCCTTGTCTCGCTGAAATTGCTCTGCATTTCTCATCATTGTAACAATACCTTCTTTCTTAGTACGTTTAAGCTGCTTGATTTCTTTCTGCTTGGCTTCTTTACGCCATAACCGAAAGGAATCAAACATGGCCGGCCTTGCTTTTCTCTGAAACAATTTTGCTTCAAGATTATCTAAAATCGGGGCCTCGAAACTGCCATGAGGTGGCCAACTAAGGACACCGTCATTTTTGGTGTAATGAACCCAACACTCATTGAACGTGATCGGACCCAAACCATGTCGACTATACAATTCGAAAGTTGGAGTTCCAACCGGAGGTATCGGACACGAGTCCTCCAACCGGGAATCCACACCACAACCTTTAAAGCAACCGAACAAAGTACTACGGCCAGGCATCGTGCACACTAACCAAGTTTCACAAACGTCAAGGGTTATAGGAGTACGAAGTCCCTGAAAAAGAGCAAAAACCCTCAGTTTTTGGCGACTGCAGACGTCAAATAGTACAACAAAGAACAAAATACCAAGAACCACAAATGCAATGGAACCATGCAACAACTTAGCACCCACAACAACAAAGGACTCAGGGAGCGACCCACAAATACTTAACTCAAAGATCAATGGCGTCACCAGGAAGGCCTGTCAATCGTCTCGCTGTACCAAGGTCTACGCCAGGCGCCAAAACAGGTCTACAGTCAGGGCAGCAGTCGGTCGCAGCCATCAGGAGGCGGGGATCTTCGCGGGAAAAGTCGTCGGGCCACTTGTTTCGACAACTGGATCGATGAAGCGGGGTGCACCTTCCCTTGGAGATTTCACACGAAGTTCCTCACGATCGTCGGGCTTGGACCGGTACCACTGATGCAGCCCAACGTTGGGCGCCAACTGAAGGACTGGGTTATTCTAAGACCCAGCGGTGCCAGGGATGACACCTGAAACCTTCGTGGGTTACCTGTTCCGGCGTACAAATGACAGAGACACGGGACACTTCCTTCGGCGTCAAAGATTCGAGGTTTATTTACTGCAGGGAACACAGAAGTCACAAGAAGTACAACACGTGTAGGTTCTAGGAGACTGCTTTGAATTGTATCTGTGGATCGCTCTTTTTATGCAGTTTTCTGTCATAAGATAACATGACAGAAAAAGGCTACAACCCGGTTCCCACAGTAAATGTCATAGGGGGTCGCTTTCATGTATTCAGGGCCCGGAACATAATTACAGTAGCGTTTGTTAGTTCCCAACTGTAAAAGTACATCTTCCCACCATTAGTGCATTCCGTTCGGCTGTAAACGAATCAAGGAAGAGTCAGAAACAGGTGCAGAGGAAGGCGAAGGATAGCGAACAGATCGAAGAAAGTGTAAAAGGGGTGGTGTCAGGAAACACGATTGCAGGGATCAAAAGGACGTGCCTAATGAAATGCACAACTAAGACAATAGACCGGCACGGCAAGATGAGCCTCGAGCGGGGCCATCTGCCTTACAGTGTCATCCCCCTCATCATAAAGACACCCTCAAAGGAACACGTGTCTTCCACCAGAGTTTTGGAAACCCAGGGTCGTGAAGCGGACAGCGTCCGTTCGCTGGCTACTTGAGGGCAAGAAATAAAATGGATGCCATATCTAAAATGGAACCCGTGGGTTCAGATGAAGAAACCCACGAAACAAACGAACGGTTCAGGCTAGTATAGCGGTAATGCGTACACCCACTAACCTCGTCATTTGCGGTTCATAGATACTAGACTCGACCTTATTCGTGCGAATCGAAAACACCACTTACAATTCTCACGGAACCTCACGTGGTGGCACTGAGCCCAATGAAGCAGAGGTGCTGCTTCCAGCTTGGTCCCCGGCGGACACAGCTGCTGCTGCATGCATACTTTTTTCCCCCCAAAAAAGGTGTCGGTGGGCACACCAGTCTCTTTGGTAGGTGGTGCCACTTGCTGCTTCTGCTCCTTCTTACTGGCAGTGGCACTGGCAACTTTTTTCGCTGAGGCGCTACGGCCACCTTTATTTGGGCCCATCTTCTTCAGATGTCAGAACAGCATGCCGCAGTTGCACGAGTTGCAGATTTGTCTTGTCTGAGGCCACACGAGACGTCACGTGACGGTGTGCTGCACATACCGCTGCAGGACCTCTTCCTGGCACTTGTGGTTCTCTTGTGCACCTAAAAGCAATGGAAGCCAGAGGAACATCAGTTAAACACCCCAAAAAGTCATAAAACACACAAAAATCACCACAATCCAATGCCATCCATGCCCTCAATGATGTTTAAATTCAAGACACCCCACAGAAAGACTTGGTCCATGCACCACTCACTACCCCTGGGTCTAATGGAAGAAAGCAAGGCAAACTGGGTGCAGGCCTTAGCACACTGCCTGGCTTCAAAATGGCCCCTTGACCCCCAGCCACATGGCCAGGCCTTGCCTGGACCAGGCCTCAAAATGGCCCCCACCCACATGGCCAGGCCTCAACAGCACCCAAAAAGTCGAAAAACATACAGAAATCACCACAATCCAATGCCATCCATGCCCTCAATGATGTTTAAATTCAAGACACCTCACAGAAAGACTAGGTCCATGCACCACTCACTACCCCTGGGCCTAATGGAAGAAAGAAAGGTAAACTGGGTGAAGGCCTGAGCACACTGGCTGGCTCCAAAATGGCCCCTTGAGCCATGATCCCAAGCCACATGGCCAGGCCCTGCCTGGACCAAGCCTCAAAATAGCCCCCACCCACATGTCCAGGCCCCAACAACACCCCAAAAAGTAAAAAAACACACAAAAATCACCACAATCCAATGCCATCCATGCCCTCAATGATGTTTAAATTCAAGACACCCCACAGAAAGACTAGGTCCATGCACCACTGACTACCCCTAATCAACATATAACAGTGAGCTAAAATTCCATGACATAAATGAGAATTAAGTGAAAAAAAATCACAGAAACAGTTGAATCATGCACCCATGACTAACTCTGAGCCTACTGGATACTGTGGCTACCCACAATATATATTTTTTTTAAGTTGTGAAAAAAGTTGTAAACTGTAGTTGCAGCAACTGCAATGCCCCAAACAAACAACACCAACTTACTTGTAAAATCTCAAGTCCAAAAGTGATCCAAACTCCAAAGTCTAAAAAGTCCTCAAATACAAATATCCAGCAGCAGCCACAAAAAGTAATCCTTCCAGCTCCAGATCCAAATCAAAAGTGACCAGGACATGGACAAAGCACTGGGAGGAGCCTGCTGGACAGAAACAGGAAGTTGGAGACTCTGGGGCACTTCCTTCCTCCCACCCCACCCCCCCAAAAATGAACTCCTTGCGCAAAAAAGTGCAGCCAAATGTCAATCTGAGGATTCATTCTGATCAAAATCATCATTTTTAGAAGGTGGATTTCTTGTGCAGAATTGCAATTTTTGCATTTTCGGGAAAGCGAGCTGTTCAAATCTCCCGCCGGAAGTCAGCTGCGCGCCGCATCTACGTGTTCGGCATTGTTTACTCCTGCAATGCGTAATCGCGGGCCCCTATTACGTACTCGCGTTGTCAAGCTCTCACTGTACAAGATGGCGAGCGACGATGACGTTATTACGTTCGAAAAACTCTTGCGCGATCACACAGCAAGATCCAAAATGGCGCAGCACACGCAAACCAGGAGAAAAACAACTCGGCGGACTCAGAATCACGGTAAGTCAACACCGCACGCACGATATTGTATTTTTTAAACGTGACCACGCAAAAAAATCCGCAGCTTGCGAATTTGTGGATTTTTGGGCAAATTTGCGCGATTCGCGAATTTGACAAAAATCCGCAAATTCCGCGAACAAAACGGATTTTACGCCCACGTTTAATCATGAATACACCAATCACCAGTATGTATATGACAAGTAGAGCGCTTTAGCACTAAATGGCAGTGTCAAACTCACTCAAAGTCCTAAGGCTAGCTACTAGACCAGGAAAAAACTGGAATGGAGAAAAGTAAAAAGTTGAGAGAATCTGCCCCAGAAAGGGCAATTTCCAAAAAGGGGGGTACATGGGCCACCCTCCAGGGCCGTAATAATGTCCAAGGATGTCTACTTCCCTGGGGATTATGGGCCTTTTAAAGCAAGGGGGGTGCAGACGCCCCCTGAGCCCTGGGGACCACACCACCTTGGGAATATATACAATAATTAAAATCGGGGCCACATTGACCCTCAACCCTGGGGACCACCACCTTCCCAGGGCTAAAATACACATTAAAGAGGGGGTCCACATGGATCACCGGCCCGGGTACACCACCTTCAGAGTCCTTTAATTTGTTTTAGAAAGAGGAGTGCTGCACAGCCCTCCCAGGCTGCTCTCAGCCCTGGGGACCCTCACCTCCCCATAGCAGCCCATGCGGTTCCCTCTTCCCCAATACATTTCAGACGAACCCCAGGGGATGGGGTCCCCGGGCCTAAATTGACCCAGGGAGGGGGACTGCACAGCCCCCCACTCTCATTGAGTCATGGCTGGGCCCCATAGGATGGGGTCCCTGGGCCATTCTGGCCCTGATGCTCGTTTTTTTTTTTATTGAACAAGACAGTAGGGAGATATTGGTACATTTGATTTTTCGACTCTAGATAAAATTTTCATACAGTATACAAGAGACAAACCAAGCATATACATTATTGATAACGAATAAATTAAGTCAATCTTAAAATGCTAGTGCAAAATGGAATAAGGAAAGCAGTTAATCCAATACGTCAAATTTCCTGTTACATTGTACCCTTCTTTAAAGTACTAAAGCAGAATCATATAAAGTTAACCGATAAACTACCACTAATGAAATATTAATAAAAATTAACGACATTATTTTATGATTTATCAAATACAAGAGCAGAAAAAAAGTGCAATAAGCTGCTAATTTGAAGCTGCATAAATAGTATGGCAATATTAAAGTGCTTGTGCAAGAACATGGAAAATTAACAATATACAAGGAGGGCTAAGGAAGAAAAAACATTCGAATTTCTACTCTAGTTCCTTTAACCCTACTAATTTAAAATACAGAAACATCATATATAATAAAAATATAATTCTAAAGTGACAGTGCAAGAATATACATCGTTGTTACTGAATGATTCTTCATATACTAGTATATCAAAACCCATCAAATAAAGTAGCAAAGTTATTATTTCAATTATTAAAGTGCTACTGCAGTACAGTGCAAAATATCCGAATAAAGTGCAAAAAATGCAATAGCAGCTAATGAAAAACAATGTTACAATATCAATTTCCTTTTATAGATTCCAACCTCTCAAAATATTTCCAATTCCTTTCAAATCTTTTGATCGCACCCACCCTACCTGCATAAGCTCTCTCAAATGTACATGTTCTTTTCATTTTATTGACCCATTTTAATTGACATGGGATTACCTCAGATTTCCAATTTTGTAAAATCCTGGACCGTGCTACAATAGTAGAAATAAAAATAAAAGCCTCTTCTGAGCTATTAAACCTATCCCTATCTTTACAAATGCCAAAAAGGGCCACTTCTGCTTCAGGTAGCAGTGTTTTCCCAGTTGCCAGTTCCATGTCAGTAAAAATCCCCTTCCAAAAAGATTCTAGCTTTGGACAAGAGAAAAAAACATGGTGCCAGCCACCCAGACCATTGGTTTTGCATCTAAAGCATTTATTCTCATAATCAGGGAATATTCTCTGCAAGGCCTCCAGGGTGTAATACGCCATCCAGCGAGAGAGAAAGGACATTTGTTTATAATTAGCTGCCCGGAGTGCTTTATGTCCTAGCTGACATATTACTTCCCAGTCTTTTTCTGAAAAAACGCACTGTGTCGTGAGGCTTATTTTGTCTAGATGTTTAAGAATTACCTGAGGAGGTCCTGGAGGGAGTAGCCTTTTATACCAGTATCCTATACCCTTATGTTTTTCCCCGTATAAGGCTGATAACAAGGCATTGGATAAAGTGTCAGAACCCCCTAACTCTTTTCTTATCAGATAAACCAGTTGTAAATAGTCAAAAAACATAGGCCGCCTAGGATATGCTCTATCTACAACTGTTTGCCAGCTAATTACCTTATGTTGGGAAAATAAGTGTCTTATTTCACGAAACCCAGCTAAATCCCATTGTAGCAGATGATTATGAGATATCTTAAGTCCCATTTTACCACATTCTATTAATTTAAAAAAACTAGAACCATCTGAGCCACATTTTTTATATAAAAGTCGTAATCTTGAGGAGTACACTAGTAGTGTCTTAAATCTTGTTTTCTTGGGCAGCTTTGCAGTTTTTAAAAAGAAAAAAATTTGAGAGCCTGCTTCCTCTAGCATTTTATCTAAAAAGAAATTGTCTCTTGACTGTCTGGTCCTTAATAGTGCTGCCACTATATCGAAGAGGGCTTCTTCATAGTATGTTTTAAAATGGGGGAGAGCCAGCCCACCTTGATTTACCGAAAGTTGTACCGCTGAGAGCTTAACTCTTGAAGCTTTTTTATTCCAAATAAATCTACTCATCATAGAATCAAGTTCCTTAAAAAAGGCCATGTTTACTTTTATTGGAATATTACTAAAAAGAAATAAAACCAAAGGGAGTATGTTCATCTTTACCAGTGCAACTCTACCTATCAAAGTCAAAGGCAAGGAATCCCATTGTTCCAGCATGTTCTTAATTTTGTTCTTCATCTTAATATAGTTCAACACAAAAAGATCTTGATAGTCTCTAGTCACATAAATTCCTAGATATCTTATTGGATCCCGTTTTTCTGCTTGAGACTGAAGGTGTAATGGTAGAAAATCTAGATTGGAATTTAAAATAAGGACTTCCGTTTTCTTCTCATTGATCTTATATCCCCCAATCTTTTCGTAATCCTTAAGCTCTTTCATGAGATGTAGAATATTTTCTTTTTCCGGAGCTAAATACAGAACAATATCATCAGCAAATAAATTTAACTTTGACATTCCGCCAATAGGGGGTATTATTGCTGCATTGTTCCTTATTTTTATCACCATCGGTTCAATGAAAAAGGTAAAAAGCAGGGGAGATAGAGGACACCCTTGCCTAGTCCCGCGATTTATTTTAATCTTCCCTGCTTGCCTGGTGTTAACTATAACCTGAGCTGATGCCCCTTCATAAATGTTCTGTAACATACTAATAATCGGGGCCGGGATCCAAAACAACCCAAGGAAAAAAATAACGCTGACCAGTTAACTAAATCAAATGCTTTTTCTGCATCGATCATTAAGATACATGCAGAAGTTGAATTATTATTAAAAAAATCCAAGGCCTGTATCAAATATTCTGTGTTCGCTGCCATTGATCTACCGGCTATAAACCCTGTCTGATCTTGATGGATTACTTCCTGTGCTGCAGACACAAATCTTTGGGCCCAGATTTTCATAAAAACCTTATAGTCCGAATTCAGTAGACTGATTGGTCTATAAGAATTTACCTCCTCTGGATTTTTATCTTTTTTGGCAAAGCTGATAATTGTAGATTCTTTAATCTCAGAGGGAACCTTACCACCTCTTCTGATATAGTTAAATACATTTTTCAAGGGACTCTCCAGTTCCTTTAAAAATACCTTATAAAATTCAATCGGGAACCCGTCCACGCCTGATGCTTTTGCTCCTGCTGTTGTTTTTATACTATTTTGAATTTCCAGTATGCTTATTTCACTGCATAATTGATTCCTCCTACAATTAGAGATTTTGGGAATATCTAAACTTTCGAAATATTCCTTGATCAATGTTCCCTCCACCTGAATATCTGTGGAGTATATTCTCTCATAATGATCAAGGAATACTTTCGCAATTCCCTCACTCCGGGTCGCTATTCCACCCAGAGGATCTTGAATTTTTAGAATGATGGAAGATTCTTGCTTTTTTCTGATTGAATTAGCCAAAAGCTTTCCCATCAATTGACTATCCTCATAGAGCCTTTGCTGAAAGGCCCTTGAGCTATTTATCTCTTCCAGGGTGAAGAAATCCCTAAGCAATGATTTCGCTTCTTCCCATTTATTGGGCATTCGATTAAGTTTTAACGCATATTCCTTCTCAGCGGCACTTTGAAGGACGGCAATTTGTTCCTTACGAGCATTTGCCTTGTTACAGGAAAATGCTATCATTTGCCCCCGGGCTGCTGCTTTAAATGCTCCCCATATAGAGAAAGGCTCCGCTGAATCTTTGTTAACTAAAAAAAATTCTTTCATCGATTCTTTGAAGCCCTCCACCCATTCCAAGTTCTGTAAAAGGGTGCGATCCATCTGCCACCTGAGGCGTTCCCTTTTTGTACCTTCTAACATCAGTTCCACTTCAATCCTCCCATGGTCTGAAAAGGGGTTGCAACCTATCAATGCATTACCAATTTGAAGAGACCTGGAAGTTGAAAAAAAATCTATTCTAGAGGCAGTGTGAAATCTATTAGAATAGCAAGTGTAGGACTCTGTATTGGGATTCAGGGAGCGCCATGAGTCCCGCAGTTGGTATTCCGTTGTTAAAGCTTCCAACACCCCCTTTGTTTTTGGTTTTAGTTGCTTCTTGTTCTTATTAGAAGTATCCCTTTTTAAATCTTGAATATAATTAAAATCACCTCCTAACACAATTTGTCCTGGAGTGCCCCTCAAGATTTCACTAATTTCCATCAGGGCTGAAATGTCATCGAATATTGGGCCATAGTAATTTACAAAGTTTAATACTTTCCCTAACAGTTTTACTGCTACCCAGAGCCATCTGCCTTAAGAGTCTCTTTGCACCTGCATGACTTCCCATGGAAGATTCCTTGCGAAATAGATAGCAACCCCCCTCTGGGCAACCCCCGCTGAGGAGAAAAACCCATACGAGAAGTATGTTGGCAAAAACAACTTTGGAGAATTGGTCTTCAAGTGTGTTTCCTGTAAGAAGACCACCTGGGGATTCATGGCCATTGCCCATTTCAAAAGTGAACCGTATTTCTGTTTATTCAATAGCCCATTTGCATTAATGGACAGGATTTTACATGAATCAAATCTCATCTCTTCTTTTGCAGAAATTTATATCTAATCTGCACCAACCAGAATTGAGAGTCAAATAGCAACCCTACTGAACATGTCTTTTTTAACTGCTTTCCACCCCCCCACCCTAACCACCCCCAGGGATGCGGGACCCCCCCCCTTTCTGTCCACGCAGCCCCCATCCCTCCCTCCACTTCTTCTTCGGGTGTCCTCTTCTTACACCCTTGTGTGACTTAGTAACCCAGAGCCCCCACCTCTGATATTCTATTTTAACTAAAGAGGAGAAAGAAAAAAATAAGATAAATAAATCCTACCTATTATATCAACCTCAAGTTCTAAATCCAGATTCCTTCCATTTTACCTTCCCCTTCTTTTTCTCCCCTGCCTTCCGAGCTAAGCCCTTGCAGATATCTCATTGAGAAGAGTTTGAGCCTCCTCTAAATCGGTAAACAGAATTTTTTTTCCTTTAACAAGAACCTTCAACTTTGATTGTTGCGCAATCGAAGCCTGGGCGGCGTTAGCTTTGAATAGCTGCAAGAGTTTTACAAATTATTTTCTTCTTCTGGCTGCTGCCGCTGTCATGTCCATAAATATTCTACATTTTGCCGTCTCAGAAACATTGAACTGGCGTTGTTTTTTTTTTTTTTTTTTACTTTTTTTTTTAATCCTCATTTGCCACCTTGCCACCCATAACTTCTATCTTGGTCCACCACTGGGCTGTTTTATCTCATAAGCTGGTTTAGAGTAATGGGGCATAGACAACACATATTCTTGAGTCTGGCCTTCCTCTGAACTACCCCTCTTGACCACCTGACCCAACATGTGTGTCCTCCACCATCTCTATTTATCGTCCTGAAGAGAATCCATATACCAGCAAGACAGGCACGGGCTTAATCATCGGACTTTAACTTAAAAGTAATTCAACCAAAGCATAACAGAAAGGGTACCCAAAATCCTCTATTTCTCTTAGAACGGTCTAACATATCAAGCTTAGCCATGTACCTCATAGCTAAAATCCAATCCATTAAACTAGGACTAAGTGGTGAGACCCATAGTTTACATATCTCTCGACGTGCTAGCAACATAGCATAAAAAATGAGTCTAACATTGTTATTCAAAAATCTGTTTTCTAAATCATATCTCCCCGTAACAATTAATTCAGGGCTTACCTCAATGCGTTGGTTCAGAGATTTGGAGAGAGAATTATTTACATCAATCCAGAATTGCTTGATTTTTGGGCAGGACACAAACATATGCAAATCATCCACATTTGGAGCTTTACATTTTGGACATCCAACAATTCCTCCATCTTTAAATTTAGAAAGTCTATACGGAGACCAATATGCCCTGTGAATGGTAAATAAAAGGTTTCGCCTTAGGTTTGCAGCTTAACAATACTATATAGCATGAACATAGTTACTTGCCATTGGTTTTCTGTCGCGATCCTTGGCAAGCTATCCATCCACAGGGTCTCTGGCAGAACAAATGGTCCATCTTCCATTTCTAGTATTTGCCAATACCAGAAAGCTACTTCCTTCTTAAAGATCCCTGTCTCCAACTTTAGCTCAAAGTCATTTTCAGTTCCGATCTCTGTTTCCAACTGGTTTGCCCAGCTTTGGATCTGTAGATATTTATATTTTGAAAAAACTGGACCCCACATTTGCTGGCAAAAACCCCATGAAATAAGTTTGCCATCTTGGAACAAATCTTTCCACCTTTGCAAAGCAGGTTCCTTTTTCAGCTGTAGAGCTAGCGCGTCTTTTGTCCAGGATGGAGCACCAGGAGACTCCCATATTGGGGCCATATAGCTAAAATAGGGCAATTTAGATATTTTTCTAATTTTATGCCATATCTCAGCCAAGTCTCTCAAAGTCTTAAGTCTCACCTTTTTAAAAAATTTAGGGTCTGCAAACTTATACAAAAACCAAAATCATGATATCCTGACCTTTTCAGCAATATTCCAAATAGTTCGCCAGTCTGAGAACTAAGAAGGGTACCCAACAACATCCTACAATTTTTTAAGCAAAAAGCCCATGCATAAATTTGTATATCTGGGGCCGCCAACCCTCCTTTATTTACTCTCCTCCTTATTTTCTTCCATGAGATTCGAGAGGCCTTTGACGCCCAAATAAATGAAGTTATCGTGCTCTGTAACTTAACCAGCCATTCCTTTTTAAAACCCAACGGGATAGTCTCGAACAAGAAAGTAATTTTAGGTACAATCACCATTTTTACAAGATTGGATTGTCCATATATTGAAAGAGGTAAATTCATCCATCCTTTTAGGGTATCAACAACTTATTTTTTCACCCTATCAAAGTTAGTTTTTGCCAAATCTTCAATTTTTTGTGTAATCCTAACCCCAAGATATCTCATTTCTGCTGTGGTTTTTACCCCTCCTGTGTTAAGCTTCCAGGTCATTATTTCAGTCTTGTCTTGGTTTAGCTGGTAACCAGAGATCTTACCAAAATCCTTTGTTATCTTGACTAGATTTTCCAAAGAATCAACCAAATTTGAAGAATAAACAATAATATCATCTGCATATAATCCAAGTTTCTTTGACCAGTCCATCACAACAAAAGGGGGTATCTCTTCTGAGGCTCTAATTTTACAGGCAAGAGGCTCTATATATAAATTAAAAAGCAAGGGTGATAAAGGGCATCCTTGTCGGGTGCCCCGCATTACTCTAATAGGGAGTGTGAGAGTCCCAATAACCAAAACTCGCGATGTTGGTGCACGATACAAGGCAAAAATAGATTGCGTGAATTTGTCTCCTAGGTTGAGATAATGCAGAAGTGATTTTAAGTATGCAAAGTTAACTCGATCAAAGGCCTTGGCAGCGTCTAACGCGATCACTGCCAAGGGGTATTCATAATTGGAAGCTAAATCTATCATTCCTATCAATGAGTAAGTAAGTTCTTTTAGGTATCTCATCTTGATAAAACCCCTTTGATCTTCATGGATCAGTTTATGAATAATTTTACTGAGTCTGTCCGCTAGGATTTTAGAGAAGAATTTATAATCACAATTTAAGAGTGAAATAGGCCTGTAAGCATCCAAACTCTTTGGAGATTTCCCTGATTTAAGTATCAAAATAATAGTTGCCTCGTTCCATGATGTTGGAATTGTTACCTCCCCTCTAAAAATGTTATTATACAAATGACATAATGTGGGAACAATTATGTTTCCTAAAGCTTTGTATACTTCTGCTGGGAGGCCATCTGGCCCAGGGGCTTTCCCCCTTTTACTCTCCTTGATCACTTTCATCACCTCTTTTTCAGTGATTTCTTTATTTAACTCCAACATATCATCCACTGCAAGTGATGTCACTAAAGGTAGCCAACTCTCAATCTCAACTTCATTTGGACAAAGATCCTCTGTGTACACATTCACAAAATAATCATGAAACACTTCTACAATTTGTTTCCTTTCCGTTATCACTTGACCTGTGCCCGATTTCCTAATCTCTTTAATTTGATTACGTATGACGTCTTTCTTGGATTTCCATGCTAATAACTTGCCACATCCCTCTCCATATGAAAAGTGTGCCAACTGACTAGCTTCCCATCTTTCTTTAACTCTTTGAGCAAGTACTGCCGTAAGTTGAATCTTTAAATCTAAAAGCTTATTCTTAACTGACTCTTCTGAGATGTTACCACCCTGGGCAGTTCGACTAGATTCGCAATTTCGAATCTCTTTTTCTAAATTGGTAACTAAGCTATGATACAGTCTTCGCTTCTTCGCACCCTGAGCTCCCATTCTCCCTCTCATAAACGCTTTGCAGGTTTCCCATACTGTATCCTCCTTAGCTGAACCCACATTCGCCTCTAAAAAAACTTGTATCTCCTCTTTAAGAGCTTCTAGATATTCCTCATCTACTAAAATTGTTCGGTCTAATCTCCAGACAGAACTCATTTCTTCTAAATCTAAACTTAAGTTTAGACTCACTGCAGAGTGATCTGATAGATGTGCCCCTATATGTTCTACACTTGTAACCCGCTCTTTCAACCTAGTGTCCACCAAAGAGAAATCTATCTGTGAACTATGCTTATATTTTTTATTATAAAAAGTAAATCCTGACTGCTGTGCAGCTTTAAATCTCCAAATATCACAAAGCCCTTGCTGTGACATAACTGACCTTACCTTTGCTGTCATTTTGCTATTTACTATTGCCCTATCATTACCAGTTCTATCCAGCTTGCGATCTAATACTGTATTGAAGTCTCCAGCCATTATAATTTTACCTGAAAATTCCAACAACTCCACTTCAATTTTTTCTAAAACTGTTGGATCGTCCACATTCGGGCCATAATAACCAACTATAACAAGCGCTTCACCCGCCAGTCTTAACTTACTAATCACCCATCTTCCTCTACTATCTACTAAATTATTTTCAACTACTATATCAGCTCCTTTCCTAATCAAAATAGCCACCCCTTTTGTAACCAGATCTTGAGATGTAAAAATAGCGTTTGCAATCCACTTTTGAGTACTAAATATCTCTTTACTTTCCTTCTCAGTTAAATGCGTCTCTTGTAGGATAATCACCTGGGCTAGTGAATCTTCTAGATATTTCAAAATTAATAATCTCCTCGATTTAACCCGGAGACCATTCACATTCCATGTAAGGAACCTTAGCTCCTTATTAGTAATCCTGCTCATAATGCACTACCCATATTTCCCTTCTACTTATTTGACAGTAAGGCAGCTCTTGAGGAATATTTTTTCTTATTTTCTCCCTTGACCCACCCCCTCCCAATCCCTCCAGCACCCCTACCCCTCCCCTCCCCACACAACCTACTTTACCTACCCCCCACCCTTTTCCCTCCCCGGAAAACCCAAACATAACTCCCATGGCCTAGGCCAGTGGATGTCGCAGTGGTGATGCCTCTTGCTGCTATTTTATATATACATAGTCAGTATTCTACTCTTATCCATCCTGAGTAACATCCAGAAAGGCGTCTACATCTTCAACTGTGCGGAATGTATACATCTTGTTTTGCCACATTACTTTTAAAAAAGCAGGAAATTTTAGCTGGGCCGTGGCTCCTATTTCTCTTAAAGGTATCAATCGTTTTCCTAATTCCCATTGCCTGTTTGCTGTGGCTGGAGACAAATCTGACCTGATATCCACTGCCGTTCCGTCTATCATTATAGACTTTTTCTTAAGAGCAAGTGACAAAATTTTTTCTTTTAGCGAGTATGTCCCAAAATTAAGAAGAATTTTTCTTGGCTTAGCGTGGTCTGGGTTCAACCTAAAAGGATCGCGATGTAC
The DNA here is from genome assembly GCF_964263255.1 of Lissotriton vulgaris. NCBI lineage: Eukaryota > Metazoa > Chordata > Amphibia > Caudata > Salamandridae > Lissotriton > Lissotriton vulgaris. Next base: position 655,147,716 of record NC_141685.1, on the reverse strand, counting down.
TCGCTGAATATCTCGCATCAACATTTCCTCTGTTTCAACTAATGGCAATTCCTTCTTCAGTAGCTGTACTACAAAACTCTTTATATCCGCACCCTCCTTTCCTTCTGGAACTTTAAGAATTTTTAAATTATTGCGCCTTTGCATATTTTCCAACCTTTCCACTCTTTCATCCAATTCTCTATCCTTGGCGTATAACTTCTCTATCTCTTTGCGATTATCCAAAACTCTTCCTTGTACAACTTTCATCTCTGATTCCATCTCTCCTGTACGTGTGCTTAATTTGTCGATCTTATCTTCTAATAATGTACATGTGGCACTTATGCGCTCCTGATTTCTTTTGGAGGCTTCGAATCCTAGATGAATATCTTGTTCCAGTTTCCTTAATAACTCCATAACAGACACATCTATCGTTACTGATCCATCTTGCTGTCCTGATCCAGATTTTTCCGAAGAAATCAGCATTTTTCCACTAATCATAGTATCATCTTGCCTTGTGGATATGTCCTCTCTCACATCATCTTCCAGTTCAGCTGAGACAACAGTTAAACTTTCAGCTAGTGTGTCTGGTAAAGGGGATTGAAATCCCTGCTCAATGGATGCCTCCGCATCCAAACTAATAATTTCCCCTTTATCTAACTCCATCTCTGTTACAAGCACCTGGAAGGGGTTCGGTGTTGAGAGAGTCGACCAGTCCTGTTCCCGTTCCTGTTCCTCTTCTATAGAGCTCAGTGAGTGATCAGCCAACTCAGCCCCCTCACCAACCTGAGGTTGAGTTTGAGAAGTAGAATCAGGCTTCAAAACCAAAACTTTTGGGACTGGTTTAAAATATGAATTAAGCGAAGGGGTTATTGAAGGCTTAAGACCAGCTTTTTTTTTGTCTCTTTTTTCTTTCTTTCTTCGATGGGGAATCCTTAGATTTATAAGAAGTGGACTTAGAGGTAACCTCTTCTTTTACCACACTCTTTTTAGTGTCTTTCTGCAACTTTAACAGATTAGAATTCAAATCCCCTTCGGTATTATCTATTTTACTTCGACCCACCAGACCGTCCTGCCTCTCCAGTCTATTACTCCTCAGTTGATATCTTGTTTTACCCCTTGCTTCCAGCCCTTTGCTTACTTGTTCAATTTCAGTGTTCAAACCAGCCTCCTTGACTTGCTGCTCAGCTTCCTCGCCGGCTTTTCTCCCCATCAAGAAGGCGGGGGGGGTGGTAGTTAAGACTTCCACTCCTCGTCCTCTACCTCCGCTTGTTGGCGTTCCAATTTTCGCCAGTACTCGGCGTCCCCTGCTAACTCCTTGAGCCGCTCTCTCCCAGCTCCCGGCCGGTGGATGACGCGACTCCGCCCCCTCACTCTCGGCAGCCTGCAGAGCCGAGTTCTCCGCCATCCGCTGCGAGACTCCAACAACCAGCCGACAAACGGCCTCCAGGATCGCCCGGTAATTCGTTTTGGAGCCGCAACAGTCCTCGCGTGCACCAAAGTAAGTGCGCCTTCCAAAATTTTAAGAAACTGACTGCATCCTTTACACCGGCATCACCACTGCTCCGGACATCCGCGACCCGCTGACTAGCCGGCCGCCATGTTTTCCCCCCTCAAAAAGGTAGCTATGATGTCTGAATCCTCTGAACTGGCGTTGTTGATATGCCCTGGAGAGGATTCGTTCTTTTATCCTGAAGTCAGCAAAGTTCAGTAAGATAGTTCTTGGGAATGGAGAGTTCGCAAAACGCTGTGCTGGTACTCTATGGGCCCTTGTGATCATCAAGTCTCCATGGAACTCTGGAAGAACTACCTTTTGGATAAAGGAGTTAGCCCACTGAACTGTGTCGGAGCCTTCTGTCCCTTCCGGGACTCCTACAATTCTCAGATTCAACCTGCGAGAGTGGTTTTCCAACTCCTCGAGTTTGTTTTCCATGGAGATCCGCTTCTTGGTGGCCTCTCTAGTTGCTCCTGATACCAGTCCCATTTGATCTTCCAGAGTCGAGATCGTGGATTCCGCCTCCACTACTCTATTAGGGAGCGATACGGTTAACTCCTCGAGCTTGTCCATTCTAGCATGAAGGGCAGCTAGCTCCACTTGTTGATTGTTTTTAATTTCGCGGATCTCATCGAGAATTAAATTAAGCATTTCGCGAATATCTAGCTGATATCTCTCTTCAGATCTCTTTTCAAAATCGTATAGGCTAGTGTTGAATCCCGCCGCTCCTTCGGTTCCGGGAGTTATATCTTGCGAGAGTTCTCCCTCATTTACTGTCCCATCTACTGTGGGAAGCGTAGTTTGAGGTAAGGTTTCAATCATGCCGGGATCTGTGACAGATATAGCCAGGGACGCTGACATAGAGGTAGTGGAGTTTCGAGGTGGTTGTTCCGAAGGGGGGGAAGTGTTTTTGGAGTCGTTTTTTTTTGCAAACAGTGGAAAGTCTTTTACTTCCTTCCCCCCAGCACCACCCCCCCAACACCGCTCTTGCTCTTCTTCTCACCTGCCTGGGGCACTGCCAGGACAGGAACCAGTGAAGTTTTAGGGGTTATAGGGGCTTGAAGTTGAAGATCTGCCTCAGAATGAGGTAAAGCATCTGCGATATTGTTATCATCAACATTACCCCCCTCTTTTACTGTTTTTCGCTGATCATCTTGCAGAGAAACAGAGGGGGGAGTGATTCATCCTCTGATGACTCAGGTGTGGAATCTTCCAAAGCAGAGTTTTCAACCCTATTTTCATCTCTATTTCTGTCTTTTGCAGCCTTGCGCTCAGCCTTCTTAGCTAAGGCAAGGCGAGTTTTGGCTTTCTGACGTGCAGCTGCTTCCACTCTACTGAGCTTTACTGTATCATCACTCTCCTTCTGTGGTTTACCCATTTTTCATTTTTTTTTCCCAGAAGAGTTATATATTTTTTCCCCTTATTTATTTATTTATTTATTTTTATTTTAAATTTTTTCTCAGGCCAAAACTTTGTGAGTCTCTGTTCGAAGAAGAAAAACAGTCCCGCTGTGTCTTATTATCTGTAATAGGTAACTGGCGGTAAGAACTACTTGAATAAGCAGCCGTAGGCAGAATTTCCCACTACCTTCTTTTCAGAGGCTTCCTGGCTTTTACTACAGGCTTTTACAACAGCACTAGCGTCTTTCCCCTTTTCAACCAGCCTGCCGCCGCCAGCTCCAGAAAGATTTTGCAAACCCTCTTGTTAATAGCACACCAGAAAAAAAAGAAGCCGCCAGCATAACGAGCCTACCTCCCAGAGACCATCCCAATCAGCAGTTCCTTCTCTCGGGCACTCAAACGAGGGCAGGCTCGAAGGCGTTATTCCACAAGAATGCGGCTGTAGTTCGCAGAAACGTTTCACCCTCAGGCTCTTCTTTTCCTCCCAGAGCACACGGAGCCTCACGGAGTATACGGGCAGCAGCCTGTTAGTGTTTCACGAGCATTTACGGGCAAACAAGCGAAGGCAGGGCTCGGAGACAGGCTCGGAGCGTTATTCAGTAAGACAGCTTTCTTGCCCTTAATGCGGTTGCGGTTTGTAAAGCCTGAAGTTAACTTGCAGCAACCTGTAAGCGTTTCAGCTCTCTTTCATCACGAAGCACACTAGCAGCAGCCCGTTAGCGTTTCACCATCAAGTTTTCTTTCTCTTGGAACACACGGGGCTTCACGGAGCCTCACGGAGTACACGGCAGCAGCCTGTCAGCTTGTCAGCGTTTCACCTTCACATCACAGAGGCGGGGCCAATAGGTCACCAGTCACGGGAGACTACGTCGAGGTGTGGAACTTGGCAGCCTCCATTCGCCCCGCCGTGATGCTCATTTAACAGAAATGGAGCTTCAGCTGGGACACCAGCTATGTTTACACTTGTATGTGCTTACTGTTGAGGTTTATTTCTGTGAAATGAGCCCTGATGCTCATTTCACAGAAATAAACCTCAACAGTAAGCACATACAAGTGTAAACATAGCTGGTGTCCCAGCTGAAGCTCCATTTCTGTTAAGGTCAAATGATTCTAATTCCTGGCTTGGTGAGGGCAAAGCAAGTGTGTTTTCTTGGCAATTCCATATTGAAAGATACCCATTCACTATCCCAATTAGACACTCACACACCCACTCAGACCCTCTGTCACACACACATTCTTGGATCTACTCAGACACACACACACACACATAGACCCACTCAGACACTCATGCACCCACTCACAGATGTACTCAAAGACACTCACACCCACTCACAAACATACTCAGACACTCATGCACCCCGCACGGAACTACTCAAGCACTCTCACAGTGAATCACAGACCCATTTTGACACTCATACACCCACTCACCGACTGACTCACACACTTATGGAAGTACTCGCAAACCCATTCAGACACTCTGACACCCACTCACAGACCCACTCAGACATTCGGACACCCACTCACACACCCAGCAAGATCCATATGTAGTCACTATTAGACCCACTCAGACACCCACTGACAGGCCCACTCAGACACTCTCATACCCACTTACAGACCTCACTGAGAAGCCCATGCACTCACTCACACACTAACTCTCAAAGGTTACAGGTTACAGTTAGGAAATGCATTTTCAAAAACTTAGAAATTCACTTGAAAATACAAAGGTTGTAGGAATGTTATAGTTAGGAAATAACATTAAAAATAGATGGTTACTAAGAATAAAAACAAAGAGTACTGGAACTTTACAGTTAGGAAATAGAAGTAAAAATACTTAGAAATTCACACAGAAAGCAAAGGTTACAGGGACGCTGTGGTTTGGAAATAGAATTTTAAAAAACCTTTGAAATTCACTGAAAAAACAAAAGTTGCTGGGACGTTATAATTAGGCTCAAATTTTATTCATACAACAACATTGAAATTCAGCAGTTATAGTCGCCTGAGCTAACTTTAGCTTAAGCCCCGCAATGCACTGCTTATAACCTCACATATTACATCACTCATGCCATGGTCAGTGACATCACTCATACATCTCAAATGGAATCACTGACAACATCATTCACAGAAAAACTTACATACTTACTCAAACCCCTATACAATGTCTGAAGCACCCACTCAAATCGCACTTAACTACTCACATAACCATTCACAGCCCATACAAGTACTCACACAACCAATCATTCCTTGATAGAGCCATTAATATACCCACTCACAAACTCATACACCCGCTCACTCATCTACTCACTAACCGATACAACTACTAACAGAGCTACTCACTGACAAGTACAGCTACTGACATATCCATTCACTCACCCACACAACCACTTACATACCTATTCACATATCCATGCAAGCCTCCACATGCCCGCTCATTCACCTATATAGCCATTCACACAGATACAGTGCATTGCAGCCACTCACACACCAACTGACTTACACATACACTCTTGCAATTAGCCACTCACTCACCATACAACCACTTATATACCCAGTCATTCACCCATAGATCTATTCAGACAGACAGTCAGGCACCCATACCAGCACTCACACATAATCATCTACCCATAGAGTCACTCACACAGCCACTCACACACCCATGTAACCACTGAGACAGCCACTCACACACAGATTCAGTCACAGAGCCACTTAGATGATATATGATAGAAATAGTACCACTCAGTAATAATAGTAATCAAACTTCTGCAGTAGCTTAGAATATATCTTTGAGTCTCAAAAATGTTTTCAAAATACTCACACTCACTGGATGATGCCATTGGTGATGTCATTTGAGATGTCATCAGTGATGTCATCACTGATGTCACTGACCATGCATTGAGAGATATAATATGTGAGACTCACACACCCACTCAGATACTCACACACCCGGTCATAGACCCACACAGACCCTCATGCCCCCACTTACATATCTACTCAGAGACTCACACACCCACTCACAGACCAACCCAGAAACTCGCACACCAAGTCAGAGACCCACTCAGATACTCATATACCCAGTCAGAATCCTACTCAGGCACTTCTGCACCAATTCACAGAATGTTTCTCAGATATTCATGCACCTACTCGCAGACTGACTCAGAACCTCATGCACCCACCTACAGATCTACTCAGAGACTCACACACCCACTCACAGGTCCACTCAGACATTCACACACCCTGTCAAAGACCCACTCAGACACTCATACACTGAAAACAGTCGCTAACATCGCTATCGCCTATTAGCAAGGCAGGCGTAGCGAAGGAAATATCTCCAAATACTAACACCTGCCCAGACCAGTTCTTAGCCATGTTATCCAATGGGAGGTGGATAACATGGCTAAGAGCATTTTGTCGCTAATGCGTGAATATCGCTGTATTCTCAGCGATATTCACGCATTTCGCCGCTATTGCCGGAAAATGTATCGCTTTGGAGATAAATGTTGCTAATAGCACGTTATCTCAGCGATAAATTTCGGCGATGCTCAGCAATAAAAAAAATCGCCGCTAAGCCTATTTAGCGATAAATATCGCTACTTGTTGGTAATATGCCCCTAAGTCCCAAAGTCCTGTAATAGCTGGCAGAAACATTTTCCTCATGTTGCTGGCAGCTAATCAGAGCGCTCATTCACATTTCTGTTGGAGTGATTTAGGCCAGGGTTCCTCACAGGCTTTTCTTAACTTTATTCTATTGTAGCTACCAAATGTATATTGAAAGTGTTTGTAGCTTAACTATGCATTGGAGCACTCACCGCTCTATTGCTCAATGCAAAACTCTTCCTACAATGTTTAATTCATCATACAGGGCTTCCAAATTGTCACATTACACAGAGGCGTAGCAAGAAGTGGGTAGGAAGCTGGTCCCCCCGAGCGGCATGAGTTTTGGGGGCAGTGGCCTCCCCCCAGCTCTTACCAGCCGTTTTGGGCTGCCAATCTCTCTACACCACTCTTTAGTGCGGCCGTAGAGGGGGCGGTAAGAAGCCGAGAAATCAGCCATCAGCAACAACCTCCTCAATGGGGCAATGACAGAGACCACCCCAGGTGGTGTAAGGACTAGCTACACCACTGACCTTACTTAAAAACTACTTCCACCTAGATATTTGTGTCATGGAAATGCAATTAATCTCATTAAAGACAAGAATAATGGTCACGAACCCTTGACTTCTACCCCTGCTCTCTCAATAGCCGATCACAGGCAAAACGAGATGGAAAATTCTTTAGTGTCCTTCATTTAGTGTTAGTAAAAAACTTACCAACATATTGTATGAGAAATCTTGAGAAAAGAGCGTGTTAGTAGGAAGTGGCTCTCAACTGATTAAATGTAAGACATCGTTTTACCATTGTTACTTGTCGCTTGTTTCTTATTAAAATAAAAGGAGAGCCAGTTATGAATGTTATGTACATTTATGCCTTAACCATCCGCTCCCCTATGCACACAACTTCCTGCTTGGGAGGGATGAGGGGGCAAGCCACACAGACAACCATTTGTTGGTGTAAAAGGCCGCCTTATTGAAACAGGTGCACATCACAATTTTATTTAAACTGGCACTTTGTGTTACAAAACTAAAACTTCTCTAAACATCGAGTTACCTGACCCCTTGCCTTTTCCTCCTCCCACCCCTACGATCCCCACATGATAAAAAACCCCACCCTCCAAACATACAATACATAAATTACGATACATTAAATAATACACAATCTTATCACATAACCTTTGAAATTCCTAACCTCCCAAAGACCTACAATCCTATCTGTCTTCATGCAACTGTAACTAATGAACTCCAATGTAAACATCCAACCTGCTTAACCTTTCCCTGCTCCTTTTCACCAACTCCCCAAACTTAACGCTAAACTACCAAACTCCAGCCAAACTTGGCCAACTTCCAAAACAACTCCGCCAGCACCTGTTCCAAGCGACAGAATCACAATAATATAGCCCCTATGCAGCTGTTCCAAAACCGAGCCTAAAAACAAAACCAACCCTAATGACCTCCCACCAAAAAACCCCAAAGCCCAGGAAGGGTGGGTGGGACAAAAAAGCCTGCACTACTGCGCTCCCAGCCACCAGGTCACCAGAACCTAAAATGGTGGCTGGGCAAGCGCAGGGGACCCTAAACTACCTTTGGGCTAGTGTTTTAAATTGGGCTGCCTTTGGGCTACACCCCAGGAAGCCCAAAACCACAAAATGGCTGCTGCCTCTCGCCCCCACCCCCTTCTAATCTGCCCGGGGGCAGACCTCGTGATTCTCGGCTGCCCCCCAAACTCCCCCTTTTGCTCAGAGTTATTTTGATACCTGACAGTGAGAAAACACCAGTTGAATTCGAATCAATCTAAGGAAAGGGTTAGAAGCTTCCAAGTTTAAATAGCACTTTTAAACTTTTAAAAATATCAAAATGTTTAACAACATTTGCCGTATAATAGGAAATTGTCAAACTTGTAAGATTGTGTATTGCAAAAGTATAAGTCAAGGTCCGTGAGAGCTACAAAGCATGCCGGCTTTCAGGACATAAAAAGGAATATGCATGATAAACATTTGCATGCTCTGCATTTAAATGTGCTTTATTGGCGTGTTCAGGGTTTAGCCTGAAAACCTGACTGGCTTACAGTCCTCAAGGGCCTGAGCTCATTTTACAAACATTAAAAGGGAATATCACAGTACTGTTTTATAAATCCCTAAAGTTCCTCTGAAGACAATTTACGCGTGGCTGTTTTTGTTAACATCAAGGATTCAGAGGCATTTTAAACCTCAGATGCATTTTAAACATGTCCTGAACATAAACAGAACCCGCCATCTTGTTTGTCTAGTCCCTTTTGTATACCTAAGCTAGGGCGACATTATAGTACCGAGGTAATTTACCTCACGTGGTAATGTAAACATTGACACAAATGGTATTTTTCGACTACCACCGATTAAGCATTCCGTGAATATCGCTCTCAGGTTTTGTGCTGGCATTTGCTAACAAATGTTATCTAGTGGAAAAAAGATAAGGAAAAATGCAGAAAATACAGAAATAGAATGTAAGAAAAAAACAGGTGCAAATACCATTTGGGAGCACTATTCCCTATTAATTGTAGTCGATGTAAAAAAACATTTATGTTTGGCAGTACTGTAATAAAGGTCCCCGATGCTTATGCAGCCAGTTATTACACATTATTAGGCCCTTTAGATGAAAATGAGCGCACTGTTGAAGCAGAATTGTTAAGATGTTGTGCAGCGCAGGACAGGAAGCAAAGTTGCTGCACTGCATTGTGTTTGAGGGAGATGGATTAGCAATAAGATATGGTGCTGCTGCTCTCTTCCTATGCATAGATTCCTAGCGCCAGACGCAAACCTTTGCACAATAGTGCAACGTTTTGTGCATGATGTCTAGTGTAGATTTTGTACTTGAAGTGTACTCTTCCTTTAGATAATACTATGCTTAGGCAAACTTAGAAACCTTTTCCACATTCTAAGTGTGCTGTACAGTGCAGCTCACTTGTAATATGTGAAAAGTAATGAGAAATAAAATAGGTTCTCCTTTTTAGCGCCTGATCACAACAAGGTATTATTTGTCACAAAGTCAATCTACAATTGTTAGTGGATAGGGGTTTGTGTAAAAAATAATTGGCTGTAGCATGGTAATACCAATTTACCATCCATAGGAAAACTCACTAATGCAAAGTAGAGCAAAGCAATAGTTGTATTACTTTAAAGTAGGGGTCTTCAAACTAAGGGACGGGCCCCACTAGAAGAGCCGGGGCAGGGGAGGGGCAGGCTCTGGCCAAAAAAAGCCTCATGCTGATAGCAGTCCTTTGTTTTAAGTGACAAAAATGAGCTGAAGTAAGCCACTCTCTAATGAGTCATAACTAACATCTTTTGTCATGTAAATCCTAGCTGAGAGTATGTGTCAAAAGGGACTCCAAATATTCTTCAAAACCCCCACCCCGCCCTCAGTTTGGCAAACGTATTTGGTTGCATTTTAAAAACGATAACAGAACTTAACTGCAAAGTTTAAATAAGTCGAGACATATTTGAACATTGCAAATTTAATCAAATAATTGTGAAAAATTCTGAGGGGGGCCCGATGATTATTATTTTTTCACTGGGGGTGCAGCATTAAAAAGTTTGAAGATCACGGCTTTATGGCTACTTTCCAGTGCAAATAAAGTGATGCACCCGGAAGGTAGGGGCATATTTATAACATAGCCGCGCAGCGCAGCACTGCGTGACAAGGAAAGGGTAGGAATGTGCCATATTTAAAAGAATACCGAGCATTCCTGCCTATTCCCATGTGCTGGTGCCATTTTGACTGCCTAGCGCCAATGCAGGCACCCGTGCACCATCATGCATGGGTACCTCCATCATGAATGGGCACCTTCCTGCACAAAAGCAATCCTGAGAGGAATATTTCTCTCGATGTGTGCTGCAAAATGAAGCACACAAAAAAAGGGCAATAAAAAGGAGAAATAAAGAGATTTTGCATTATACCTCTCCCGGGAAAGCATATCTTTTTGGCAAATTCCAAGTTTACCAGTTCTGGTAAATCTAGGAATACGTAAAAAAAGCATGGGAGCTGCGTGGCAACACCCATACAATGCCCATGGAACACCTCCCAAGTGCAGAGTAAGGCAACACAGCGATTTGCGCTTTGTTGCTTTACTTGAGATTTATAAAGCCACTGAAGCCTACTCAAAGTGGCTTGCAAGGCTTCATAAATCAAAATTTTCAGGTGTGTTGCGCATGTACCATGTTGCTTGGTGCAAGCGCGACACAACTAGGGTCATAAATATGGCACTAAATAATGTTGCCACTTTGTGTGCCTCATTTATGAAAAGTGACGCATCACTGCGTGAAAACAGTAATGCATCCCTTTTCATTGAGCCCTCCTTGCGACACCAATGATGCGTCATATTTACAGTATGATGCATCATGGCGCAAGGAGTTACAGATACGTCAGTATTTCTGACGTATCTGTAGGCGCAAAAGTGACTCATTGCTGGAGTGTGTCACAAAAGTGCAGCAACTCCAGAAATGTGTCCTTTCACATGCGGCAATCCCCATGTGAAAGGGCCTACGTCAGTCTTACGCCTGCTGTGAGGCAGGCGTGAAATTTTGATGCATTTGAGTCCTTGAAGTGACGCAGTGAATACTCATAGATTTTGCTGCGTCACTTCCATGATCCTTTCTTGCGTCAATACGCCCCTTTTTTATGCATAGGGCATCACCTGCATGCGTCTAGTTACGTCTACCACCAAAAGATAAATCCCACATTTACAGTGTCTACAACATGCACTCCTAGATGAACACTTTGTGCTTTATTCTCTGTACTGGAATACTAATCTGAAGTATCAAACTATGCTCGTAATGAAGCTAGTTAGCAAAATGCAGAAAACAGATAACATGTTGTCAAGCACTGCATGCAATGTGTGCATAATTCGCAAATTCCAATTACTCTGAAATGGATTGTAAAGGCAAATGTTTCTACCAAAGCTGCAATACATTATTGATTACTTACTTAATTTTTAACGGCTTGTAGCACTTACCAAGATTGACCCTGAATTACGCTTTAAGGTTGGTTTGATTTGTTTGTAAGTAATTTACTCATGCACTGACTGCAGAAGCAGATTGGGGCTAACTTGCCATTAAACCAAGTTAATTAAACGAAACGTGCAAATTGGGTTTTTTAATCACCCGTAATATGTGTTCCGTAGCTTCAGCAAGGTTGTTTGTGCTTCCTATATGCACATTAGTTATTCACGTGTGAGATCAATGCATGTATTCATATATTTCGTCGAGTTTTGCAGCACAGCACTACTTTCCCACCTACTTTCCTATTGGTCGATGCCATGTTAATTTCCTCACAGCGACTACAGGGGATAATACAATAAATCCTGGATTTTTTTTTATGATTCTGACTGTGTAATGCAAATTAGATTGATTTTAGTAATACATGAGGTTCCAGTATCCCATTGAGTTAAGATAGACCTGGGCGTTTTTCCATAATAGCTTCTCAAAGGCATTTTCTGACTACGCACATCAATGCGATCTTTGCCACAGTTTCTTTAGAAAATCTGTTGTGCTACTCCACGTGACTCGACAAAAACTGGGCAAAAACTGTTCAGTGCTGTATTTGAATCTGTTCTGCTACAAAGATGTAATTGCACATGCAAAGGCAAATAACACCAATGCTTACATGAGAGTATAAGTGATTCAGCTCCGTGCCTTTGGGCTGGTCTGCTTTATTATCTTATTGTTGATTACTGTAGGAAAGTGCCTCATTTTGACACGCTCACCTCCACTTTTTGCTGGTATTTGATGCAATTTTGATTGCATTCCTGCTAACCAGGACCCCGGTGTCAGTGTTCTTTCCCTAAAACAAGGTAACAGTGCAATTGTTTCCCAACTGGCAAGACCTTTAGCACCCCTGTAAGGGTCTAGTAAATGGTACCCCTGGTACCTAGGGCATGGTGCTAAAGAGGGACATTAAGGGCTGCAGCATGGATTGTGCTACCCTAAGTGCCCAAACCACCAAACTCATGCCGACTGTCATTGCAGGCTGTGTGAAATTGTGCCGACAAAAGGGAAAACATGACATGGCACATACCCTGTGTGTCACTCCCACAGACAATGCATTTAATATATTTATGTCACCCTTACAGCAGGCTGTACAGCCGTAATGCAGGGTGCATTATATTACATGTATTGAAGTCTAAAGCCATTTACACAAATTCCTCCAGTCGTATGGACCTTTCAAGTAGAGCGAGCAGTGAAGGGAAGAAATCACTAGTTAGCATCTCAATGTAGTGCAACAAATGCAGCTACACCATCTTCCACCAACTCTTTGATTTGGGGTTAGTAGTTTTAGTTATAAGTTTAGAACTAAATCGATGTAAATCAATCTCAGCATAATCGGATAAAAGTACTGAAAGATCTGAATAATTCCAATTCCCATTAAGAGATGTACCCTATCTAGTACGAAATAAATACCTAACTCTAGGATGAGGACACTATCAGGACAAAGAAATGAAGGTCAAAATGCATCAAATGTTTTTCTTTAAGGAACATGAGCAATTTATCTTTCCCTGCACTACCTTAGCTTGGGGCAACCCTAAATATACATTTTTGGGAAAGGCATCGATCAGAAGGAAGAAAGGGATCAGCCATCCGAGTCTTCAGTAGAAGGCACTCCAACAATGGGTCAAGTAGCATGAAGCCACATAAGCAAGAGTATAGGCCTGCTTTCTGTGAAACCTTAAGATGGACTCTCTCCCTCCCTAAACACAGCACATAATGTCAACTGCAGTCAAAGTAAAACTCCCACGTGACTTATTTGTGGGAATTTTCCATTGCTCTGGCTCGCCTGGATACTTTCAGCACTTTTCCCACCTAGATAGCATACAATCTCTTCTTCCTTGTTCATTTCTCTTCTCTCCGATGAGATCTCCTCTCTTCGCTCATTACCATGATTTCCTTGACCGATTCTCTCTTCTCATGCTTTGCTATCTATTTAGCTATCTATAACTCCTTTATTGTAACAAATTAGGCTTCTCCACACGTGCAGTAGAAACAAAATGAGACAAAATATTCCAAAGTGAAGGCTGCACATAGACGAAACGTGAGATTGCAATGTAAGCTTGTGCTGAAACAGAAAATGTTAGGCTAAGATGAAATAACACATGAAGGGGCATATTCTCAAGAACGTGTGATAACCATCGCAAAAGTTACTTAATGCAACTTCCAACATAGCAGTCTATCGCGGGAAAATTACGCCGTGTTAACCAAGCACTCTCAACACAGCGGTACCATTCGATAGTCTCCAGATAACAAGTCAAATGTCTGAGTTAAAATCAACGCCACACCGCAAAAATGCAAAATGCAAAAACAAAAAATCTTGCAATGCAGTCAATCGTGGTACAAAAAGCAGCGAAAACCATGTACAGGCCTGCAAATTCTACGTCTCTGCCAGGTAAATACACCATAAAAACGACAGAAACAACACACCAGAAATAATCCAAAGCACATAGCAACATTGATGAACCTTGACCGAGCGCAGAGGCCAACACGAACTCCACAACCCCCACAGACCCCCAGCAAGGAACAAAGGGGACGGCCAAGGAGAAGAGGGAGAGGAAGACGGGGTGCAGTCCTCAGCAAAACCAGATCAGCTTCACGGAGGTGACAGAACACTACCATCAAATGACCCACAAGTAGACAACCTGGAATGCAGTCGGAGTGCCAAGGAGGCCAAACCAGGAGGCCAAGAGGCACTGGCATGATATAGTAACCTAAACCAGGCACAAACCCGTTGCCAACAGGAAGGCTGGAATGGCGACAGGAGGTGGGAGTCCTGTGCCACAGGAATAGCTGGAGGAAACCAAGGCCACTGTCATCAGTGTAGAGAAGGTGCAAGGAGCAGGGAGTAAGGACACAGCTCTAGAGGACCTGACACAACAGCAGCAGGGTGAGTAATGACCAGGGACTGAGCACACTGGGGAGATGGACACAATGGCACACATGCACAATGAGGTGTAGCACATTGCCCACCCACAATTACCCTGGATCATGTCCCTGATCCCGGTGGCACAATGCAGCACACACACATAGCAAGAACAGCACACCCACATTGACAACAACGTGGTACAATGTGCAAACCTGACACTGCTGAACAGAGGACACAAGTGGCTCCACACACTCACAGTAACATGCCTACTACATCTGACAGAGCTGGAAACTGTGAAATGGAAATGTACGCGTACAACCTCACATCCACCATGTAGTCCAAATGTACACTGTCCCGCAGCAATATTCAGCACCCCTAAACAGTCACAATGTACATTGTCATACCGTCTGCATGTAAACAAGAACAATGCACCAACATACATGTCAACAAAATGTCAATATGCATCTTCCCTTCACAGTGCAGAGGGGCACACAACACCTCCAGCAGAGCGCAGAAGACAACACATCTGTGATGCAGGAGAGGACCACCACACCTATGACACTGACGCCTTTTAACAGCCTATGGACATCTGACGCAACCCACCACCAGGACCAGGGCAGCCAAACTACTTAGAGGAGAAAACAGACCACACAGCAGGAAACAACCGCAAGCACAACTGGCGCACAACACTTCATCCACCCACACATGGCACCCCAATGCCAGGTGTCAGCACGCCAAAAGGAGGTGGCTGAACAGGTGTGGGCGGGGTCCCAACCAATGGAAGGCAAACGAGATCACATACATTGGTGTCTATTATCCTTCAGGGACCACCTATACCCCAAAAAGGAGACCCACACTGCCATAGAGACACATGCAGATGCACATTCACAGTACAGAACCACGCCCAGGGGCACGCTAATAGCAGTCACACACCCACGTTGGCTCTGTGTACGACGGCCCAGGACACTCCCCTTACAAACTGAATGGGTCACGACAAAGCTACATGTCCAACCTCCAACCCCCTGCATGAGGTGACATGTCTGCACCCGCTGTACACAGCACAATGTAATGTTGTAGGGCCCAGGTCCCTCATGAATACAACAAGACCACAGGGACACATGCAGATATTATGTTGAACTGGCCACAGGCATGTGCGCCCGGCCCCTTTATTGGCAGGGCCACATGTACAGTGATGCCTGTGTTGGATGTGTGTGGGGTGAGTGCAAGCCAGCCCGCACAGAGTGGTTGGTGCTGGCAACAACTTGAACGGTGAACACCATTAAGACAGAAACAGAAAACACCAGCATAACAAGGTCAACTGCTGAGCAACATGGAGGTAGCCGGAGCAAGTACAGAGGTCAACCGATATGCAAACAGAAGTGTCATGAGTTGCACTGCACTGAGGTTGGGGCACTAGAGCTGAGCACGCTCAAGTGAAGAAAAAGTCTAGAATAGTATCCATTTGTGAAATTCCTGTTGCAGATACAGTGGGGTGTGTTAGACATGCATCATCTCTCTCATCAATGTCCCAAGTCTCCCACACTGCCTGGAGTGACATTGCTGTGCAACCTCTCCACAGCACAAAACTCAATCAGTAAAGGTCCATTGGCACCTGGAGTGATGAGCAGGGGATCAGGTAGAAGATGGCATCCACGACAGGTGCGAGCAACTCCATCAGTCTGCCAGTACCACCGTTTCGACTCTGGCAGATGGCAGTTGGAGGTGGTCCTGGCAATGGTGAAGTCTGCCCCCTGTGGTAATGTGATGTCCGGGCCGGTCTGGACTCGATTTGATGTGTGAGCCCTGGTGGGCCGCAGTTGAGGCTGGAGGCAGCAGGCAGCGCAGGACCAAAGACACATGGCATTGATGACCCCAAGGCCATCGCCTCAGATGTCTTCTAATATCTCAGAAGATGGGGTCCCAGACCTGACCAGCACAGAGTTAGTGGCCCCGGATTCACAGCGGCCAGCACAGGCACCCTGCCACATGTCGGTGACTTGGACTGCACTAAGGTAGGGCCATGCCGACTGGGCGGGTCCTCATCTATGTCGAAGGTGAATGTGGCGCAGGATATCGGGGGACAGTGGAAGATGTCCTCCAGGGCATGAGGTGTAACGTTTGATCTTATCCAGAAGCAGAAAATGGTGGAGTGGAAGGTGACAGTGTCGTTGCCAAGACCAATTCGTTATCAGCTACAAGAGGATGAAACTACCCCCTAGTCCATAGACTCAGACGCCACCAATGAATGACCAGTGAGTGTCTATGAATGTCTGGGAACAGATTTAGTGGCACCGGGGCTGAGAGGAGATGCAGTCTGCGATGATGCCGGTACACTAATATGAACTCTGCCATTGCTAAATCAGGACTCTGTGACCTACTGGACTGCAGTGTATGCCGGAGGCAGCGGTCAGCAGTGGCCCATAGCCATGTGTCATTGGCTTGCGATGCACAGAGTTATTGACACCTGGACAGTTGTCGGTAGTGTTCGATCACCTCCATAACAATGATCCTTTTGTGCTCCGGACTGCAAAGTGTCATCCTCTTACACCTCTCCTTGCGCACAATATGTCCTTTGCCATTGAAAAATTGATGCACAGTTCCAATTGTGTGGCCAACTCGACCTCAGTGTAGGAGGTAGGCATTTTCAGCAAGGGGCCACAGAAACGTGTGGTTGTGATGCTATACATAGACATGTTGTCACCACATCGAAGGGATTATACTGATGTAAAGTCTGCATTGCCATGTGTACACGGCCATTGCATGATCAAAACTCAGTTCCAAATGTGTGACCTACACAACCTTAGTGTGGCCCTGGAGCGGTAGTCCGCGTCGGTCCACAGACATGTGTGGTTGTACTGATATGAGCAGACTAGGTGGCACCACATTGAAGGGAGTATAGTGACTTCAGGTCAGCCATACACATCGTCCTCAACCATATTGTAGTCAAGACTCGGATCCAAATGTGTGACCTACTAGTACGCTGTGTATGCAGTAGAGTACGTCAACGAGAAAGGAGTACTGCAGGCCTTGCTCGCGGAGGACGTGATGGTTGTAGGAGGTTATTAATTAAATTGATGATCAGCGCACTCCTATTTTGTGAAAGAAAAACTGTTTTCAATTGTAAGACAAAGATGCATGCTACCCAGTTAGAGGCAGCCAGCCTTGTAATGCAAGTATCTGTTCTGGTGAGTGTTCACCATTGTACTGGATGCACAGCGTGAACTATAGAATCAACACTTCACAGTATTGTTTAAACAACAAAGAAAACAAATCATTCCATTAATTTATGCAATAGATGTATTGTAACTAAAGAACTTTGGAATCAGGTCAATGTTACCATCAAATAACAAAAAATGTGAATATACACAAATGAATGCAGTTCCAACAATGACATAGAAAGAACTCAAATACACTTTTGGTTCTAAATGAACTCTCTAATACTGTCACGATTCTGGAAACCTCAGGATCAGGGTGATGCCAAAAGGGGTCCACCTCCTGATTTCCCCACACTCTGACTGCACATATAACACAGAGCGTAAAGGTAATCAAGCGAGGGATAAATCAGGGAAGGTAAGGAAAGGGTCTGGAACGGATGGGATAGCTGAAACGACAAGAAAGAGAAGGTTATCACATCAATCCTAACTACTCTCATTCAAGTCTCGCTAGTAGAATGGTACATACCAATATATCAGGAGGGGGACCTCTTTCCTCTAAAATCATAGATACTTCTCTATACCAGAGGACTCCCTGTGAAGAAACCACTTGTCAATAAAGATTCAACAGTTATCAACATAACACAAAAGGCCTAGCATTCCCCACACATACCATATATGCTTCCCTTGATTAGCGAATAGTTTTCTCCAGTAACCCAGTTGAATATAGGTAGCGAAGCGGCCATAGAACCAAAATCAAGTAATTCAACAAGTCGTGAGTTTAGACTTCAAGAGCACCTCCAGTTCAGTTCAGGACAAAAAGAGTTCAATTTAGTATTCCTAGCTGGGCCCAACTAAATAATGGAATACTAACAAAAAATAAAACCAAGCAATTCTTCCTCGTCCGAGGCTTACCAGTTCCAGGTTGTGGGGGATTGATCAAAGCACCATCCAAGGCTTACCAATCCACTCTTTAATCGTGAATGTCACAAAACAGGTTGCACGATTCTTATCTTTCTCTCGCAACCCAAACACTACAGTGCCAGATACTGTTGCCTCGCGGAATAGCCTCGCGATATAAATCACAGCACTGTCAGGGATAGGAAGCACCCTCCAGTCTTCCCGGATAATTGGCAACACAAATCAGCGTCCTTGCAGAACCCACAGGCGCTGGAATCTTCCCTCGCGGCAGCCGCTCGCGAACGGGAAACCCTGCTGTCAGCACACAATCCTTTTCTTAGCCGCCGTAACACCAAACCCGGCGTCTAATATTGAAACAGGGACCCACGTCTCTCCCTGCGCGGCAGCCGCTCGCGACCAGGTAGAGAAACGGAGGGAAAGCCTTTTCTCCCTTCAACTTGGCAGATGCGAGTGGACCTCGCCAAACAGACCTGAAGACGATCCAAATTACAAATCCAAATCCTGGAGCAAGCTCCCAAACACAGGGAACGCGAACACACTCTCTTCAAACACGATTCCAAGGAGTAATCATTTACAGCGCCATCTAGTGTTCACCACAATATATAGCCTCTGTTACTTGTTGTCATTATGGGATTTGTAGTCCTGCAGGCGCAATTACTCGAATCCTGACAGTATGCCCTCCTCACCGGCGCCTTCTAGCACCAGGCTTCCCCGGATTCTGGGCATAGAACCGTCGAACTGCCAGAGGGGCATGTACTTCATTACAGGGTTCCCAGGAGTCATCCTCTGAGTCGTATCCTTTCCAGGATATGAGGTACCACAGCTTCCCTCGTTGGTATTTAGCATCCACTATACTACGCACCTCATATTCCAACTGGCCATCTCTCATCACTGGAGGGACCGCTTGCCGCCTCCCCGTTCTCGCGGGCTTCAACAGACTGCAATGGAAAACCGGATGGATCCGTAAGGAAGCTGGCAACTTCAGTTTGTAGGCTACAGGATTCACTACCCGCAGTACTTCATAAGGTCCAATGAACCTAGGATGGAAGATACTGCGGTAGCGAAAACGAATGTTTTTGGTCGACAGCCAAACCTTATCCCCCACTTGGTATTCAGGACCCTTCTGACGACGACGATCTTCCCATTTCTTATACGTGGTTTTTGCCCTTTCCAGGTGCAGTTGTACCCGTCTATGGATCTTCAGCAATGCCTTCATCCTAGATGCAACAGTGGGATGGTTATGCACCTCGCTAGGGATAGTTACTGGCAAGAGGTCCGCATGGTAACCTGTATTGGCCCGAAAAGGTGATTCCCCCGTAGAACTATGCCAAGCGTTGTTATAGGACAGTTCGGCCAACCATAACAAAGAGACCCAGGAATCCTTAGCCTCTTCGGCGTAGCACCGCAAGTATTTCTTAAGCGTTTGGTTAAGTCTCTCGGTTTGACCATCCGACTGGGGATGAAAGCTCGTAGACAATGCATCCGTTACCTGTAGCGCCTTACACCAGGTATGCCAGAACCTGGCGACAAACTGCGGTCCACGATCCGAGACGATGACTTTGGGTATTCCATGCAACCGTACCACCTCCGTCAACAGCAACTGCGCGGTTTGGGCAGCCGTAGGAAGATTGCGACAGGGGATAAAATGTCCCATCTTGGTCAGGCTATCCACCACTACCAGAATAGCGTCGCATCCCTTGTCCATTGGCAGTCCCAGCACGAAATCCAGGCTTATCGTCTGCCAAGGTCTAGAGGGGGTAGGAAGAGGCATCAACAACCCCTTACTCCTGGTCTGTTCACTTTTAGCTCTCGCACAGATTTCACACTGCTCAATCCAGGACTTTACATCTGTCACCATTCCTTCCCACCAGAAGTGTCTTTGTATCGCCTGTATTGTTTTCGTGTGTCCCGGATGACCCGCCACCATGGCGTTATGACACCAGTTGAAGGCCATTAGACGTAACTCATGTGAGGGAAGAAACAAAGCATTGTTTCGCATTGGTAGTCCATGTTTCAATGTTCGGTGTTTTTCTTTACCCGCCCAAACCTGCCACTGTGATGCGGAACGTTGTTTACGTACTGCTTCCAGGAACGTCTCCACAGTAATGGCACACACCACTCTCTCCGGTGGTAGAATCGACAACTGTTCCCCCTTGGGTGATGCTCCGGGATCCAATTGGCGGGACAAGGAGTCTGCCTTTCGATTATCAGCACCGGGACGAAAGGTGATAGTAAAATCGTATTCTGCGAAGAATAACATCCACCGCATTTGACGTTGCGACAGGTGCCTAGCAGTCTTCATAAATTGCAGGTTGCGGTGATCAGAGAACACCGTAACAGGATGTTGACCCCCCCACAAATAAGGCCTCCACTCCTCAAAAGCCCTTTTTACTGCCAACAGTTCTTTTTCTGCCACTGTGTAGTTCACCTCCGCAGGATTCAGCTTCTTGGACAAAAAAGCAACAGGGTGTAGTTGACCTGTGGTTTTATCCCTTTGTGAGAGCACCGCTCCAATAGCAATGTCCGAGGCATCAGCTTCTACAACGAAGGGAACATCCGTTTGAGGATGTCGCAAGATAGGGGCGGAACAGAAAGCCTTTTTCATCTGCTCAAAAGCCTCTCCGGCCTCCAAAGTCCAACAGAAGGTAACACCCTTTCTTAACAACCGGGTTACTGGAGAGGCTAGCTGTGAAAAATGAGCTATGAATCTCCGATAATAATTGGAGAAGCCTAGGAAGCACTGCACATCCTTCACACTCCTAGGAACAGGCCATTCTTGTACTGCCTTCACTTTTCGATCAGCCATCCTAAACCCCTGAGGATTCAAGATCACCCCCAGAAACTCCACTTCAGTCACTCCAAACTCACACTTACTTAATTTACAGTATAAGCAGTGTTCCTGTAACTTCTGGAGGATCAAGACAACCTGGCTAACATGCTGAGCTGGATCATCGGAGTAAATCAGAATATCATCAATATAAATGACAACAAACTGATCGATGTATTCCTTCATGATGTCGTTCAGAAAAAACTGAAACGCCGCAGGGGCGTTGCAGAGCCCAAACGGCATCACGAGATACTCAAATAGGCCAAAGCGTGTTTTGAATGCCGTCTTCCACTCATCACCGGCCTGAATCCGCACCAGATGATACGCCCCACGAAGATCCAACCGGGTGTATATGGTGGCCTCCTTCACCTGGTCTAACAGAACAGGGATGAGTGGAAGAGGGTAGCGATTTTTAATCGTGATCTTATTCAACTGTCTAAAGTCTATGCAAGCACGCAGCTCACCATTGGCCTTAGAGATGAAGAAAAGAGGCGAGGCTGCTGGGGAACGTGATGGTCTTATAAACCCCAAAGAACACAGATGTTCCAAGTACTCTTTCAAATATTTTGTCTCTGAATCAGACAGCGCATAAACTCTACACGTAGGGATCTTGGAACCTTCCACCAAATCTATTCGACAGTCATAGTCGCGATGAGGTGGAAGCTTTTCGGCCTCCACTTTACTAAACACTGCCTGGTACTGATGGTATTCTCTTGGCAGAGTCACCTCTTTCTCGGCTGCAGTGGCTACTCTGTAGCTCTGGGCCAGAGATAGAGTATGTGATCCCTCATTATCCTGTAAGCATTCGGCAACACAAAGCTCCGAAGTGAACTGGATAGTTTTCCCTTTCCAATCCATCAAAGGATTGTGTTTCCACAACCACGGCATCCCCAATATGATTTCGTATTGGGGAGCCTCAATCATGTTCAGAACAATGGATTCCACATGATCCCACGGCTGTCCACAAAGAGTCAACTCTAACGCTTCGGTATGTTCTACAATGGGACCTGACTTAAGAGGGGTGCCATCCACTGCCAACACCAACTCTGGGACTTGAGTGGGAACTTTCTTCAATCCTAGCTTCTGTACCAACCCATAGTCAATAAAATTTCCCGTGGCCCCGGAATCCACCATTGTATTTACCGATACCTTTTTCTGTCCTGACCCCAGATACATGGGCAATATCACATGTGACACAGCTTCCATTCTGTCCACTACTCCCAAGGATGGAATCCTCCATTCCCTAGGAGAGGTAGGCCTACTCTCAGTCCCCTCTTCTGCTTCTTGTAACGCATAGGAGTTTTCTGCAACTACTGCAACCATCTTTTTGGGAGGAAAGAACAAGCCTCTTTTTTGGGGTTTTGACGGACATTCCCTCACGTAGTGCCCCTTCTTTCCGCAATACATGCATAGACCAAGGGCACGTCTGTTCTCTCTTTCTGCCTTGGTTAATGGTGGCCGTACAGCTCCTACTTCCATAGCCTCAGGACCTGAATCCCTCTTCTGATTAACGCTCTCCACCTCATACCCACTCCATGTTCGCCCGCCTCTCTTCCGCTCACCTCCCCTCTCAGACAGACGGTGATCCAAACGCAGGGTCAGATTAATCAATGCTAAACAGCTCGTGGGCTGGGGATCAATTTGGGCCAGGACGTCTTTCATGTCTTCGTTCAACCCCTGATAATACAATGCCATTCTTTTTTCTTCAGGCCATGCCGTTTCTCCCACCAGGCGATTGAAAGTTGTCATATAAGTTATCAAATCCTTTCTTCCTTGACGCAACCCCAACAAGTCACGATCCGCACTAAGGGTGGTAGCCCTTCTATCAAACACCCTCTCAAACTCTCTACGAAAGGCATTCCAGTCAGTCAACAAAGGATCGTCTTTGCGCACCAAAGGGACTGCCCAGTCTGCCGCCTCCCCAGTCATGTAAGATATCGCAAAAGCCACCCTGGAATGGTTGGTAGGGAAGGACGCTGGCCTACACGAAAAATGCAAAGTAATCTGAGTCAAGAATGTTTGGATCCTAAGAGGGTCCCCTGCATATCTCTCAGGACTAGCCAAGGGTATCGGCGGGGGCACTGTAACCTGTATTTGCGGTGCTCCTGCAGAAGCATCAAAAGGGTTTCTAGCCTGTCTATCAAGCCTTTCCTTTAGAGCAGCAGTTTCTGCCCGGGAATTCACCAACTCCTGCTGAACTATAACCAATGCCTGCATGACTTCTTCTAATGTGGTCATCTTTCAGCACACCCTGACCGGGAGGTTTACTATTTTCTTGGGTAAATGATTCTGTCACGATTCTGGAAACCTCAGGATCAGGGTGATGCCAAAAGGGGTCCACCTCCTGATTTCCCCACACTCTGACTGCACATATAACACAGAGCGTAAAGGTAATCAAGCGAGGGATAAATCAGGGAAGGTAAGGAAAGGGTCTGGAACGGATGGGATAGCTGAAACGACAAGAAAGAGAAGGTTATCACATCAATCCTAACTACTCTCATTCAAGTCTCGCTAGTAGAATGGTACATACCAATATATCAGGAGGGGGACCTCTTTCCTCTAAAATCATAGATACTTCTCTATACCAGAGGACTCCCTGTGAAGAAACCACTTGTCAATAAAGATTCAACAGTTATCAACATAACACAAAAGGCCTAGCATTCCCCACACATACCATATATGCTTCCCTTGATTAGCGAATAGTTTTCTCCAGTAACCCAGTTGAATATAGGTAGCGAAGCGGCCATAGAACCAAAATCAAGTAATTCAACAAGTCGTGAGTTTAGACTTCAAGAGCACCTCCAGTTCAGTTCAGGACAAAAAGAGTTCAATTTAGTATTCCTAGCTGGGCCCAACTAAATAATGGAATACTAACAAAAAATAAAACCAAGCAATTCTTCCTCGTCCGAGGCTTACCAGTTCCAGGTTGTGGGGGATTGATCAAAGCACCATCCAAGGCTTACCAATCCACTCTTTAATCGTGAATGTCACAAAACAGGTTGCACGATTCTTATCTTTCTCTCGCAACCCAAACACTACAGTGCCAGATACTGTTGCCTCGCGGAATAGCCTCGCGATATAAATCACAGCACTGTCAGGGATAGGAAGCACCCTCCAGTCTTCCCGGATAATTGGCAACACAAATCAGCGTCCTTGCAGAACCCACAGGCGCTGGAATCTTCCCTCGCGGCAGCCGCTCGCGAACGGGAAACCCTGCTGTCAGCACACAATCCTTTTCTTAGCCGCCGTAACACCAAACCCGGCGTCTAATATTGAAACAGGGACCCACGTCTCTCCCTGCGCGGCAGCCGCTCGCGACCAGGTAGAGAAACGGAGGGAAAGCCTTTTCTCCCTTCAACTTGGCAGATGCGAGTGGACCTCGCCAAACAGACCTGAAGACGATCCAAATTACAAATCCAAATCCTGGAGCAAGCTCCCAAACACAGGGAACGCGACCACACTCTCTTCAAACACGATTCCAAGGAGTAATCATTTACAGCGCCATCTAGTGTTCACCACAATATATAGCCTCTGTTACTTGTTGTCATTATGGGATTTGTAGTCCTGCAGGCGCAATTACTCGAATCCTGACAAATACATGTTGTGACTATATTACCCAACCCAGCCCAATGCATTTCTGAATTATATTCATCGCTTTTTCAGGGGCACTGTGAAAGAAAATTATACACACAATAAGTATAAAGATTGTGTAATATTTTTTGTAAATGAGACAACAACATATAGCACCCAGACAAGACAAAATGAAAATGATTCGTTGCACATGGCAATTAAACCGAATTGTGAAAAATAGACTGTGCTTGTGCAATACTGTTTAAAAGAAAATGGAATTCAGAATGAATAGCGTGAACGTGAACTGTTGCACTGGAATAAATGAGAAACAGTGAGAAACATATGTGCATAAACTGAAAACGCTGAGTGTTCGCCAAGCCACTGATTCAGAGGTAGAGCATAGTGTTACATGCGAGACCCTTGTTGTGAATCCACGACGTGCAACATAGTTGCCCTAATGACTGCCATGCAAATCAAGAACCGAACTATGATACTAGGATGTTAACTTACTGTGAGCGGTAGCAATAATGAGCCAATATCTGATAAATTCTATAGCAACGCTGCTGGTATTGAAACTGCAGAGAAAATACCGGAACTCCCAATGTCATATCCCTCACATCTTTGGTAACAGTTCAAGATATATCGCAAAAATGAAAAGGAAAACAGTTACCTCAAAAACTCTTAGGGGCAGATTTACAAGCCCCCTGCGCCTCTTTTACGCCGCTGCAAAAGATGCATAAATTCAACAAGAGGAGGGAGGGAGAGGAGGAAGTGGATTCGATCTCCCACAAAAATTCGTTTAAACAAAATAAATCCACTCTGAAGGTGGTAGTGATCCCTACAGTGGTGGGGAGCACATAGTGTTGTTTGAATACCCCTCACACACCAACAGGCCCCTTGGTGTCATGCTTCATCATCGGGGCCTTCGCACCCCTCTGCGGGATGCGGCGTGCTGCGACTCACGAATACGTAGGAGCACTGATAGTGAACTATGTGTTTGTGTGTGTGAGAGGGAGAGTAAGTGGTGAGGTGAAAAAGTGAAGGTTAAAAAATACCTGGCTCGTAGGAAGAAATATTTATTACGTCCTCGGCTGGTATTATTAAAAGGGGTGCAAGATGAGGTTGTCAGTTATACGTATTAGGGTATATCAACCTCGAAAGTGCGTCAACATGAGTATACAAACTCCTTCTTCAGGACGAGGATATGCACAACTATCCTCACCTTACTCACATGGGGTTTGAATGTAAAAGTGTATTCTACAAAAAACACAAGGTGAAATGTACCTTTAGGTGTTATTATTTGAATAAGCTCTGTTGCGCCCTATTGGCGTTGAAGATACAGAACTTATGGACCAAGGTTATCTGACCTCTTGAGCCTTAGCGTAGTATTGGGGATTCCTTCCTTATTGAGCGCCGTTTTAGCCTAGTCAAACATAAAACCAATACAGAATGCAACCGATACCTAATCAGGAAATACTATAAGTGACCTTAAAGTGTAGGGAAGAAATAGCTTGTACTTATGAAGTCGTAGCAGGTTACCAGGGTCGTGGGCCTCGGGCCTGGAGCTTGCACCGGCACGTGGTTGGCCCTCTTCTAAACACGCCGGTGATGGCAGGTGGGCATTGAGACTTGGGTGCACAGGGGCAGGCAGGCCTTGTTCAGTGACCAGCGTCCCGTGGTGCAGCAGGTGCACAGGATCGCAGGGAACTCTGCTCACGGCAACGGTGTCAGCCTCGTGTCAGCCCTGGCAGAGATGTTGGGCATTCCGGAAGAGAACCATGCCCAGAGCTACCTGCCTTTTAGTCACACCCCTATGCTGGCCTGGCGTATGCCGGGCCAACCCACTCCACTCACACTTATTGGGGGGAAATAACAAACTACATTTCCTAAATCCTTCCGACTGGCTGGGGTGACACAATTGCGTCCACTGCCCACTACACTCCATACACCAAAGGTGTGTGTCAACATGGATATTTGTGTGGTCTGCATACTCCAGTGTGGCCATCACATCCACACCACACTTGGCATTGCGTACATTCTCATTCCTGGGTCACTTGCCTCCTCCGCACATGCCTGGTCCCCTCCTCTTCCCACATCCTGCTGTAGTGTGGCTGAGGTACCATGCCATTGATGGCTCATGTACATGGCTAGCTTAGGTTCCCACAGTAAGTTGTTCTGTCATGTCTGGTGGGTGTGCATGTTGTATGTGAGCTTGTGACCTGTGCATTTCCTGTGTTGTGAGTTGCATGATTGTGGAGTATGAGTTGCATGTGTGTGGTCGTGTGTTCATTTGGTATTGGCCAACGAGCTGTGCATTTACGTGGGTGCCATTCTGGTATTGCAGGTTGATGAAAGACTGTCTGCAGGTGTAGGGCTCATGCACACTGCCCAGGGAGGTTGGCAGCTACATTAGCAGTGATTCCCCGGTGGTCCAATATTACTTGGACCTTGGTGTGATACTTGCGCTTTCTGTTGTACTTTTTGTGTGCAGTGTTGCCAGGGGTCACAAGTAGGACATGTGTACTGTCAATTTCCCCATGACACATGTGGGAAGACAGCTGTGGCATTGAAGCCTTCCTTGGTCTCCAGCTGTCCCTGCGCAGTGGGGCGGAGGTTTAGATGGTGGGGTACCAAGCTGATGGTGTCATCCATGACCGTTGTGAGAGACTTGGATTGGCCTAGCTGTGTGACTCCTCTGACTCGTGGGGATGTTGGTTGGAGGGTACCAGTGGCCAACAGGTGCATCACGGCCAGCAGCTTAGTCTGCGGTGAGATGTTGGTTGTCCGCTGTGTTGGTACTGCCAGCCTGTGTGCAATGGTGGTCAGGATGCAAAGGTGGGATGATAGTTTGTGCCTGTGGTGGGCTATGACATTATCTGGTGTTTGGTCTGCAAGGTTGGTGCAATTTCGGAGGATCGCTGACTTTTTCTGCGCTGCCTTGGCGTTGGTCGGGGTGGCGGGAGGAGCGAGGGGGTGGGGAAGGTCCTGGGGTTGGTGGCAGTGGGTGTTGTGGCCCTCTTGGGGCTCTGAGCTGCATGTTCAGTAGCTCCATCGCATCTTTTGTTCTTCAGGTGTGGCTCTGGGCTGGGCTCCCTTTTCTGGTGCAGGCTGTTGTCCGACTTTAAACCAGGTCAGAGCAGGTGTTAGTTTCCTGATGCTAATGCGCCCTATTGCCTGCTTTGTGATCTTATCGCCAATCTGGCTGATGGTTGAGAATGTTGCGGAGTGGTATTGTCGGAGCTTTTTGCTATGGAATACCTACTGTGCATCTCATTAGCGATAGTTGCGGGCGTCATCTGTGGTGATGTTTTTTGCGGCTGCTATCGCAGGTAAACTGGTGCTTTGGGATGTTAGCAACAGCTTGTGAATGGGGCGATATATTTATCGCGACTTTGGCTGCAATAAAGTGCAGTTAACTCAGCGATAGCTCCTTGAGAATATGCCCCGAAGTAAGCTAACATTCACATTAGGCCGCAATTTTACTGTCAACTAGTGCATTGGAATACAAATATGTACCCATCTCTACAAAATATATGAAGCTTCTCATAGCCATGAATATAATGCAACAAAATTTGAGAGTGTCAATTGTAATGATACCTATACATGACTAATGTAGATTTTACATACAGGCGATAAAATACTAATTGCACACGTCCTAGTAAAATTTCTCCCACCATGACATTCACTTCAATTTACATTAATATGTAAGCTGTCACGTAACATTCTAAATGCATATATTTCAAACAAGTATTTTCAATCTGCAATACTCCAATCTTTTTATTGCATTAATTACGAAAGAGAATATTTGAGTTCTGGCTATGCTTGAGTATGATTCCCTTCTACATAACCTCAGATGTGATCAAAATGACACTTTTTAAATCCACCCTCTGATGGCAAATCCAGCTATTATACCATCTCTTATCGTTTGATTTTATCAGATTTGACCAAGGTAAACTGTGGTTGTAGCAATTACATTTCTCTTGAATTCCCCCAAAAGTTTCATCTGATGATAATATTCATTCTGCTTCTTTTCTAATTTAAATTCTCATTTTCTTCGTGAAATCCTTCTCTGCTCTTTGCATTCCCTGTACACCTTCGCTGCCACAATCATAATTATGACACAAAGTGCAAAAATCAGCAATGGTCTCAAAACAGAACCCACTATACCACTTCCCAACTCTGCAAACCATCTTCCGACAAAACAAAATCAATGTCCCAAACACCTTCTTTTGCCAATCAACTCACTTCGTTATGCAAGTCAGTAATACTTTTTATAAACGTCTGCAAGTCCTTACTCTTATCTGGGATATAAGTACAATACTGTTGGACTTTCAACATCTGGCAGACTCCACCTATTTTTTAAGGGTGAGCAGAATTTCGCAAAGTTGCATAAAAACTCTGTGGAATTCCACGGAGTTCTGTGAGTGGGTGGAGTTGCTCCACTTTCCTACTCCATAACACTCCTTTGACATATCTGTCATTGTCAGAGTCGCTGATGAGGTCTGGGCTCCATGGAATATTGGCTACACCTCTATTGGCTGGAGTGCCAGCACCGCCTTTCCCCTGCCCCAGAGTGTTGCTACATGACCTGCCTACAATAAGGGGGGAGTGACAGTTGGACTGTGTAAACATGATCACCAGGCCGGAAGTGACATAGCCAAACGCATCATACCGGAGACATAGAAGAACATAGTGTTACTAATTTATACCAAAAGCTGAAGGTGTAAAGCGTCAGGTAGGGCTTTTGGCTGCTATTCTCTTCTCATCCATTCTTTTGCCCCACAGAAACCGCCTGCCGGTAGCACAATGAGCAGACCAAGCACAGGGCAAGCGATGGCCCGAAGAGCCAGGGTCAGCACCAGGTGGGCATTACGTCCTCATGGCTCGGGCTCAGCTACAGCCCTCTGACGTGATCCCAACTGTGTCCTTGTGGCCCTGTGTAGCACGCAACCCTATCACCTGCCGGTTTCAGCTTCCTCTGTTGCGCACTCCTTCTTGAACCGCCTCTCCTGCGAGGGCAGCCTGCACTGGCAGCAGCTGCCCACGGAAGAAACATCCTCAGTCGCAGCCCTCAACTTCACCCATACCTACTCCCACCTGAGCCAAAAAAAGGCAAAAAGGTCAAGGGGACTGAAAGAAGACAGCTGCCAAGATGGAGAAAAAGCACGGCAAGAAAGAGGAGGTGAGACACGTTGGAGCACTGTAAGAGGGCAAATGCCAAAGGACGCACATTTAGACTAGAGCGTTCTGCACTACCCATGCTTTTTTTGTGCCACTGGTGATTTAAAATTCAATTTGTTTTCCATTCTGCCTGCTATGAAGTGTTTTTTCTGCAATCTTGGGGAAAACCAAATTGCCATTTGCATTCTGTATTTGCACAAAAAAGTGACAAAAGCAGGAAATACAAATCTAGTGAAAGGTATTAATAAGCTCTGACTACATTATCAGTGCGGACCCAAACCCTGCTGGCGGTCGCAGGGGGGCAGTGGTTCATAAGCGCAACGCGAAAAGCAGAAGCCTTCTTTTAAACCAAAACAAATATGCAGAGTAAATGGGATGGTTTCCATCAACAACCAGCGCATAAATCAATTAAAGACAGTGGTCCTAGTGATCATTTTCACCACACACCCAGTGCATCTGTTCCTTGTGTGCATTTGCATGTTTTTTTGGGATAGCAGACAGGGCAGCTCTCCAGGTATTCCTCGAGTTTGCAATCATTGCTTTCATGCTCGAGGTTGCTGAGCTCGGAGCGGGTTCCACGGCCATGTACAAGGTAGTTGTGGGTGACAGCCAGTAAACTACGCTACGCGGAATAGACAGTTTTTTTCAAACTCCTCCCTACAAGTGAAGTGCAGAGTGACAAAAACTCCATGAAATCCTCTGGCAGAGAGGAATTTACTGCCCACACATACTTATATTGCGGCATTTTTACAAGGCCTTTATCTCTGCTTATTTGGCTTAAAAATTGCTGAAAAAGGGGGAGATAAACCTATCGCCCTATTTACAAAAGGGTGCTAACATGCATAATCGCATGTTAGCACCCTTTTTCCCAACGCCTCCCTTTGCATCTCTAATGAGATACAAAGTGGGTGTCACTGGGCGTACCCCAGGTGGACTACCTTGCAAATATCACTGATGTTCACATCAAGATGTTTACAAGGCTGCTCCAGCATTTTAGCACACATTAGTTTTTGGAGAAAACCGCTGTTTTCTTCAAAAACTAACATCTGCTAAAATGCAGACTTACCTATCCCTAACATTGGGGTGGAATATGCTGATATGGGTCGTATCAGCAAGGTTATCGCCGTTTTGCAGGGAAAAT
Organism: Lissotriton vulgaris; assembly: GCF_964263255.1. Taxonomy (NCBI): domain Eukaryota; kingdom Metazoa; phylum Chordata; class Amphibia; order Caudata; family Salamandridae; genus Lissotriton; species Lissotriton vulgaris. Next base: position 655,116,582 of record NC_141685.1, on the reverse strand, counting down.
TGCTGGAAAACCAGCAATGTTCCCTGCAAAATGGTGATACCCTCACTATCTCTGGAATTTTATCACCCTGGAGAAACGCGTTTTAATAACGCTCTACCAGGGGGAAAAATTCCAGAGATAGCCTGCGATAAAAAAATTATCGCTAAGCACGGCCAGCTATAATTATCGTTGGCCGTTGATAATATGCCTCTACATGACTAATATGCCTAATGTACGCCTATTCTGCAAAAGCATAGCTCTAATAGCAACCATTTCAGTACTTACAAGTAACAAAGATCCAGCCGTACTAGTGGATAATCTATCAACCGCAGTGGACAGCTTTCTAATCTTAATATAATTCAATATCTCCCCTACACATGGTAATTACACTCCAATAACATCCACTGCTATCTCTGCAGCAGAAGCACCTTGTTTAGAGCTAGACTTTCACTACCAGACAGGGTGAACAAAATTTCCACATGATATATCTTTGGAAACAATACTCCTACACAACATGCCATACCTTTGCTCAGCAACTTAAAATAGGAATTCCTGCCACAAACAAAATAAACTTCAGGAATCAAATAATCTGTGTCAACCAACAGTAACTTCCCAGATCCTTATCCTCAAAGGCATGATCACATTCACTTGCTCCGACAGGGATAATAGCATACGTATTCTTCTTGTTATGTATACACAATTTCCCTCGGTGTTGCCAATGGATCCCTGACAGAACATCGACAGTCAAAATATCTAGAGGACATATCAAGGTAAAAATATTGACTGCAAGAATATTGACTTCCTATCTGCAAACAGGTAAGTACAAAAATATCGACTCCAAAATATCAAGTGTAAAAAATATAGACTGTCAAAATATCAAATTTTTTAAATGTCTTAAAAGTAAATTAAAGGTAATATAATAATTAATTAAATTAATGTAAACATATTTAAAATACTTAAATAAACGAAAAAATAAGAAATAATTAATGTAATGTTTAAAATATATATTTTCAATACTTATATATATATTTATATATTATTTACAAAAAATATACAACATTTTTTACGTAGGATAGCAAAAGGGTTAAATTTACTGTAACGACTCCAGTGAGTGCAACAGTAGAGAAAGCATTGGATAGTGTAGGGGTAAAAATGACTATTCCCACTCCAGAGAGTGCAACAGTAGGGAAAGCGTTGGATAGCGTAGGGGTAAAAATTACTATTCCCACTCCAGCGAGTGCAACAGTAGGGAAAGCGTTGGATAGCGTAGGGGCAAACATTTCTATTCCCTCTCCAAACAGTGCAACAGTAGGGAAAGCATTGGATAGCGTAGGGGAAAAAATTACTATTCACACTCCAGAGAGTGCAACAGCAGGGAAAGCGTTGGATAGCGTAGGGGTAAAAATTACTATTCCTACTCCAAAGAGTGCAACAGTAAGGAAAGCTTTGGAAAGCGTGGGAATAAAAATTACTATTCCCACTCCAGTGAGTGCAACAGTAGGGAAAGCGTTGGATAGTGTAGGGGTTAAAATTACTATTCCAACTCCAGTGAGTGCAACAGTAGGGAAAGCGTTGGATAGCGTAGGGGTAAAAATTATTATTCACACTCCAGCGAGTGCAACAGTAGGGAAAACATTGGATAGCGTAGGGGTAAAAATTACTATTACCACTCCAGAGAGTGCAGCAGTATGAGAAGTGTTGGATAGCGTAAAGGTAAAAATTACTATTCCCACTCCAGAGAGTTCAACAGTAGGGAAAGCGTTGGATAGCGTAGGGGTAAAAATTACTATTCCCACTCCAGCGAGTGCAACAGTAGGGAAAGCGTTGGATAGCGTAGGGGTAAACATTTCTATTCCCATTCCAAAGAGTGCAACAGTAGGGAAAGCATTGGATAGCGTAGGGGAAAGAATTACTATTCACACTCCAGAGATTGCAACAGCAGGGAAAGCGTTGGATAGCGTAGCGGTAAAAATTACTATTCCTACTCCAAAGAGTGCAACAGTAAGGAAAGCGTTGGAAAGCGTAGGAATAAAAATTACTATTCCCACTCCAGTGAGTGCAACAGTAGGGAAAGCGTTGGATAGCGTAGGGGTAAAAATTACTATTCCCCCTCCAGCGAGTGCAACAGTAGGGAAAACATTGGATAGCGTAGGGGTAAAAATTACTATTACCACTCCAGAGAGTGCAGCAGTATGAGAAGTGTTGGATGGCGTAAGGGTAAAAATTACTATTCCCACTCCAGTGAGTGCAACAGTAGGGAAAGATTTGGTTAGCGTAGGGGTTTAAATTACTATTCCAACTCCAGTGAGTGCAACAGTAGGGAAAGCGTTGATAGCGTAGGGCTAAAATTACTATTCCAACTAGAGTGAGTGCAATAGTAGGGCAAGTAAATACTTCTTATTTAAATATAAATAATATAAATAGTAACACCAATTACAAATTAATTAAAATATTTTACAATGGTGTAAAATATATTAAATAATCTTTTTAAAATACAAATAAAATGTATTTAATAATACAAATTACCTACCAATACTAAATATTTACCTATTAATAATAAAATAATTAACAATTTAAACGTATTTTGAAAAATTAACTCAAGAAATGTTTTATTAAAAAATGTAATTACTTACAAATAAATTACTTCACAATCTATTCCCCTAAAAACACACAACCCACTACAGAAATTAATTTAATAAAAGTAACATAATTATCAATTAATCAATTACAATAAATTACAAAATATATTTTATTTAATTACAAATAATAATTAATTTACAATTAATTCTAAATAAATACCAATAATTAAAATTACATATTTAATTTATTATAATAAATTACTTGCCGCCCTATTTCCCTATAAACCCACAACCCGCTACAGAAAATAAATTACTAAAATTAACATATTTATCAATTAATCAATTAAATTTAATTATCAATTATATTTGAATTAATTGCCAATTAACAATTAATTAACAATTAATTCTAAATAAATACCCAAACAATAAATTACATATTTAATGAATTATAATAATATTACTTCCCACCCTATTCCCCTATAAACCCACAACCTGCTACAGGAAAGAAATTACTAAAAAATAGGATTAATAATTTAATCAATTAAAATTAATTAGCAATTATATTGTAATTAATTACCAATTAATAATAATTTAACAAATAATTCTAAATAAATACCAATAAATAAAATAACATATTTAATGAATTACAATTAAATTACTTCCCACCCTATCCCCCTATAAACCCACAACCCGCTATAGAATTATATTACACAAAAATTAAATATTAATATTAACTTACCTTAAATTCGATATTTTTGTTGTCTATATTCTGTCTAGACCATATTATGTCCATTCTATATTTTTGATTCGATATTTTTGCTATTCTAGTCGATATTAATTTTTCTAGTCGATATTTTTGTAGTCTATATTATGTCTAGTCGATATTATGTCTATTCTATATTTTTTACTCGATATTATGTCTAGTCAAAATTAAAAACTCGATATTTTGACTAGTTACCGTTGCCAATCTAATGTTAGTGATCCTGTGTTTCCTGATGTCTTGTGCTCTACTTCTTCTTGTGACCAACTGACAGTCTTAATTCCTATAGCTGCCTTTGGCACTCTATTTCTATCTTCTACTTGTTCCAGGGATTTCTTTTCTATATCTGTGTATTCACCATTGAAAATGTAGACGTTTAGACCACAATATCATTCAACTTCATCAGCAAACCTGTTACCAACTGATATGAAAAAATTTCCCTTACAGTGGGCAGGAAATTTTACAGCAACTCATGCTGGGATCTGTAGGGCCTCTAACAGTTTTCTCACATTTTCTCCATTGTGGATGTGGGACCCTGAAGAAGTCATGAAACCCCTCGGAGACCATAATTGTCCGAAATCGTGAACCACACAGAAACCATACTGGCTATTGCCGAATATTGACACTTTTAGCTAGTCTGAAAGGCAGTGTGCTCTGGTAAGGGCAATCAATTCTGACACCTGACCGGAGAATACTCTTTGGGACAAGGTAGCTTCTACCACTTCAGTACCAGTACAAACCGCATAATCAGCTATCAGGTTTCAATCATTGTCCCTGAGGCAAGCGCCATCCACAAACAAGTTATAATCAGGTTCAGGTATTGGCTCATGAGAAATGTTGGGACATTGTTTGGTGCATAGCTCAGTTAGATATAGATGGTCATGTTCTCCTTCTATTTCTTCCACATCACAATCAGGTAAGAATAATAACGTGGCAGGATTCAATGTACAGCATCTTTTCAGGGTGATGTTTCCTGCAGCTTAGATTACTTTTTCATATCTAGTGATACTGCTCTCAGTCAGGTGATGGTTATGTGTTTGGCTTAACAAAATTTCCACGAAATGTGGAACACATACAGTGAAAGGGTGACCCATCACAATGCTTTGGCATCTCTCTATGCAGTTAAAGATTTAAGACACACAGGAAGCGCTGATGCTACTGAATCTAAAGTGGCTAAAAAAGAAGCCACAGGTCTATGGGCACTTCCGTGCTTCTGTGTCAATACTGAGAGTGCTCTATCCTCTCATTTATTACGAACAAGCTAAAACCCTCTGTTGTAGTCTGGCATTCCTGAGGCAGGAGCATGACAGAGGCGCTCTCTCAACTCTAGGAAGGTGTTCAAGCAAACATTGTCCCGTGGCACCAGATCAGACACATCCTTGTGTGTCAGACTCTGTAAAGGCTTGGCCATTAGGGAAAAATTGAGCATCCACTGGCGACAGTAGCGTACCATTCCCAAAAACATCCTTCCTTCTTTCTGTGTACGAGGCAGATTTATTTGCATGATTGTTGAGATTTTTTCTTGTGATACCTTTCTCGCACCCTTCACAATATGATGTCCTGAGTAAAGAACATCTGTCATACAGCACTGCAACTTGCTTTGGGTTACTTTATGCCTGTTCTCAGCCAGATGTTACAGCAGGTCTATTGTATCAGTTTTACAAGCCTCCAGAGTATTCAAAGTAATCAGTAGATCATTGATATACTGGACTAGGATAAAATTATGTGATTCCCCAGCCGTAAAGCGAACAAAAATTTGCTCTCTTCCCATACTAAGGGGCATATTATCAAGAACGGTGATAAAATGATCGTGGCTTTAGCCACAGGAAATTGCTGCGGCGATAATGGGCTTGATAATATGCCCTTGTGAATTCCCATAGAAGCCCAGGTTAACACCAGAACCTGGGTTGCTATGGGAATTCACAAGGACATATTATCAAGCCCATCATCGCTGCTTTAGCTGCAGTTTCCTGACGCTAAAGCGGCGATAATTTTATCGCAGTTCTTGATGATATGCCCCTAGATCTTTAACTCTGTGTCTTAGTTCTGAAGGTAAGTCTTCCACTGATAACATGGGGAACAGTGAGAAGCTCAAGTTTTGATTTGCTAGCTTATTAGCAATATACCTATCATTCGTTTGAAGTTCTATTCCCTTTGGGTGTAATAGATAATTCAATTCCACTTGCACAGCAAGTCACATCCTAAAAGAAACACAAGACTACAATCATCGACCACAAATTGATGATTATCCTCAAATGTCCCAATCTTTACAGGTACTTCTTGAGTAAGGGGGTTTAACAATCGTTTATTTGCAACTCCTACATCTTGGATTGTTTTTCTGAGAGGGGTAGGTTTGGAGCTTCTGCTGTTCTCACAGTAGAGTGGGTAGCGCCAATGCCAATCAGGAAAGTGACATTATGACTCAGCATTGACATCTGGTCTACTCTGGTCCACCTCTAAGACTGAACCAAGTGTACAGTCTTCTCATCACCAGGCACCTTCATAAGGACTGATCTGAGCCACACTCACTTGATGTGTCAAATATAGGAAACTGTTTGTATGAACCCTTCTGGTGAGACATATTCTGATTACCACTCATGTCTGCATTCTGATTAAATCTGACTGTCTTGGTAGCTTGCTTTGGCATCAGGGGATGAGGCACTTGCATCATAGAACCTTGTGAACCGTTAACATTTTTGGAATCTTGGTCTGGGCACATTCTGCAGTTGCATAATGTTACCCTGCAACTGATTCACCCTTCATTCTGTTCTGGATTTGCAGGATTAAAAGGACATTCACGCTTCGAATGCCCCAACCTATTGCAATATTGCCAAGGATTTGATCTCTTTAATGTGGCAACATCTACGCCAGTCTTGGGATCTTCAGGAATTCCTCTTCCTTGAAAGCCTCCAGTTTGAAGCATAAGAGTCACACCCTGCTGTACTCCTGCATAGAGTTAGTATTCCCTATATAAGGCTGTTCCTGACCTCTCTGAGTCGCCTTCATCGGTGCCACCATCAACTTCTCCTTCAGCTTTTATGCTTCATTTCAATTTGATCACAACAGTACTTTGTGTATATCCTAATCACTAAATGCAGTTCAATGATTTTTCTGTAAAGCCTTTGTTTATTTCAAATCAACGTCATGTCTCTGAGCCAAATCAGATAAGTTGTTGAGAGCCTGTCTTGCTCTATTTGTTACATCTTTACTTATGAATGGCAGTTCATTCTGTTCGTAAGTATTTATTCAACTAAGCTCCAAACTCCCAGTTATCATTTCATTAAATTCAGTTTGCAACTTAACAATCTATTAAATCCACTTTCACTGCTGTTTTGAACATTGCCTGACTCATCTCTGTACTTCGATTCCCATTGATGCACTCCTGCATTATCTCAGATGGTATCAAGATTACACCTCTTCACATGTGAGGACATATCTGAGCAGTTCTGCCACTGTGCTGTCTAGTTCTATTTCTAGAACAGGGAAGCCATCTTAAGTATATGTACTGGGCACTGGTCATTACGAGTCCCCAACAACATGTTAGCTTCACTAAAATCTGTGATGTTTCAAAGGCCCTGTCTCCATTGATAGGAGACCTGGGTTCCACCAGAAATGGGAGACGTCATCTCCTGTTCTGAGGTTTATTTGGCACCAGGACAGGGCATGGTACACTACCGGGTTAATCACACTCCTAAGGTGAGCTGCCTGATGTGCCCCATGAAAGAAGGATTCCACCATTTTGATTTTGGTGAAAAAACGGAATTCTGAACAGGGCTATGCCCACTTCCCGTTAAAAGCGGTCATGTAGGGGGTGTAGTGACTCCAAGGGTAAGTAGCCCTTTGGCTACTACCCTTAACTCCTCTAAACACCCCTAAATTAAGTATTTATATGGCCCCCTTACACCAAGAACTCAGATTCCCCTGACTGAAGAAAGACGAGGACAAAGAAGCTCAGAAGGAGCAAGAACTACGGATTGCTGGTGGACTTTTGGAGCAAAACCATGCCTGCTTACCTGCTCTTGTCCCAACAATTGCAACACCCTGACTCGTCCTGTAGCTGTGCATCCTCCAAAAGCACTTGTGAAGCTGTCAGCATCACTCTTAAAGTGGTGGAGCCACTTACCTGGAAGCCCCGACCTCAATGTCCGGTTCTCTGATATGCTGTTCACTAGGTCCACTGACAAATCAGCCACCCTGGAAGATGTGACCGTGCTCCTAGAGGTCAGGCCCATCTCCTGGAGAACCGGGCCTTATGGGCCAGGCGGCGCAGGGCACGCCTTAATCCCCGGATTCACCTGCCTTGTTACTAACAGAGACACAAGACACTCCGTTGAGCGTGGAAGCAAGGTTTATTCGCTCCAGCTAAGCACAGTTGTCCTAGAAGTACATACAGAGTGTAAGTTCTAAGGAGACTGCCACTTCAGTCCATGGCGTACAATCTCTTATACTAAACACATTTACAATATCCCACTCCCCGCGCAAACAAAACGAACCAATAGGAAAAGTTGGAAAACAAGCTATCAGGTATCTCAGTATACGCCTCTTTCTCGGACCCCGTGTGTCACCCCTCCCAACAAATTATTCAGTGATGGTGTTCACAATCCCCTCTCGCAGGTGGCAGGACATGCTGGTGTGTCTCAAAGGATAGTTGTGTAATAGGAGGATACAAGGAGAGAATAGCAAAGGCCAGTCGGATAAGATAGTATAAGGGAAGAATAGGAGAGGGCAAATAGTCGGCTGAGACAGGGATCAATCGAACCAGACATAGATTAACGAACTCGACCAGACCCTGACATCGGGTTTCATGAACAAGGACAATAGAGTTACTTTTTAACTGAAAGGACATGTAGCAGGTGGAAAAGCAAAAGCATTGCGTTCGCCGTGCCGCCTGAGTGAGGGCAACACAAAATGGCGACAAGACACAAAATGGCGGCTAGATACGGGACAAAATCTGAAATCGCAGAACCTCAGATCCTCCTTTTGCATTACTCAGGCAATAAATCAGGGACTCAAGTCAATCTGAATCGATATCAATGGCCATGAGGTCCTCGAGCTGTGGCTGTAACATCATTCAAATGTTCTCTGTTTTTCGTGATGCAGGCTTCGGGACACACATAGCGGCACAAAGACCACATATTGCAGGTCCACACTGCACACAAAGGCAACAAGAGAAGATGATAGCCAAGATCATTCCAAGGAAAGTTAGTATCTTCCATCCCCATGTGGACAGTAGTCCCCAAAACCATCCCATCACAGACCAATCTCCTGTGTCCCGATGTATAGACTCCGAGATGGTATGTAACTTAGAGATAGCTTGGTATACTGTAGGGGCATTATCAGGAATGTAAACACAGCAACTAGACCCGATCAATTTACAGACTCCACCCCTATCTGCAAGGATAATATCTAAAACTATCCGATTTTGTAAAGTCATAAGACGATCCGCCTGAAGCTCGGCTGTCACATTACTCAAGGCTCCGGAAGTTTCGTTTATGGTAGCCTCAACAACACGAGCTAGGTGTCTGATGTCTCTGCTATCGGCCATTGGGCCCCAGAAAGGAAGCAACCCTTTGATGAAGTCCGCTGCCTCCTGTCCTGCTGTGTCCTTTTGGTCAAAGACCCCCTACCATGTCTCTTTTTGTGATGACTTGAAGGAGAGGTATATGTTGGGGGAAGAAGAAAAGCCACATAACATGTTCCCGAGAAGTAAGTAGGAATCCATGTACAGGCTCCATCATGACAGATGAAATATGTGCCTTGTGATGGCACTAGCGGTGAGGGAATCTGAGGTGTATAGACATAGGTATAAGAACAGATACTCCTCTCTGGCTGATTCTTAACATTCTGAACATTAATTTGTAAGCAAAAATTACCTCGATGAGGTACAGTCCAGATTGGCGGAGAGCTCCTTAGTTTAGCCTTTTCTGTAAGGCTAGTGACATACCGTGTTATTTTCCATCCATCATATGCTCTCTTCTAATCTACAGGAATCTTGCTAATCTGAGCAATCTTAGCCATAGTCACAATTCCCTTAATCAAAGTACTATGACTAAAGTCTGCTCCACCACCATAAAGACTGCCAGGAGGATATCGCAACTGATTTTAGTAAAGATTGGAAAACATAGCCAGATAAGCCCAGGCGGAACCTTCATAGGAGAATGGAAAAACCAAATATGGCATGCCTCTCTCTGTATTATGAGGCATAAACCCACAAACACAACAATCAGTAGTATTCATTACTAACTGGTGTTGGTGTAGTAGCTGAATGAGCGAATTGTTTAAGTATTCGGTCCTCCTAATCTGTTCGTGTGCTGAGAGTGTATAGAACAGGTGTGGGGAGGCAGTAGCAGAAAAAGATATGGGGACAGAAGTAGGAACAGGTAATGGCTGTAAGACATAAACAATCCAGCTTCCACACGCTAATAGAGTACATAAACATATCAGAATACATAAGGTTATCCCACATGGACTAACCATGAGTTTCTTAAATTGCTGTTTCATATTTACAGTCTGATCATTAATTTCCACTTTTACATCCATTACTCTAAAGGCGTTGCTCACGATAATCTTCCTAGATCACTTAGCTGTGGTCGTTAGCAATCCTATGACACTACAAGTCTTGTGGAACCTAGGTCACTACTCAGGCCACAGCTTAAGACTCATACCGTGACCCTGCAACTTGATGGATAGTGGAAGAAAATACATACACAAAATGTCTTTTCAAAACAAAACAAAAAGGTATGACCAGAAAAATCGTAAAAATTCAATTATCCTCATCCCTTCTCAGTCGCAAGTTATATCGAGTCTTATTGGGTCGTTAAACAAGGTTTCTGGATTCACAGTGTTTAAATGCAGATGTGTTGGGACTTCCTCCTGTAACACGTCGTCGTCTTCTTTCTCACAGTTCGTGTGGTCCAGGCGTGCACTACTAAATGGTACAAATCTGGGCACTGTCTCACTTTCGTTGTCCGCTATACCCTTTCGAACCCATTGGTCAAAAGCAAAGGGCAGGGTAAATTTTTACAGTGCACGCCGTGGACCCAGTTCTTTTTCACAAAAACCTTCACTGTCGTCCTTGTGGTTAGTAGCATTTGACGTGGTGGGCCCCAACGAGGTTTCAGATTCCGCTTCTGCTGAAAATTCTTCACGCAGACCCAGTCCCCAGGTTGGATGGAATGACCTGGGTCTGCGGAGGCCTCGGGGAAAGCGTTTTGAACCTGTTGGTGAAGAACACGTAATTTAGTGGTGAGGTCATGCCAGTAGTCAATCAGCATTGGGTATGGAATGTCAGAATATTTCTTAGGTCGAGACACTCCCCAGACATTTGCTGGTCGCCCAAAGACGACCTCATATGGACTTATACCTAAACGGAAATGAGCAGTAGTTCTTGTAGACAGAAGTGCTAATGATAAGGCATCAGGCCAGGCGAGACCTGTGCTCGCCTGAATCTTTGCCAATTTGAGCTTGAGAGTACCATTATAACACTACCAATCCCGCTGACTGAGTGTGGTTTGCCGCATGGAATTTCTGTTTGATACCAAGACCTGCACATACTTTCTGCATGATATCACCCACAAATTCACTTCCATTGTCAGACCAGAGAATGCGCGGCAGACCAAACCTCGGGAAAAACTCCTTTAAAAGAACTTTAGCAGTAGCAGTAGATAAGGCAGTAATGCCCTTTAGGGGGTAAGCCTCTATCCATCTGGAAAAGGCACAAACCACCACCAGAACATACTTGAGGTTATTGCAATGATCCATATGAATGAAATTGATTTGCAATACCTCAAAAGGATACATAGGGGGAGCAAAATGACCTGCTGGATTCGGGGTTCCTTTTCCTGGAATATGCATTAGACAAACAATGCAGTGGTTCACTACGTTTTCTTCACATTTCGGAATTCCCTCATTCTGCCATACTGGAGCCAAAACTTTACAAATGCCCTTCGCACTAATATGGGCTGGAGCATGTGCCATAGTAACTGCAGGTAGTACATAGGCGACTGGTAACAGCCATCGTTGATGCTCTGACAACTCCGTCCAACACCCATTCGCGTCCGACATTCCCGTGCTTTCTCTCCACTTACTCAACTCTTTCTCAGTAGCCTCTTCTTGAATCATTCTCACACTTTCTACTGTGTCCTCACACATTTCTCCTTCTCTGATTCATCTTGCAGGGCCCGCAACATACATTCGACTCGTAACATCTCTCGCTGTCTCTTTTGCTACCTCGTCTGCAAAAGCATTCCCACAGCCCACATCATCGATAATCTTTTTGTGGGCGTTACACTTGAATATTGCTATTTGTTTAGGCAAAGCAAGTGAGTCAAGAAGATCGGTCACCAAATGGCCATGCTGTATTTTAGTCCCATGGCAAGTAAAGAATCCTCTTCCTTCCACAAGCGACTGAAACTATGAGCTACATCCGAAAGCATATTGGCTATCGGTGTAGATGCTTACTCTCCTTCCTTTCACCAAAACACATGCTCTTGTTAAAGCAATTAACTCAGCTTCTTGGGCTGAATTCTGTGCAATACATGCTGTCCCCACTACAGTATGCAAAGTAGTGACAGCATAGGCTGCAGTTGTCTCTCCATTCGGAAGGTTGAAACAAGATTCATCCACCCATAGGATCCCGTCCAGATCCACGAGTGGTGTATCTTTCAGATCTATTCTGCCCTTTGTTTCCTCCTCTGTTCGAAGAAAGCAATCATCCTGTTCCTGAATGCCTTTCTCATCTGGTATGGGCAACAATGTCGCTGGGTTCAGAGTATTACACCGCTTGATATCTATATGACTAGCCAAAAGCGTTAGCTCATATCCAGACAAGCGAGCACTCGTGAGGTGTTGTGTCTTAGTTCTATTCAAAAGAGTTTCTACTGTATGTGGTACCATAACAACAAGGGTGTTGTCCAATAACATTTCAGCAGACTGACAAATAGAAATTGCTGCCGCTGCTGTAGCTCTGAGACAACTAGGCAATGCCTTGGCTTCTGAATCCAACGTAGCCGAAAAATAGGCACATGGCTGTTGTTTGTCTCCAAATTTTTGTGTCAAAACTGACAATGCACAACCTTCTCTTTCATGCACATAGAGTGTAAAAGGCTTACTGTACCTAACACAGGTGCAGAACACACAGCATTGCGTAAATTAGAAAAACTCTTTTGGCATTCATCGGCCCAAGGGAGAGGTTGTGGCGTATCGTTCAACGTAAGGGCTACAAAGGCTTAGCTAACAAAGAAAAATTTGGAATCCATTGCCTACAATATGAGGTAACGCCCAGAAAGGCATGTACCTCCCTCTGTGTGGTTGGCTCGGACATTTGTGCAATCGCTTGAATTCGTTCTGGGGTCAATCATCTTCCCTCCTTCGACAAGAGATGACCTAAGTAGGTAACCTCTTGGCGACAATATTGCAACTTAGAAGGGGACACTTTATGATGTAAATCAGACAAATGACGGAAAAAAAAGAAACCGTCACATCCTTAAAAACATCCTCTGAATCAGCAGCAATCAGCAAATCATCAATGTATTGGATCAAAGTAGCACTGGAAGGCAAAGTGAACGCGTCAAGCTGAGATTTCAAAGCTTGACTGTAGATAGAGGGAGTTTCACAATAACCTTGAGGAGCACGCTTGAGCTGGAAACTTCGGCCCTCTAAGGTAGAAGCCAAAAATATCTCTACTTTCCTCAGCAATGGGAATACTAAAGAAAGCATTCTTTAGATCAATAACAGAAAACCATGCTGCTGAGGCGGGTATCATAGTGAGCAAAGCTGTGATATCTGGAACAACAGGAAACTGGGGGACAACAATCTTGTTGACCTCCCGAAGATCAATGACAAAACGATACACAGGTGGTTAAGAATGATCGCTACATTTAAGAACGGGGAGAACAGGACTGTTACAAACATTACCTCTTGTTTCCTCAACCACGCCCTTCTGAACTAGATCATAGATAATAGCCATCAAGGCTCGCTCCCCATCATTAGAGATCTTGTATTGTGGAATACGTGGCAATTTAACAATAGGCTTGATAGTAACCACATAAGGAGGAATCTGTAACAAACCAACATCGTCCGGACCTGTATCCCATAGCGTAGCAGGTATAGACTGCAACTCGGGTGGAAAACTATCCTTCGATAGATATATGGGAGAAACCAATTTCTCACCCAAAGTAAGACGCACACCAGAGGGGGAACAGTACAACGTTGCATGAAGACGTTTCAACAGATCCAGACCCAACAAATTCACTCCGCAACCAGTCGTTAAAATAAGTGGAGCTTCCAGATTGTAAGGACCAATTGAAAGAGGCAAAGGACAAGAAACCGGGTTAGCAACTGGGGCACCAGAAAATCCTACAGAAACGTTTGTTAAGCCAGACAAAGGTGCCCCAGGGAGTTTTGAATGGATCATAGAACTTCTCATTGCACCAGTATCCAAAAGAAATGGCTCTGCAACACCCAAAGCAACTACCTCAACATAAGGTCCATTCTGATCCACTGGAACTGATACGACTCCCTTTCTTTGTCCATGGCTGATCTACCTAGAATGAAAATCCTGAGCCTCACCTTCAACACAATAATCATCATTGTAATATCGGGCAGACTGAGTATTCTGCTGATCAAAATAATTTGAAGAATTCTTAGGGGGAAAGGAACGCTGTCCTTGAGGCAACTTACCTCGCCCTCTACCTCTAGGTGCTGATTGAAAAGTATCACGGCCTCGCGGCTCTTGAAATCCACCATTACGCTGCAATAAAACCGGACAGCTATTCTTAAAATGTCCTTCCTCTTTACAATAGACGCACTGATTAGGACCCAGGAAAGGTCGCGGAACAAAAGGCTCAGGTTTCTGCAGCAACCTCTGAGACTGAATAGGTTGCTGGAACTGACGCTGACCGGAACGAGGAGGATAAGCCTGCTGAAGAAGAACTTTTGTTTTTAAATCCTTAGTCTTCTTCTCAGCTTTATCTTTTTCCTACTTGTCCCTATTCTTCTAATATTGAGCAGTAGCCAATATTTGAGCAGATGAAAAAACAGCTCAAAAACTTTCCGAATCTTTTAACTTATGAGACAATTCAGGAAGCAAATTGAAAACAAATGTATCTACAAATAATCGCTGTCCCCCTTCAGTACCCAAGTCCTGACCACTATGGTCAATAAACGTCTCTTCAAACCGAGTAAAGAAATCGGAAACACTCTCATCTTTCTTCTGCTTGCACGCAGCCAACTTATCCCAGTTGACGCGTAAGGCAGGCATCATCGTCTTCATTAAAGTTATAATTCTACCAGGCAACTGTGTAATCAAATCATCTGGCTTAGCACCACCCACTTGTGCTTTATCTGCAGCAATTATATCATTCCAAGTACCACCTAAAGCTTGGTCGTGGTCCTCTCTACGAATCCGAGCCCACAATGCTTGTGGAACTACATTACCCATCAGCATATCAATATCGGCCAAATTCATAAGACATACATCAACAGTCTGGGACAACTCTTTATAATAACCAGCAGGATTTTTACGAGGGTCCGGCAAAGACTGCTTAAGTGCTAAAACTTCAGCTTGCTTCCAAGGAACATGTACCCATACACGCTGAAAATGAGCAGGGACAGCTGGAAGAGCGCCCACTTGTGGAAGCGCTTCCCTCCATACTGGAGGAACTTCTCTCATAGGATAATTCTTCGTTTTCTGTCTAACTACAGGATCAGGTTCAGGAATAGTCCGGGAAGAATATAAGGTCCTAAAAGTAACAAGTGTCCGTATGGCATCCTGAACATCAGGACCCACTATAAGTCCCTTATCAAACTTATCCTGTATCTCCAATCAACCCTGAGGAGTAACATCCAATTCCATATCCTCCCACCCTTTAATGAGCATGTCACACATAACATTATAAACGTATCTTTGTGTAGGCGCATTCCATTGGAGAAAGGTACTCACTATATCGGGTACACTATATAATGGACCATTCATCATCCACCTATGAGCAAGGGAATCAAATACATCCCGTTCCTCAGAACCTGGAAGTTGACTACGGGATTGTCTTCGAGAAAAAGCAGGGGTCCTCTTAAACAAACCAAAGAAGGGGAGAAAAGACCAGAAACAGTATCAACTAACCTATTACGAATCGGAGAAGAAGTGGGGAGTGAAACTGGAGATGAAGTACTAAGCAAAGGCCGAGAAGGGCAACCTGTTACAAGAGATACAAAAGACAAAGGAGACTGAGGTACAGAAGGTTGTGGCAAAGGAGGTGCTGGTGGTATTACTGGAAGAGCCAAGGGTGCAGGAGTCGGAGATCCTGGCTGAACAACAGGTGCTGCGCAGGTGGCAATAATACAGGTGCATTAGCGCCTGGCACATAAGGCGGAGGCAATTTCAGTAAATGCGACATTAAAGGATCTTCTTCAAGATCTTTACGTTGTGGGGGTAACACAGGATAACACCTATCTATTGCCATCCGATGCTGTCTATCCGAGACCTCAATTGCTCGATCAGTCTTGTCGTCTTTAAATTGCTGGGCAGCCTGTATAACCGTCATATCTTTCATTTTCCTATCTCTTTTTGCTCGTTTAATTTCTCTCTGTTTGGCTTCCTTACGCCAAAGGCGAAAAGAGCCAAACATTGCCGGCCGGGCTTTTCTTTTAAACAGAATCGACTCCAAATGATCTAATATGTCAAGCTCGAAGCTACCATTTTGTGGCCACCGTAAGACACCATCTTTCTTTCTGTATCGGATCCATGCATCGTTAAAAGCAATAGGACCCACACCATGCTTAGAATAGAGCTCATAAGTGGGAGTTCCAACCAGAGGAATCGGACATGATTTCTCAAGCCGGGAATCCCTAGAACAGAAAAACAACAGAGTTTCCTAAGTCCGCTCAGACCAGGCATTTCAAGCACACTGATCCGTTCACTAACTTCGAGGAGTGAAAGCAAAGAACACAGTACAAAAGTGCTCACCCCTCGGCTTCGACTATTGCAACAGGCGAATAAAAAAATCAAAAACAAAACAAGGAAGTGGGCGCTACCCACGAATACTTAACTAGATGGTCTTCTCACGCCAACGGAGGTCGTCTAATGTCATCACCAGAGGCTCCAAGGCAGGGTGGTAGTCAGGGCAGCAGTCATCAGCAGCCGTCTGAAAGGAGTAGCCGCGCTGCAAAAGACCTTCGGTCCACTTTGACATACAGGGGTCGCTTAGTGTGGCTCGCAAATCCTACAGAATTTTTTTGCGGGGCTTCTCACGACCCTCGGGCTGGACCGCTACCACTGAAACCGCCCCACTTGGGCTCCAGTTGGAGAACCGGGCCTTATGGGCCGGGCGGCACAGGGCACGCCTTAATCCCCGGATTCACCTGCCTTGTTACTAACAGAGACACGAGACACTCCGTTGAGCGTGGAAGCCAGGTTTATTAGCTGCAGCTAAGCACAGTTGTCCTAGAAGTACATACAGAGTGTAAGTTCTAAGGAGACTGCCACTTCAGTCCGTGGCGTGCAATCTCTTGTACTAAACACATTTACAATATCCCACTCCCCGCACACACAAAATTAACCAATAGGAAAAGTTGGAAAACAAGCTATCAGGTATCTCAGTGTACGCCTCTTTCTCGGACGCCGTGTGCCACCCCTCCCAACAAATTAATCAGTGATGGTGTTCACAATCCCCTCTCGCAGGTGGCAGGACATGCTGGTGTGTCACAAAGGATAGATGTGTAACAGGAGCATACAAGGAGAGAGTAGCGAAGGCCAGTCGGATAAGATAGTATAAGGGAAGAATAGGAGAGGGCAAATAGTCAGCTGAGACAGGGATCAATCGAACCAGACATAGATTAACAAACTCGGCCATACCCTGACATTGGGTTTTATGAACAAGGACAATAGAGTTACTTTTGAACTGAAAGGACATGTAGCAGGTGGAAAAGCAAAAGCATTGCGTTCGCCGTGCCGCCTGAGTGAGGGCAACACAAAATGGCGACAAGACACAAAATGGCGACTAGATGCAGGACAAAATCTGAAATCGCAGAACCTCACTCCCCACCAAGGGAGAAGATATCAGGACCGACTGGAGCCACCCTGCACCAATACTCGGGGTAACGGAACCTTTACATAAACCAAAGCTTGTTTGAGTTCACTCCAGACTCCAACACGGCGGAGACAGAGCAGCCGATGAGGTACATCAGTATCACAGAGGCCAGCACTGACAGTTTCCCAACTGCCACGGTTTGTTTGCCTTTGAAGGTCTAACCGAGAACTGTTGGTGCCTTTCATGCACGGGCACCAGCTGACCAAAACCCTCTGCAGCCAAGCTCCATTACCCAGGTGCACGACAACAAACAGTGCTCCCCTGCTACCAGGACTCCCATGAACCAAGCCACCCCGCCCATTAGTAGCTCACAGACTTGTCCCCAAGTCCCCCAAATCCCACTCTGCAGCCTGTTTCTAGGTGCCCCCCTCTTTTCGTGTTGTAGCCCCGAAGGCTACCAACCCAAGCAGCACCTCTGCAACTGGACACTCCAGGGCAGGTAAATTCAAACTGCTGGTGGTACTTTAGACAATGGCCCACTAGCACAGTCCTAAATGTGACCTCTGAGAAATGTTTGCAAATAACAGTATGCAGCATATGCCCTTTTCCCCATCGGAAAGCATTACCGCATAAAAACACATTTGAGAGAACATTTTACCTACCTGTAATGATTCCTATTATGAAAACTACTTACGCAATTACAAAGTTATTGGTGTTAAAATAAATATTAAAATACTTTCATTTTTCGAAATTGGTCTTGAGTTTCTTCTTCAGTGTGTGTCTCATTTATTGACTCTATGAGACTTATTTAAAAAAACTGACACATCAGCATCGATGCTTCAGATTTCTTGCGCCTGCAGCAAATGCTCTAACAACACCATGGATGTGCTGTATTTGCAATACTGTTGTCCATGGCACAAGGATTTGCGGACGTGCCAAAAATTCTGACTCATCTTTTGGCACTAAAGTAACACATTGTTAGAGTTGGTTGCAAGACCGACACAACTCCAGCCATCTGTCAGAACACAGAGGTGAACCCCATGTTAAAAGCCCTGTGTCAATCCTTATGCCTGGATTGAGAAGGTGTAGGCATTTTGATGCAGACAAGTCATAGAGTGATGCTGTAAAAAGTTGTAAATTTCACTGCATCAGCTCCAAGTGGCTTTTAACATGGGAACGACTACCCTTCATACATTATACCTGGTGCAGGTATAATGTGGCCTATACCTATACAAACTAACGCTTTGGGCCAGTTTGTAAATATGGAGCAATGTGGGGCACTGACTGTGCCAATGCTGCATAAAAAAAATGCTGCTGCGGAGCAGCCAGCTCCTTGTAAATATGTTGCTGTGTGTGTTCAAAAAATGTATTACACTACCCTCTGGTAAACCTAAACCGCTCCCCCACACTAGCACAAAAGAGAGCATTTGGAATTATTAATTTAAGCCCTGTAAACCAATAGGTGCCATCTGGACTTTTTGCATAGTATACCTCATTTTGGTACACTACATAAAAAGTCTGCGTCCTACAATTTCCCTGATATTAAAACAAACATTGCCTGGAGCAAGCTCAAATCCCTGCAGTCGTCCATACCCTGTAAAACAATTATACAGTGCAAAAATGGGCTAGTTGTTTCAGCTATCTAATTTACTAATCAAGGCCACTTTTATTTAGCTGCCCGGCAAGTCTGACACTGGTGCCTCAGTACAAACACTATCCAATAGTATCCTGTCTGGCATTTTTTGTTTCACGCATACTGTTGAGCACAATTGTCTTCATGCAGATGGACCCCCCCAAGAATAACTTCTGCAACAAGTGTACTTTACATGATTGTAATATATAACAGTTGAAAAATCACTCAATGACACACTGACTTTAGCCTGCTATTTATGTTAGTATTTCACACAACTCCAGGTTGTCCTACTTTGTGTGACTATTAACCCCTTCGCTACGGCGGCTATTCTGCTGCAGTGCTAAGCGGGAGGCGGGACTGCATGGCGGTCCCGTGCTCGTGACTGAACCGCTCCGTCATGGCCCGCGGGTGAGCTGTGCCTGTGACGGAACGGTTCCGTCACAGCCCCACCCGCTCTTCAGAACGTCCAGCGCAGGCGCAGAATTCGCGCCGCACAGGCGCGGCGAGCGGGCCGTGATGGAACCGTTCTGTCACCAGCACAGCCCACCCGAGGCTCGTGACGGAACGGTTCCGTCACGAGCATGGGAGGGATTAATGGGAATGGGTTTGTACTGCCTCCTATGGATGCTCGCACAGTTCCGACTGAGTAACATGTGCTATGCATACATCTTTAGGGTAGTTGAGCTACAGAATGCATGCCAATTAGCACTGCACTCCTAAAGACTTTTAACTCAAAACAAATTTGCACACAAAAGTTGATCAACGCTATTGTTCACTCTGATTTGCGTCACACAATTGCCCCGAAAAATTTATAAATCTGGGTCCTGCTTTAGAAGGTGTGACACATTTACAATGTTTGTTTATTGTTTGTGGTTCGTGACACTAATGATGAACATCAGACTCCGACATCACCGTCAATCAGATACAACAATAAAAACCACGTGAGGGACAAACAAATGGAAGAAAATACTGTGGAAGTCACATAAAGCACAAATAAATATAGAAAAGAATGTAGAAGGTTTGGAGCCTCAGGCAAAGGCTTGAAGAAGCCTCACGTTTTGCCCATGTTGATGGTCAGAGAAACCATCATCGAGAACCACTAGAAGGGTCCAGGGGAGTAGACTGCCTGGTTTCCATAGACCGCCCATGCTTATTTGAAAGAAGAAAAGTAGAGCAGTGAGAAACATACATTACAAGACTGCACAACCTTCATCAACGTTCATAAAGAAGTCAATAATGCTGGTGTAATTTGGTCCTGAGTGCTCTCAGTTGGCCTCTCACTAGTGCTAGTTTAAGATGCATAGATTTTGTTGGATTCTACCTATCCGTGTGCTCTAGAGCTTTTATTTCTGCTGTGAATCTTTGTTCCTCTAATCCTGCTTCTCTTGTTTTTTCTATCTCGGTTGTGATAATGGCACCTCATATGGTTGCATTAAAGGCGACCCATAGTATATTTTTAGATGTTGTCTGCTCCGTATTGTGTGTGAAGTAATCTGAAATAGCGGTGGTTATGGTCAGTCTATTTACTGGTTCTCTTAGTATATGAGGGTAAAAGCATCAGCAATGTGAGCTTTTGCTGGAGGGTTGAACATCACTCCAAGTGAGTGGCTTCGCACAATCAGAAGTTGATATATTTGACATTGTGGCTGATTGTATAAATGGGTAGTAAAGATTGTGTATGTAGGACACAGTTTATGTGGGAGTATGAGGAGTGGACATGAGATAAATTGAAGCAGTCATTGTCATCTTGGTGTAGATTACGCCAGGAGGGCTTACATTGCTCTTCTACCATGGTATTACATTGGCGTTTCCATCCTACTCTGGATCCCAGGCTAAATTGAAATCCCCCCCTACTATAATATTTCTACTTGCATCATGGAGCTGAGTCAATAATGTGCATCGCATAACTAGGTCTTGTGCTGTAGTAGCAGTGTGAATATTAAATCGTGTAAGGGTTGCTGACCCTTTTGTGAGCCCAGTTTAAGATAGCAGCATGGATGTCTTGGGTGATGTGCAAGGGCTTCTGACTAAGGTGCGATCCTCCTTGCTTGCTTCCAGGTTCACCTGAGCGAGTTTTCTGAAGTGGGCTCTTCTAAGGGTGCCCTTACAAGAGCTCAAAGTGGTGGTGGAGGTGTTATCTAATAGCAAGAGGATTAGCTGGGTGTTTTTGGCGTATTAGTATTTGTTGAGTCTGTGCAATATGACAAGAGCTCATGTACATGTCCAAGAGGGTGAGGCTGAGGGACAATCCTTGGGGGACATCACAGATGTTGTTCTTGGGTTCCGAGGTGAACGGCGGGAGACAGATTCTCTGGGTTCTTCCGTTCAGGTATGAGGCCATCCATTTGAGGGCATTTATTTAAGCTAATATGTTTATTGTTGAAAAACAATATATATTCGCAGTATTTGGTGAAATTTTGGTCTACTATATTTGCTTAGTGTAGCGACCAAGGTATACTTAGATACGAGGAAAGCTTATTCTTAATTTTGACAAACTTTAATTATTTTTGGCTATTTACGACTATAAAGTAATTGAAGGTGTAAAATTACTTGTCGGATCGCTGAACCTAACCTGGGGAGTGAGAGGTTCAGCAAATGCGCGAAAACACACCCATATATTGAGAATATAAGAATCCTTTTCTTGCGTCTCCTCACTCACCCAGGGTTTTCCCGAGGTGACATTCTTCATCACCATCGCCACCCCCAACAGCTGCTGTTTGGGGCACGCTGTGACATGCAAAATTACGTAGGAGCACTTACATGTGAAAGGATTCTTCTTTTCTCAGTACAGGAGTGTGTTTTTTGTGCATTTGATGAAACCCCGCTCCTCAGGTTAGGTTCAGCGATCCTTCATTTACGGATTTGTGTTACACTACATATATTTAGGAGGGTGAACCTAACCGTAATCTCCTTCTCCCTCTAATTTTGTTTGTATGAACTTACATGTCTGCACCCCGGATAGAGGGAGTGGCAATAATTAACAAGTGTAAAATTACTACTGCCAGAAAGGAGCCAAAGTCCAGCACCACACATGGTCATAGAAAATAGTCGATACTTGATTTAAAAAAGAACAACATAGAAAAGAATGTTAAACTAAATAAATTATTTTGAATTAAATTGAGTGTTAAAAATATGTATATTGTAAGAAGTAAGGGCCAGATGTACGACCATTTAGCATGCACAAAATCCATTGCAAAATGATTTGCACATGCTAAAATGGCCGTTTACCATGTACAAAAGCCACTCACAATTGCCTAAATAAAAAAGCGACTAAATTCCGACATGCAAAAATTGCTCATGGAATTTGCGACTACCAAATTGCTTATAGCAATTTGCAAGTCGCAAAATAGCATGCACATAACAATCGTAACTTGTGAAAACAGGCAAAATACAAATTGCGCATGCAATTTACCACTAAACAGCAACAGGTGGTAATCAGGTACAACCTATAAAAATACACCCAGAATGGATCACAAACCTTTCCACAATGGCTGGCCTGTATTGGCTAGCAAGGAAGAGGCGGATAAAGTCGGCATGGCAGAGGAAAAAACAGGAGAGAATATTCAGAGTCAGGCTGATATTGTTGGACAAGACTGAAGAGGAGATCTATGATCAGTACAGGCTACGTAGCAGGGTCATACTAAAGCTCATTGACATCTTAAAGCCACAACTTGACAGTAGTACCAGGTGCAGCAATGCTATTCCCACACATGTGTAGGTTTTGTGCTCCCTCCACCTCTTAGCTTAGCAGTAGCTGGTGGTGTATCTCAAAGTGCACTATCGTGTTTCTTCCATTACTTCCTAGACGCAATGCTACAACACATACACCAACACATATACATGCCCAGTGTCAATCAGGAATTAGACCAGACTAAAGTGGATTTCTACGGGTTAGCAAGATTCCCACAGGTAATAGGGTGCATAGATGAGACACATGTGCCCACATGTCCACCATCCCGCACAGAATATATTTTTCGTAATAGAAAAAGTACACATTCTCTCAATATTCAAATGGTGTGTAACACAAAGAACATCATAACAGATATTGTAGCCAAATACCCAGGAAGCACCCATGATGCATTCATTTTCTGGCACAGTGGCCTACATCAAAGGTTAGAAAGAGATGACTTTGATGATGGATACATCCTAGGTAATTTCATCACCTGTTCCCAAAATTATGTTAATGTAACAGCTTGTCTGTTAGCATTCAACATCTACATCATATTGTCTCACAACTAATAACAGTGTGTCTGCTCTGCGTCCGTGGATCCTCACCCCATACCTGTCACCCACCAACATCCATGAAAGGAGGTACAACACTGCACATAGGTGCACCAGGACAGTGATTGCGCATACTTTCGGAATACTCAAATCGCACTTTAGATGCCTATGTAAGAGTGGGGGAGCTCTGCAGTATGTGCCAGAGACAGTCTGTAAAAATGTGGCAACATGAGCCATGCTGCACAATATGGCCTGCAAGGGTGGACTGCCTATGGATGTGTCTGACACTGATTTTGAGAATGATGGACCGGGACCACCTGCCCAACAACTAAAGGATGGCAGTGCTGCAGCAGGGGGGAGAAGGGGAAGGGACCAGATTGCAAACAAATATTTCTGAAAGGTACTTGCACACAAACTAGACACTCAGCTGTACAAAAGACATGATTAATTGTGAATGCAAATGGACGTTTAATTTTCACACATCCATTCGTGAAGTAGGATGACATGTCCACAGTAACCTTATGAAAATAACACCTATGGGAAAATAAATGGGTTGCGTCACCAATAAAAAATGACTCTAATGTTAATGTAGGAGCTTTGGGTAACAGTGAAATGTAATTTTCTGCTCCTGCAGGTGGCCTTGCCAGAGGTAACACTAGCCATTCCTAGGTTGCAGCTGCTGCTCCTGCGCAACATAGGTTCCACTGTGGCTGACATACTGCTCCTGCTTGACAACTCACTGTCAGTGCCACCAAGTCCAAAATCCCCAAGTAACTGATTTTTCTGCAGTGTCTCAACTGCAGCAGTGATTTTCTCCAAACCACGCGCCACATTGCAGCTGTAGTGGCCCATTTCTACTTGTAGGCCAAGTGTTCGCTGACTCTGCCAATAGGTGGCATGTGCCAGCTGTTTATTGCCCTTGAGAGACTATCCATTTTTTGTCTCCTACTGCGCTCAATGCTTCTCTGGTTCTCACTTTCCGCAGCAAACTCCTAGGCCACGTCTGCCACGGTGCTGGTGAGAGCATCCAGTTTAGCCTCTATTCTGTACTGGTTCTGTGCCAGTTTTAGTGTCACCATGCAGAAGCCCAGTGTCATTCTCATATTTCTTTGTTTTTGGATTTTGTTATGTAGGTGTTGGTTTTGCAGCATTTCTCTGTCAAAGGGATTTGACATTGGCTGACTGAATGAGCCAGTTGTGGAGATGCCTTGTGACCAATGCTGTGACTGTTGGGTTCTCAGTGCACAACGCACACGGGTTGACTGAGGGCCTGGTGGTGTGTTGTCATGCTGCGCTGCTGAGGTGGCAGTTGGTGTTGACAAGGGAGTGCTTGCAGTTATAGTGGATGGGTTGTCAGTGGGCCTATCCCCACTCGTATCCGCAGCATCCAGCCCTTCCTCAATTTCCTCAGGCTCCTGACTACTCAATGTGTTCCCATCTGTGTTCTCTGCTTCAAGTTGTGTGTCTATGTGACAAAAGATATGCTCAATGGTATTAAAAGATGTGTTTCACTGTATCAGTGTAAGGACTGTTTATCAGCTCAAGTCATTCCCTCACTACACTCATTTTGACACAGACTACATCTCCCATGATGCAACACTTATGTTGTTTGTTGTGTGTACATGGATGTAAGCTTGTGTTTGATTAGTATGCATGAACAGTACATGCGTTAGTTGGTATGCACACATCACATGCACATTTTACACTTACCAGGACAAATATTTGGATGGGTGTATCCAGGGTCCCAAAGCCTGCTTCAGCTGCCCTCTCCAGGGTGGCTTCCACCATTGCCTCTGCTGGTGTCGGGTCTCCTGATTAGGATGGTCCACCTCCTGTCTGTTTTGCAGCTTCAAGGTGCTCTGGCACCCTCTCTTTTGCCCTGGATCATATGTCATAGCATCTTTTCTTTGTATCATCAATAGTGCGGTGTGCTACTCCCAAGGCATTGATCCTTCTCTGTATGCTGCGCCAGATCCTCTTTTTCTCTGTTTCAGCCAGACGGTGGGATGTTCTGCCAAACAATTCCTCATGCTGATTGCAGCATTCTTCTATTAATATATCAAGTTCTTTTTCTGCAAACTTAAGCTTGCGCAGTCTCTGCTTCGTTCCCTTGTTGGTATCCTTGCTGCTCAGTTTTGCTCTCTAAGCAGAGTCTGACTATACTGCTGCACCAGTACATGTGTTTGTTTTTGATCAGGAGTTGATTTAGGCACCACTCCCTGTTTGGGTGGGTCCTTCAAAATAAACAAGAAGTGTTAATCTTTTTTATTGAAATGTAGCCCTTTGCGAGTCCTTTATTGAGATTTTCACGCTCATTTGCAAATTACGCATGCAAAAATTAGATTTATATGGGTCTTGGTATTTGTAATTTGATTGCGAGTTACTATTTGCGCTTCTTGCAAATAGCATTGCAAGTCAATAGCGAGTCACAAATTGCATGGCCGAGGTGTTGGTAGGTAGCGTTTTACGACACGCTAACTGCGTGTCGCAATTTTTTGCTATTTGCCAGTTGCACATTTTTGTCGTCGTACATCTGGCCCTAAAAATTTAATATTAAGATATTTTATTTACACTTTTAATTTAAAAATAAATGTAACTTTACTTTTGAAAACTGCATTTCAAATACTATAAATGTATTATATGCATAACATTTTGAAATTTGTATTACAAATATTTTAGTTTGGTTGGGATTTTTGATAATACATTTTTTTTAATTTCACACATTTGAAAAATAAGTTAATGAGTTAAAGTTATTACTATAGACCCTTCACATATAGGCAGGGGCCTCTTCCATGGTGCGAAGATCTCCGTGTGATAAAGTATAGGGAAAATTGTAAAAGATTATTAACATTCGTAAAATAATTAGGAACAAATATTTTAATCTTAAATATTAATGTTAAATATATTTTATATATTTATATTCACAGTAAAATATTCTACACCATTTACAGCACTATTAACTTATTTGAATTTAAAGTTTCATTATTAGGACTATATTAAATCATATTAAAATAATTTTTATCCTTAATTTCAAGTTATAGAAATAAATTCTCAACTACAGTAAAAATATATTTTTATTACTGATTTCAAAGGTGTTAAAATTGCTGCATCGAAAACATGAAAGTAATTTACTAATATTTTAAACCAAAATAATTGTTTTTAATTTTAAAAAGGTTATTAAAATATGTTACATTAAAATAAAAATGGATTTATATTTTGACATATTTAAATACTTTATTTTTTCCCCTACTACCATAATTTTCTAAGGTAGGGTGTTATAGTGCCCTGCACGTGAGCATGGGTGGTGCTGGGCTTATTCCAGCTCTGAGTTTGAGACTTTGTGGGCTGTAGTAACAATACATGTGCAGTTTATGAATAGTAATAGGCGAATATATGATGATACATCGCATGCCAACACAACGCAAGCCAATACAATGTGGTTATATTAACGCAAGTGTTGTTACAAGGCATTACCATTACATTGCAAGCTTTTCCCAGACATATGCCTTCACCATGCATGCCATTACAATGCAAAGGCATGCATGGTAAAGGCATAGACTTTGTAAAAGTGGTTAAGGTAAGTAATTGCCTGTACCTTGTAGTGCTGAAAGTCTTACTTCAGTGAGTCTGTCGCAATTTGCAAGAATTAAACTAACAATCAACACCCCAGTGGGTTAGGTGCTGCGTCTTGCTGCTTGCCTCTGATGTCTTTCTCAACTGCTTTCCTGGAAACAAACCTCCCCAAGCGTAACGGCACCGGAGTGGTGTCATTACAGGTCCGCAGGTCTTGCAAATTGCGACAGACTCACTGAAGTAAGACTTTAACTCGTGCCCTTGCAATGCACTGCTGATGATGCCAGATAGTACATCATTCATGACATTGTCAGTGACATCACTGATGATATCACTGATCACATCTTAAATGACATCACTGATGACATCATCCAGTGTTTCTGTAAAGTTTAAATATGTTTTAGTTATATATATATAAATCAGTTTGATCCCATAAAGCGCCAACAATATAATGAAAAGGCCAACAGCAAAGAATCAAGCAATGAAACACAGGGCAACGAAAATGAGGATGCAGACAGTTTGGACACCAATTCGCTTACTAGTGCGTCCAGTACAGAATCGGTACCTATAGTGAGAAGAAAGACCGTTCTGAATGTAGGACAAGAAATGGATTTTTTAGTCGAGGCGAGACTGCAAACCTTGAGGCCTCGGCGGAATCTAACAGCAAAAAATGCAAGCGAACAAAAAGAAGACGTGACCAATGCAAAAGAGGCAAAGAAAAACACAAAGAAAAAAACAAAAGGGAAATGGCAAAAGAAGAAACAGCAATAAGAGACAATAGTGTGATTAATCTATCAAATATCACACTTTCTAAGGCGGAAGAACAACTGTTGGCCTTAGGTCTCAACTTTTGTCCTGGTGACAGTTTCAACTACGCTAGAACACGCATTGATGTATATTGCTACATCAGGAAACTGAAACTGAAAAAGTTCTTTGCACTCAAAGCCCTGAAAGATGCAGGAGGCAGCAATGAAACTGAGGATAACAAAACAATGATTAATCTAGCAGCATCGGATATCCCCTATCTATTGATGGTACATGATTTGGCTGACGAATCAGATGTAACTTTGGAGCATGAACAAGATACTAATCTGGCCACCCAGGATCGGCTATGAAAAATCAACCACACGCAAGAGGGTGCTGGGATCAGCCCCTTTAAACACAAGTCCAGTTTTGTTCTATTTATGCCAAAGGACAGCATTGATGTGTTTCATGATCTTATTGTCAATGACCTAAAGCAATTAAATCATACTGTTCATAAAAACAGAAAGAAAATAAATCTGTTTTTTAAAAGAAAAGCATATTATGATTTAGTTAAAAAACCTGGAAAATAATCAGGAAGTGGTGGTCAAGAAATCCGACAAGGGTGGGAACCTTGAATTGTGGCCTAGAAAAATTATATAGCTGAAGCACATTGTCAGCTTCATGATGTACAATGTTATGCGAAATCAAATGTCAAAGAGTATGATAAAGCTAAATTAGTTTT
The DNA here is from genome assembly GCF_964263255.1 of Lissotriton vulgaris. Taxonomy (NCBI): domain Eukaryota; kingdom Metazoa; phylum Chordata; class Amphibia; order Caudata; family Salamandridae; genus Lissotriton; species Lissotriton vulgaris. The sequence continues at coordinate 655,088,327 of NC_141685.1, read as the reverse complement.
GCACAAACTGCTAGCAACATGGAAAAGACAAGGCCTTATCTCTACAGAAGAACACAAGTTCATGGTTAATGAGTTTCCTGTTCTACCGGTCCTTTACCTAATTCCAAAAATACACAAAAATGTTTCCCCAATCCCAGGTAGACCGATTATATCGGCCATAAATAGTTTGGGCGAACATGTAGGCCAGTATATAGATTTTTTCCTTCAAAGTCAAAGTCAAAGTCAAAGGATTTATATAGCGCACTACATACCCAGAGGGTCTCAAGGCGCTTAGGAGGGGTGGGGAATTACTTGTCAAATATCCACGTTTTAAGTTGCTTTCTGAATGCTAGGTGGTTCTGGGTAAGGCGAAGGTAAGTGGGAAGTGAGTTCCAGGTTTTAGCTGCCAGGTAGGAGAAGGATCTACCTCCCATGGTCGTCTTGTTGATGCGAGGTACAGTGGCAAGGGCTTGGTTGGAAGATCGAAGCTGGCGGGAGGGGGTGTAGAAGGACAGTCGTGTGTTGAGGCATTCTGGTCCGATTTCGTAGAGTGCTTTGTGTGCGTGGGTTAGGAGCCGGAAAGTGATCCTCTTATTGACGGGAAGCCAGTGGAGGTTTTTCAGGTGACCAGAGATATGTTCTTTACGCGGGATGTCTAATATGAGCCTGGCTGAGGCGTTTTGGATTCGTTGGAGTTTTTTCTGGAGTTTAGTGGTAGTCCCGGCGTAGAGGGTGTTTCCATAGTCCAGTCGGCTCGTGACCAGAGCGTGGGTGACCGTTTTCCTAGTTTCGGTGGGGATCCAACAAAATGTTTTTTTGAGCATGCGAAGAATGTTGAAGCAGGATGAGGAGACGGCGTTGACTTGTCTGTTCATTGAAAGTGAGGAATCCAGGATGACGCCCAGGTTCCGTGCGTGGTCTGTCGGGATGGGTGCTTTTCCAAGGGCTTCTGGCCACCAAGAGTCGTCCCATGCGGAGGGGGAGGTACCTAAGATGAGGACTTCTGTTTTATCAGAGTTCAGTTTCAGACGGCTGTGTTTCATCCATTCGGCTACTTCTTTCATTCCTTCGTGTAGGTTAGTTTTGGCGGTGCTAGGGTCATTGGTGAGTGATAGGATCAGTTGAGTGTCATCCGCGTAGAAGATGATGTTGAGGTTGTGTTGGCGGGCGATGGCCGCGAGGGGGCTCATGTATACGTTGAAAAGGGTGGGGCTGAGTGAAGATCCTTGTGGTACGCCGCAGATGACTTCAGTGGCCTCTGACTTGAATGGTGGGAGGCGGACTTTCTGGGTTCTTCCGGTGAGGAACGAGGTGATCCATTCCAGTGCTTTTCCTTGGATTCCAATGTTTCTGAGGCGCTGTAGAAGGGTGCTATGGCAGACTGTGTCAAAGGCTGCGGAGAGGTCGAGGAGGATGAGGGCGACTGTGTCTCCATTGTCCAGTAGAGTTCGAATGTCGTCTGTTGCTGCGATGAGGGCGGTCTCAGTGCTGTGTTTTGCTCGGAAGCCGGACTGTGAGGAGTCGAGGGATTTGTTGGCTTCGAGGAAGGCGGCGAGCTGGTTGTTGACAGCTTTCTCGATGACTTTGGCCGGGAATGGAAGGAGCGAGATGGGGCGGTAATTTTTGAGTTCGGTGGGGTCCGCTGTGGGTTTTTTCAGAAGGGCGCTGAGTTCAGCGTGTTTCCAGCTTTCCGGGAAGGTGGCGGATTTGAAGGAGCAGTTGATGACGTCTCGGAGGTGTGGTGCTATGATGGAGTCTGCTTTGTTGAAGATGTGGTGAGGGCATGGGTCTGTGGGGGATCCTGAGTGGATGGAGTTCATCAGGCGGATGGTGTCCTAGGTGGAGATTGTGTTCCAGTCATTGAGGATGTTTGAGAGGGGTGAAGGTCCAGCAGATGGTTGGGTGGGTTGGTCTCCGGGTTGGTTGTCGAAGCTGTTGTGGATGTCTGCGATTTTGTTGTGGAAGAATGAGGCTAGGGAGTCGCAGAGGGCTTGAGAGGGGGTGATGTCGTTAGAGTTGGCCGAGGGATTGGTAAATTCCTTGACGATGTTGAAAAGTTCCTAGCTGTTGTGGGCGTTGTTATCTAGACGTTCCTTGAAGGCGGTTTTCTTGGCCTTTTGGATCAGTTGATGGTGTATGCGGGTGGCGTTTTTGAAGGCGTCCTTGGTGCTGGTGGTTGGGTCTTTTTTCCAGGCCTTCTCAAGGGAGCGGCAGAATTTCTTGGATTTCTTAAGATCATCGTTGAACCATGAGGCCTTCTTGCTGCCAAGTTTGCTTTGTCGTTTTTTCAGTGGTGCTAGGATGTCGGCGCTGTTGGATAGCCATAGGGTGAGGTTGGTGGCGGCTTGGTCGGGGTTTGAGGAGTGGGCTGGGGGGTTTAGAAGAAGCGATGAGGAGATCTGGTCGATGGTGATTTTGTTCCAGTTTCTTTGCAGAGTTGGTTGGGGGTGGTTGTTGGGTTTGGGCTTGTTGTAGGTAAAGTGAGCGCAGCTGTGGTCAGTCCAAAGGAGATTCGTGGTGTGGCTGAAGGAGACATGATTGCTGGAGGTGAAGATAGGGTCGAGAGTGTGACCTGCGATGTGGGTGGGGGAAGTGACCAGTTGTTTAAGTCCGAGGTTGGTGAGGTTGTCCAGCAGGGTGGTGGAGTTGCGGTCGTTGTTCTTTTCAAGGGGAAAGTTGAGGTCTCCTAGAAGGATGTAATCTTTGGAGGGGAGCGCGTGTGGAGTGATTAAGTCCGTGATGTCCTCACTAAATTGTGCGCGGGGTCCTGGAGGCCTGTAAAGGAGGGTGCCTCTGAGTGTGGTCTTGGGGTCGATGTGGTTCTGGAAGTGAAGGTGTTCAGAGTTGGCGAGGTTGACGTCAGAGCTGGTTGAGATTTGGATGGATTTCTTATGGACGATAGCGATTCCTCCTCCCGTGTGGCCGGTACGGTCCTTGCGTATGATCTTATAATCTTCTGGGATGGCAATGGTGATGTCTGGGGCGGAGGAGGCGTTCATCCATGTTTCAGTGAGGAAGGCGACGTCCGGAGAGATGGTGTCTAGTAGATTCCATAGGTCAATGGCGTGCCTGTGGACCGATCGGGTGTTGAGCAAGATGCATTGTAGGTGGTTGGTGTCGGGAATCTGAGGTGTGATCGTAGCGGAGTGGTTGACGGTGCAGATGAATTTGCAGGAGTAGCATGAGAAAGGTCCATGGGTGTGTCCAGGAGCGGCTTGGACGCAGTTGGGGGGACGGCCGGGGTTAAGGGCTAGGAGGGTGGTGGCATCGTAGGTAATGCGGGAGGGCTGGGAAATGCGAGGGCCAGGGGGTATGGCGCTGGGCGCGGTCCAGGCGCGGATGGGCGTAGACGGGCTTACCTTTGGCGCACCTTCGGCGCGCATAAGGCGCGAACGCTGCGCGTAAACGCTGCGCGCGGGAACTACTGTCATAAATGGGTAGTGGAGGGGGAGGGGCGAGGGCGGCTCAGCTGGGAGGCGGGGCGGGCTACAGACGACGACAACAACAAACAAAATGGAGGCGGAGGGGGGAGCACAGCAAACGCGCAAACAGAGTGAAATCAGCACAAATAACTATTAAAAGTGCAAGTAAAGCTAAGCGGCGATCAGGCAGACAGCAGGCAGAAATAAAAATGCAGTTTTGGAATGCAAAGCGGCACAACGCGCAAACAGGGTGAAATCAGCAAATTGAACTATTGAAAGTGCAAGTAAAGCTAGGCGGCGATCAGGCAAACAGCAGGCAAAAATGAAAATGCAGTTTTGGAATGCAAAGCGGCACAATGATACCGATTGTCTCAGAGGGACACTGGGGAGGGACCACTCAGCCCGAGGGAGAGGAGCGAGTCACGGCGCCTTCAGGTAAGGGAGCGCTGTTTCTAGTAAGTGGGAGGGCGGCTCAGCTGGGAGGCGGGGCGGGCTACAGACGACGACAACAACAAACAAAATGGAGGCGGAGGGGGGAGCACAGCAAACGCGCAAACAGAGTGAAATCAGCACAAATAACTATTAAAAGTGCAAGTAAAGCTAAGCGGCGATCAGGCAGACAGCAGGCAGAAATAAAAATGCAGTTTTGGAATGCAAAGCGGCACAACGCGCAAACAGGGTGAAATCAGCAAAATGAACTATTGAAAGTGCAAGTAAAGCTAGGCGGCGATCAGGCAAACAGCAGGCAAAAATGAAAATGCAGTTTTGGAATGCAAAGCGGCACAACGATACCGATTGTCTCAGAGGGACACTGGGGAGCGACCACTCAGCCCGAGGGAGAGGAGCGAGTCACGGCGCCTTCAGGTAAGGGAGCGCTGTTTCTAGTAAGTGGGAGGGCGGCTCAGCTGGGAGGCGGGGCGGGCTACAGACGACGACAACAACAAACAAAATGGAGGCGGAGGGGGGAGCACAGCAAACGCGCAAACAGAGTGAAATCAGCACAAATAACTATTAAAAGTGCAAGTAAAGCTAAGCGGCGATCAGGCAGACAGCAGGCAGAAATAAAAATGCAGTTTTGGAATGCAAAGTGGCACAACGCGCAAACAGGGTGAAATCAGCAAATTGAACTATTGAAAGTGCAAGTAAAGCTAGGCGGCGATCAGGCAAACAGCAGGCAAAAATGAAAATGCAGTTTTGGAATAAGAAGCTATGTAAAGGATACTGGAGATTTCCTACAGAAAATAGACAAACTTTCTTGGTCTGAAGACTAGAAGCGTTGTACACGAGTATAGATCATGTGCAGGGATTGGCCTCAGTGAAAACTTTTTTGGAATCTCGGCCCAGTACCCTATATGAACACAACAATGTTTTGCTTGAACTCATCAAATGGTGTCTCAACAACAATTATTTTCTGTTTGATAAGGACATATACAAACAGACGAGAGGAGTGGCGATGGGGGCCTGCTTCTCCCCCAGCTACGCATGTTTACATGTGGGCTGGTGGGAGGAGCAGGTCCTCAAAACCGCCTCTCAGGTGGATTACCAGACACACATAAGATCTTACCTTCGGTACATAGACAACGTGTTCATACTCTGGCAGGGAAGTGAGGAAGAAGCTATTCAATTCATAAACAAGATCAATAACAATATCTATAATCTAAAATTCACTTCCCATATTCACAAAAAGGACATTGAATTCCTTGATGTTGAGGTCTTTGACCATAACAAAAAATTTGAAAGCACCCTTCACAGAAAAGTTACTTCAGGTAACATTACCTTACACGCAACCAGCTCTCACCCGAAACACCTCATTGCCAGTATTCCGTATGGAGAAATCCTACAAAGAAAACGAATCTGTAGCAATGAGGATGAGTTCAACAGATGCCAAGAAGAGCTGATTGCTAGACTCAAAATTAGGGGGTACTCTCAAAAAATCTTACAGGAAGCAATCGAGAAGGCTAAAACTATATCTAGAATGAGCCTATTCGCTCCTGATAAGGATAGCTCTGCTACACCTAATACTGCTGTTACCTCTACTGATACTCCTAGATTAATTACTACCTATAACAGAGAGGAGCGGCAGATTAGAGCTATAGTGAACAAACACTGGCCAGTGGTGTTAACGGACAACATTCTTCAAAATAGAATTGCAGCTAAATCTGTGGTTACATTTAGAAGAAGTAGCACCATGGGCACTACATTAGACCGAGTATCACCCGAGATCAAAAAAGTAACTACTTGGTTGGCACCCAAGAAGGGCTTTACTAAGTGTACGTCATGTCGTGCCTGCAAGTTTGGTTGTAATATGTCAACATACTCTACACCTTTCAGGTCTACTCCTACTTTGATAATGGGAAATTACAATTGCAAAACCGAATATGCTGTATATGTCCTGACGTGCACCTGTGGGCTTAGCTACGTGGGTAGCACAAACCTACAGGTGCACATCAGGATTTTGCAGCATATAAGGGCCATTCTCCACAGTGACGCAACATATCCTGTTGCAAGACATTTTAAGAGAGTACATGCTAACAACATCAATTGCTTGTCTTATTATGTAATAGACGCTGTGGCTAAGAAAAGAAGAGGGGGCAATAGAGAGTGCCAACTCCGCCAGCTCGAAACCAAATATATTCTAGAGGTAGACTGTAAATGGCCCAACGGTTTGAATACCACCGAAGATATGCACAGCTTTTTATAGGAATTAATCTTAGATGCAATATTGTGTTTCCCTTTTTTTACTAGAGGAGTTGTTGGTAAATAATTCTATGGAATACGTCCTTGTGTAAATATAGTGTAAATATATCAATTGCTGATTTCGATCGTATTTTGTCTTTCTCTCGTATTGATTTCTCAAAATGTATTTATATTTTTTTACACATAATCAAATGTTTTTAGGATCAAATGTTGGCTGTTAACCCTGTATAAATTAGAACCATATTTTTCTTGTGAACAGATTGTTAGACCTGAAATTAGCATTTGATTTATTGAGAAATTCCTACTATCTACACTAGCACTTTTAACAGATTTTAACATATGCACTTTTGCACAATGCCTCTCCCTATAGCGTTTATATGTGTACATAGAAATAATGATGTTAGAATAGAGACAATATTGAGTACATGCCATCTAGTACACGTGACTCACAGGCCTTCTTTTGGTTCAAGGAATAATAATCAGATTTAACCGGTCATATCAAAACATCGTGGCTGTCACTATGTAGGTAGTCTTGGATTCATCCAATGAGAACTTTTAAAAGATTTGTATTTATTATTTTACAAATACTTTGACACTTAGCACTTTACATGTTTTTAAATTATTTTTAAAGCATGTGTATAAAAAATTCATTGTGTCATATTATATTAATCTGCCTCAATAATGTATAACTATGAAACGATTTGTGCAGCCACAGTAGTATGTTTTCTGTGCCCATGATCATGTGACCTGTGATGTCAACAACTGGGAGGGGTATCACTCACTTTAAAATAGTAGATTGTGTTTTCGCTTATGACACGTGAACAAGGGCTTACGGGCTTGAAACGCGTTGTGTTTGGGTCACTTGCAAATAAAATCATCTTGCCCACTTGAAAATACCTCCGAGGTCTGTGTCTCTTTCCTCGCCTGTCTGCCGTGGCGGAAATCAGGAAGTGGTTCGAGTTTCCAGGATATATATATACCTGCAAATAAAAACCAGTTACCTGAAGCCTGTGGTCTGTCTCCTGCTTCGCCAGTTCTTTAAGAGTGGAGGTGGCAACTTGGAGTTCCTGCACATATATATATATATGTATATATACATTCCTTCGGGATTTGTTTCACTTTTCCAGCCTCTGCGGTGCTCCATTGCAATGAGTATCTCCTGCGGTTGAAACCCAAGAACCACTATGTATTTCAGCAAAACTCCCTGGTCTCCCAGGAAAACGGGCCGCACTCGTCTCAGGTTTGTATTCCAAGTATTTATTGAAACATTTCCTTCAATGAGCATCATTTAATCATTCAATATGAAAACAGACGCTGGATACTTCCTACGTGTTTCGGCAGTACAACCGAGGCACAAGAAATCAGTGAAAAATATTTGCAAAATGAGAAAAGGGGGCAGGGTAGAAACACCCTGACCCCCTAGGTATGCTTAGGGGGTACCACAAGGACCCACAGGGCCAAAAAAAACATTTTTTTAACCCAGCGCGAATTTTGGCCGTCCCCTCCCTTCACCACTGTGAAAACGCACCTGTGACGTATTTTAAGATGAGGGATTAACCCCCCTTGAATCCTGAGGGTCCTTGGGGCTCAACTATCCCACCAGGTACCTCCAGTAAGTGCCACGGAGCTGCATTGCAGAGTGTTGTAAAAAGGGCGTGGCCTCTAAACACCTCTCTGCAATGCAGTTCTCTGGCGCATACTGGAGGTACCTGGTGGGCTAGTTGGCCCTCATGGACCCTCAGGATTGAAGAGGAATTAATTCTCCAACTTAAAACGCACCACAGGGCGTGCTTACAGACATGTCATCTCTGGCCATGGCCCCTTCCTTCACCATTGTGCAAACGCACCCCTTGGCAAGTTATAAGTTGGGGAATTAATTATTTTTCAATACTGAGGGTCCCTGATGGCCAACTAGACCAACAGGTATCTCCAGTATGCGCCACGGAGCTGCGTTTCAGACCTGTGTTCAGAGGCCATGCCCCTTTTTACACCTTTCTGCAACGCAGCTTTGTGGTGCTTATTGGAGGTACCTAGTGGGCTAGTTTGACCCTAGGGACCCTTAGGATTCAAGGGGACTTAATCTCTCAACTTAGAATGGCCACAGGGTGTGTTTACACAGTGGTGAAGGGAGGGGACGGGGCTGAGGTGATATGTTCAAACACGCCCTGTGGTACATTTTATGTTGAGGAAATGATTCTCCTACAATTCTGAGGAACCCTGGGGGCCAACTAGCCCACCAGGTGTTTCCGGTAACCGCCACTGCGCTGCGTTGCAGATAGGTGGTCCAGGCTGGGCCCCTTTTTACACCTCCGTGCAACGCAGCACAGTGGCGCTTACTGGAGGTACCTAGTGGGCTAGTTGGACCCCAGGGACCCTGAGGATTCAAGGGGACTTAATCCACAGGGCGTCTTTGCACACATGTCGCTTCAGGTGCCCCCTCCCTTAACCAGTGTGCAAACGCACCCCGTGGTGCATTTTAAGAAGTAGTTTTAATCCCCCTGTCCTATTATATAGTAGGGGCTTACAGAGGAGGTCATGCTAATCACAGGGGTACTTCAGCACATAGTGTTCCCTACTGTATGTAGGTGTTTTAACTGTTTTCTAAGTGTCTTTTAGCATAGCACTGGCTCTAGGACTGGTTAGTCAGAGTCAGTTACCTTCAGTACCCATCTGAAAAAGTGGAGGGTACAGGATGATTTTGCAACAAGGCCTTTTTCTCTCCTCTGTTTGTTCTTTCTGCACGTCTTCCTTCTTCCTTCACTTTTCTTCGTCTTTGAGGACTTCTATTGCTTCTTTCTGCATTTCTTTTGCTTCTGTCTATGCATTTTTTATTCTTTCTTCACATGTCGTATTCTGTAGGCATTGGTAGAAATTAGCATTTGAAAATCTTTTTTTTTTTCCTCCCCATTTCACTGTGTCAAGTCTTTATGGAACATTTACAGCCTTACTATCTCTCTGTGGGCCACCAGGCTGACCACACTTTAACTTGGGTCACCAGACCTCCTCCCCTTTAGTCCCGGGGACATGGTGCAATCAAAAGTGTCTGGATCAATCTTATGTTCCTTCCCCACCTTATTAGAGGGAGCCAGATGTTAGACGGCTTCTCCTCTGCCCTCCCATATTCCAACTGGGCCATATTGAATGATGCATTTAGCCAGTCCTCGCTGCTCGGGGGGAGGCGATCCTTCCACCTCCTACAAATTTCCCTCCTTGCTAGTAGGATCAAGTAAAGAAGAAGCCCTCTCTCTTCCAAAGTAACTGTCTGATAGAACACCCCATCATCCCCAAATATGATCAAAGAGGAGTTTACATTAATCACAGTACTAAAAGGTCCTGACAATACCTGACCTATCTCTTTCCAATATTTGTCCAGCTCTTTACAATCTACAAACATATGAATGTCATCCGCCATCACTTCATGGCACCTCGGACATTGTGGTGGAGGGACAGGAACAAATTTCTCTATTTTGTAGGGGGTATAGTAGAGCCCATTAGTTATAAAGAAGTGGTTCTTTTTCAGGCAGGCAGGCTTAACATATTTATATAAGATCTTCAAAGATGTTTCAAACATGCCCTCTGCCTGTGATGCCAGTAGAGAATTGTTCCATACCCCCTCAGCCAGTGGTGTCTCCATATCTTCACCCTTTAAAAGCTGTTGGTACCATACCGAAATTTCCTTTACAATAGGTATGGATGATCAACTAAGTCTTTCTACTACCTTGTTGCTTCGCATCTCCCCCCGTTCCGCTATGTGCCAAGACACCAATTGAAGGTACTTAAACCTTGAAAGATGATTCCCTAACTTCACCTTCAAATACTCCCATGGGTGTATCCCTTCCTCATCCATTAAGTCTTTCCATTTCAAGATTCCAGCTCTTCTAATAGGCATTGCCAGGGCATCTTTCAGACAGTCCGGAGTACCGGGCGAATCCCAAATTGGAGATGATTCCGAGTAGTACCCAATCCCACTACCTATCCTTACCCTGTACTAAATCTCTAGGGCTATTTTTAATATCTTCAGTCGCACCCTCTTGAAAAATCTTGGAGACCCAAATTTATACATAAATTCATCTTTTCCCCCTCCACTCTCACCATTTCTTGCAATAATTTGCCCCAGGGTGAATTATCAGGTCTAGCGAGTAACATACGTAGGCTCTTAAACTGAAATGCCACTACGTAGAGGCTAATATCAGGGAGGGCTAGCCCACCTTTTAGTAACCTCCTTCTAAGTTTCTTCCAGGTCAGGCGGACCCCTTTGTCCCCCCACACAAAGCTCCCAATTTTGCCTTGTATCTTTTTTTATATCTTTCTTTGGAAATGATAGGGGGATCATTGAAAATAAATATGAAAGCTTGGGGAGAATAACCATTTTTACCAAATTCACTTTCCCATAAATAGTAAAGGGGAGGTTCTTCCATCTATTGAACAATCAATCTATTTCTTTAGTTGTTCTATCTAAATTTATCTTAGGGATCCGATCCAGTTCACGCACAACATAAATCCCCAGGTATCTAAACTCCAAACTCTCTGTACCCACCCAGTGATCTATGTTCCAACACATAACCTCGGTCTTAGATCTATTTACCTTGTAACCCAATAGTCCCCCGAACTGTGCTGTTAATTCCTCAATCCTGGGGGTGGCTATAGCTGGGTCTCTCGTATACAGGATCAGATCGTCTGCATATAGGGCTAACTTAGAACTATACTGTCCGGACTGGAAAGGGGTTAAGATAGTATCAAGCCTGACTGCCTGGGCCAGGGGTTCAATGTGTTGGTTGAACAATAGCTCCCTACTAGACACATTAGTCCTATCTTGCTCCAACTGCCCTATTCTGTTCTCAATTTTCTTTAGTTCTCCTGCCTCTATTCTGTTCTTACTACCACTGATTTGCATGAAGCTTCCCTCTTAGCCCAGCCTTATAAGCTTCCCAAATATAGTCTATGGTGATAGACCCCATATTTAATAGGAAAAATTCTGTGGTAAAGGCCCGGATAGATTGTATTGTCTCCGGACTGGAAAGAATAGCCCTCTTTAATGTCCATCTGGACTGCATCTGTGTGACACTATTCACATATACCAACTGCAGGGGAGCATGGTCTGAAAGGAGGCTGGGCTTCATTTCTATTTTCTTGATATCCTTAATTGAGAGTCTATCCGTGAAAATATAGTCGATCCTGGAGGCATGTTTTGACTTCTTACTATAAAAAGTATACCCCTGAGCTAGACCCTGTTTAGCGCTCCATACATCTTCCAAGTCCAGATCATGCATCATATTCCGCAGTGCACGTCGTATCTTTGGTGCGCCTACATATTTACTCACATTACTCCTATCTTTGATGGGGTCCAATAGTACATTGAAATCCCCTCCCAGGATATAGGGTGGTATCTCTAACATCAATATGGATTGCAACTTCAAGAGATAGGAAGAATCATCCACATTTGGTCCATAGAAAGAGGCGCATACTATGTCGATATCATTCAGCACCATTTTCGTAACTATCCACCTTCCAGACGTATGCTTATGGGCCCCCCTAATTGTTGCAGAGACACCCTGTTTCCCTAGTATGGCCACTCCCCTATTGTGCGTTGTCTGCTGGGATACCTCAAACTCTTTTACCCATTTGGTTTTAGAAAAAACAGATCGACTTCCATCAAAACTCAAATGGGTCTCCTGTAGTAGACAAATCTGGGCGCTTGACATCTCCACATTTTTGAGGATAAGCCTCTGCCTGCGAGGACACCGTAATCAATTCACATTCCAGTTGGTGAAAATGATATGGTTATTCCCTAAACTTTGATCTCCCATTGTTCGTCCAATTCCCTAACAGGCTTGATTCCTTGACTCTAGCGAGATGAGTATTTTTTGGGTTTTTATCCCTATGCTCCCCACCCAAGTGCTCCCCCTGTAACCCCACCCCTGACCACCTCCCCCTGTGCCCTGCCCCCCCCCGCCCTCAGGAACCCACCCTTCCAATAGACTAAGCCTATTTGTTCAGGCTCCATTACCTGGATGCAGTTTTTATTTCCAAATTATTTTGTGGATGCTCTATCATTAAACAATCTCAATCTCAATATTGCGGCATTTTAGCATATATTTATCAGCCGAGCAGCAAGTTGCAAAATAAAGGAGGGGATCCTATACACCTAATCCCCACCTATTCACTACCTTTTGATCCCTGTTCTTTCCTAATCTTCAGAATTAGATTATCCGCTTCTTCCCCTGTTTTTATCAGGTGCATGTGGTTGTTTCACATCACCCTCAAATGTGCAGGGAACTTTAATTGTGCCTTTACCCCCAGACCATTCAGCTCATCCAGCCTCCTCCCGAGCTCCCACTGTCTGGTTGCTGTCGCATAGGAAATGCCAGACCTTATTTTAAAATTGAAAGGGTAGAGCTATTATATGATATTGTTTTTTCCTTCAGGGCTGATGACAAAATCTGCTCCTCTTCACATTGTAAGTTAACAAATTTACCAAACTTTTCCTTGGTTTCTGCCTTGCAGGGTTTCTCCGAAAGGGATCTCAATGCACCCTCTGGATTTCTCGCATTAGATCCACCGTCTCGTCACCCTTCAGAACAGTCCCCTTTATCAGTGGTATCACAAAGCCCTTCAAATCAGCTCCTTCCATAGCTTCCGGTACGTTAAGTATTTTCAAGTTGTTCCGTCAAGAGTGATTCTCCAACCTCTCAACGTCTTCTCTTAGTTCTCGATTCTGTGCACTTAACTTTGCCACTACTTCATCGGTGGCATGTACTGAATCCCTTATTAGTGGTAATTGTTTCTCCAATACTTCAGTCCTTAACGTAACATCATCTAGCCTCTTAGCCAAGACCTCACATGAGGCCTGGATTGCCGCCTGGTTAGCTTCAGAGATTGAGAAGCGGCTAGCCAGCTCGGATTGGTTGTTTTCCGAGACCGTGAACCTGTTCGAAATTTCCTCCTTCATAGTCAGACAGATATCTGCCAAAGTTGAAGAGGTCAAGTCGGGGTTGGAATTGGCTGGCTTATTAACACCAATACGTGGGAGATTTTTCTGTGGCTCGGGCTGTGGCTCTGGCTTTCCGGAAGGCTGGTTACTTGGTTGCTGAAATACCCCTTCTTCGGCGTTACCATCCATCAGCACAGAGTACTTATTTGATAAAGCTACATCGGAATGCACGGTCACATCGCTTACTGCAACTGACTCGGCCCCCCCTTCTTCTTCTGCGTCAACTTCTCCCCCCCATCCATCATGTCAACTTTGATTGCCTCGTCATTAGTTTCGGTGGGGGATCTAGCAGGGTTTCTCTTCGGCTCACCCCCCCTTCCTTGGGAGGAGTTTCTTTTGCTCCTTCCCTGCTCCCTGTTTTTTGACATACTTTTGGGGGGTACTAATCAGCACAGGTGGGGGCATGGTTTTCCTGCGCAGTTTTCTACTTTGAATAAATGGTGGCAAATGTAATCTTCGTGAGAGGTTCCTTTCTTACACAGGCAACTTTCTGGATTGTTTTGCGGCTTGCCTGAGCCGCGAAAGGAACCCCGGGGCTGGGAACAGCCCTCCTGCAGAGACGCCAACCGACGTCCCTGCAAAGGTAGAAGATGCCGGTTCAGGGTGGAATGAACTAAGCAGCGCTAGGAGTACGTGGCTGCACAACCCACTGTGGATATATTTTTTAACAAGTGAAGTAATGCTATGACAGCGCACTTGCGAAGGATTGGTACCACAAGTACCATGAAGCCACAGGGGTGGCCGCGCCCTGATGGGTGGGACTTCATGACTACAAAGTGATACCAATGAATGGTCATGCAATTTCCGGCGAAGTCCAGCGCCTTTGAAGAAGTGCATCACGCATGAAACGCGTCGGCGGGACTTATGATTTTCTGCAACCATGGTTTTCCTGCGCAGTTTTCTACTTTGAATAAATGGTGGCAAATGTAATCTTCGTGAGAGGTCCCTTTCTTACACAGGCAACTTTCTGGATTGTTTTGCGGCTTGCCTGAGCCGCGAAAGGAACCCCGGGGCTGGGAACAGCCCTCCTGCAGAGACGCCAACCGACGTCCCTGCAAAGGTAGAAGATGCCGGTTCAGGGTGGAATGAACTAAGCAGCGCTAGGAGTACGTGGCTGCACAACCCACTGTGGATATATTTTTTAACAAGTGAAGTAATGCTATGACAGCGCACTTGCGAAGGATTGGTACCACAAGTACCATGAAGCCACAGGGGTGGCCGCGCCCTGATGGGCGGGACTTCATGACTACAAAGTGATACCAATGAATGGTCATGCAATTTCCGGCGAAGTCCAGCGCCTTTGAAGAAGTGCATCACGCATGAAACGCGTCGGCGGGACTTATGATTTTTTGCAACCATGGTTTTCCTGCGCAGTTTTCTACTTTGAATAAATGGTGGCAAATGTAATCTTCGTGAGAGGTTCCTTTCTTACACAGGCAACTTTCTGGATTGTTTTGCGGCTTGCCTGAGCCGCGAAAGGAACCCCGGGGCTGGGAACAGCCCTCCTGCAGAGACGCCAACCGACGTCCCTGCAAAGGTAGAAGATGCCGGTTCAGGATGGAATGAACTAAGCAGCGCTAGGAGTACGTGGCTGCACAACCCACTGTGGATATATTTTTTAACAAGTGAAGTAATGCTATGACAGCGCACTTGCGAAGGATTGGTACCACAAGTACCATGAAGCCACAGGGGTGGCCGCGCCCTGATGGGCGGGACTTCATGACTACAAAGTGATACCAATGAATGGTCATGCAATTTCCGGCGAAGTCCAGCGCCTTTGAAGAAGTGCATCACGCATGAAACGCGTCGGCGGGACTTATGATTTTCTGCAACCATGGTTTTCCTGTGCAGTTTTCTACTTTGAATAAATAGTGGCAAATGTAATCTTCGTGAGAGGTTCCTTTCTTACACAGGCAACTTTCTGGATATATATATTACCTACTGGCGGTCGCCAGTAGGTATATATAGTTAGGATTTTTTCTCTATGGGATTTTTGAAAATTCTATGTCTAATAACTTTGGCGTTTGTGAATGGAATTGGCTGAAATTTTCAGGAAAATGGAACATTTTGTTTCTGAGCAGCCCCTGACAATTTGGGGGGGTTTAATCGAGAGGGGGCCGAGAAAAAAGGGGGGTCCCAAAACGTGTTTTTCCCATGTTAATTTCCATAGGGCGGTTGGCCTCACTTTTAGCTCGAACGGCTGAATGGATTTGCACGAAATTTGGCAAAATTGTAGGGACTGTTAGCCCGATGTGCCTTTGCTAGGTCTCAATATATGTGCTCCAGTGGATTTTGAGTAATTTAGGTTCAAAAAAAGATATATATCTGGGCGGAGCCTAACCACACATCTGATCTGATTGGCTGTCAGCACTTCATCCAAGAAGTGTTGGCAGCCATCTTGGGACCAATATACATGATAGCACCTCATTAAAAAGCATTGTAGTTAATAGAGGGTTTTAGGACTTTAGTTACATTATAAATCATTTGTTGATGGTACCATACTCGTTTTAGGAATTGTGGTGGGTTCTAAGGTGATTTTACCATGTGAAAAAACCTTCTGCTGTGATATCATGAATATTGTTTGAAAGAAAACTAATATCTCATGATTTTCCCACAGTGGTTTGGAAGGGGATCTATAAGCTAAACTGAAAGCATATTTTCTGTAAATTCACATTATCTTTCTCAGTCATGTGAAAATGAAGTCTGACATTCTCAGTAAAACATGTACATCCAACAAGGACAGAGACTGTCAGTTGATTCCTTTGTGTTCTACTGCAGCCTCCTAGAGTGTTCTAAAGAACAACTAGAGCGCTAACAGTCCTACTTATTACAAAGGTATGGCACACCTGAAGCCATCTTGATTGGAATAAAGTGGTAACTCTTAAAACATTTAATTTAAAAAGAAACAACATGAGGGGGTATATTTTGCCATAGAAAGTATGATTAGTGCTGCAGAATGAAAAATTAGGGCACATTTTGAGTGACTTCTCAAATCCTTTTCTATTTCATTAAAACATTCTGACATGCAGTCTCCCAAAATGGCCACCAGAGACAAAAGAGCCCAAATGTAGCCCAAATATCACCCAGATGTAGCCCAAGTATAGCCCAATGACAGAATGTCTCAGAGTGTTCTAAAGAACAACTAGAGCGCTAACAGTCCTACTTATTACAAAGGTATGGCACACCTGAAGCCATCTTGATTGGAATAAAGTGGTAACTCTTAAAACATTTAATTTAAAAAGAAACAACATGAGGGGGTATATTTTGCCATAGAAAGTATGATTAGTGCTGCAGAATGAAAAATTAGGGCACATTTTGAGTGACTTCTCAAATCCTTTTCTATTTCATTAAAACATTCTGACATGCAGTCTCCCAAAATGGCCACCAGAGACAAAAGAGCCCAAATGTAGCCCAAATATCACCCAGATGTAGCCCAAGTATAGCCCAATGACAGAATGTCCCAGAGTGTTCTAAAGAACAACTAGAGCGCTAACAGTCCTACTTATTACAAAGGTATAGCACACCTGGAGCCATCGTGATGGGAATAAAGTGGTAACTCTTAAAACATTTAATTTAAAAAGGAACAAAATGAGGGGGTATATTATGCAATAGAAGGTATTATTAGTGCTGCAGAAAGAAAAATTAGGGCACATTTTGAGTGACTTTTCAAATCCTCTTCTATTTCATTAAAAAATTCTGACATGCAGTCTCCCAAAATGGCCACCAAAGACAAAAGAGCCCAAATGTAGCCCAAATATCACCCAGATGTAGCCCAAGTATAGCCCAATGACAGAATGTCCCAGAGTGTTCTAAAGAACAACTAGAGCGCTAACAGTCCTACTTATTACAAAGGTATGGCACACCTGAAGCCATCTTGATTGGAATAAAGTGGTAACTCTTAAAACATTTAATTTAAAAAGGAACAAAATGAGGGGGTATATTTTGCCATATGAATTAGGATTAGTGCTGCAGAAATAAAAATTAGGGCACATTTTGAGTGACTTCTCAAACCCTCTTCAATTTCATTAAAAAATTCTGACATACAGTCTCCCAAGATGGCCACCAGAGACAAAAGAGCCTAAATGTAGCCCAAATATCACCCAGATGTACCCCAAGTATAGCCCAATGACAGAATGTCCCAGAGTGTTCTAAAGAACAACTAGAGCGCTAACAGTCTTACTTATGACAAAAGTATGGCACACCAGAAGCCATCTTGATTGGAATGAAGTGGTAAGTCTGAAAACACTCAATTTAAAAAGGAACAACATGAGGGGTTTAATTTTGCCATAGAAAGTATGATTAGTGCTTCAGAAAGAAAAATTAGGGATCATTTTGAGTGACTTCTCAAATCCTCTTCTATTTCATTAAAAAAATTCTGACATGCAGACTGAAACATGCACTTTGAATACCAGCAGCAGACGTCCCTGGTGAGCAGTAGCTTTACTACAGTGATCTAATGTGCAACTAGAGTGCTAACATTCAGAATTTATGGCAAATGTGTGACACATCTGAATGCCTTCTTGATGGAACCAAAGTAAACAAGCATTGAAAATGCAATAGATCTCGCCCTCGTTTAAGTTAAAGCCATTCTGTTTGTAATGAGGTGGCTTTTTAGCTTTGCTTTTATTAGTGTTTTTTCAACTTTCATGTAAATAACATGCATCTGTATGCATATAAGTATATGTATGCATGCATTTATGTTTGTATTTATATAGATATACAGATGATATATGTTTATATATGTATGTATATATATATATTCACTAAATAACCATAGGCTATAGACCATATATAGTTAGGAATTAGCATTTACAAAACCTTGAAAATTCACTGAAAAAACCATAGGTTATAGACCATATATAGTTAGGAATTAGCATTTACAAAACCTTGAAAATTCACTGAAAAAACCATAGGTTATAGACCATATATAGTTAGGAATTCGCATTTACAAAACCTTATTTTACTCACACAAAACCATTGAAATTCCATATATAGTTAGTTGCACTAACTATATATCCCGCACCCGCAATCCACTGCTGATGATGTCACATATTACATCATTCATGACATGGTCAGTGACATCACTGATGACATCACTGATGACATCTCAAATGACATCACTGATGACATCACTGATGACAACATCCAGTGACTGTATGTTTCTGTAAAGTTAAAATATGTCTTACATATTGAAGAATGAGTGGATGTATAAGTGTCTGGATGAAGGATTTAGTAGGTGCATGACTGACTGTATGAGTGAGTGATTAAATGTGTCTCACTGAGTGCATGGGTTAGTGACTAAACTGTCTTAATTTGTGCATCATTATGTCTGTTGTTCTGTAAACTGTTGCATGTGTTGATAAGTAGCTATATGAGTAACTATATGGGTTATTGATTGGTTGCCCAAGTATTTGTATGGGAGACTGAGTGTGTGTGTGGGTGGCTGGGAGGTGTATGACTCTGTGCATAGATGTGTGAGCAGTTGATTCACTAGATGTATGGTTTCAAAAGTGCATGTGGAAACAGCTGTATGGGCGGTTGACTGTGTGCATGAGTGTATTGGTGAGTGAATGGATATCTCAGTGCTACATGTCAAAGTAAGTACATATGTAAAACACAGTACATGTGAGAGTTGACATATATAAATAACTGTGCATAAGAGCCAGTGAATGTGTGAGTGGCTGTATGGATCATTGTGAACTTGTATCAGAGATTGTATAAGAGAGTAAATATGTGTTAGTATATGTTTGAATAAGTAAAGTTTGTATAACTGTATAGTTGAGGAAATGGAGGTGTGATTGATTCTTTGCATGACTGACTAGGTGTGTGAGTAACTCCATGGATGAGTGACAGTCTGTGAGTGTCTGTTTACACTGATTGTATCTAAGGTTATATTAGAGTCTGAAGAGGTTCATCGTATTATCACATGAATGATATCATCAGTGATGTGATCAGTAATGTCAAATGAGATGTCATCAGTGATGTCATCAGTGATGTCATTTGAGATGTCATCAGTGATGTCATTTGAGATGTCATCAGTGATGTCATCAGTGATGTCACTGACCATGTCATGAATGATGTAATATGTGACATCATCAGCAGTGGATTGCGGGTGCGCGATATATAGTTAGTGCAACTAACTATATATGGAATTTCAATGGTTTTGTGTGAGTAAAATAAGGTTTTGTAAATGCGAATTCCTAACTATATATGGTCTATAACCTATGGTTTTTTCAGTGAATATATATATATATATATATATATATTCACTGAAAAAACCATAGGTTATAGACTATATATAGTTAGGAATTAGCCTTTAAAAAACCTTGGAAATTCACTGAAAAAAGCATAGGTTTTAGGCCTTATATAGATACGAATTAACATATAAAAAACCATTGAAATTCCTCCTATATAGTTAGCTGGACATTTTATTGATATAAAACCAATGAAATTCCACATATAGTTAGTTGCACTAACTATATATTTCGCGCATCCGCAATCCAATGCTGATGATGTCACATATTACATCATTCATGACATGGTCAGTGACATCACTGATGACATCACTGATGACATCATCCAGTGACTGTATTTTTCTGTAAATTTAAAATATGTCTTACAATGATGTATACAATGTGATATATATAGTCTATAACCTATGTTTTTTTCAGTGAATTTCATTGTTTTTTTAAAAGCTAATATATATATATATATATATATATATATATATATATTAATTACAGAGGGGAGCCTCTAACAAGACCGAAAAACTATGCCTCTAGCAAATCTAATATAAGATTTGGATTTCTTGCTCATAAGTTCCTGCTATATGGGGCAATAACGAAGACCCTCAGTTGTAAATGTGGAACCACCACCTCAAAACCTGAAACAGAGGAAGTCGTAGATCTGTTATTTACAACAGGAAATGGACACAAGCAGTTGGCTAGATTCTATGGAAATATCCAAATAGGCTTGCAGGCGCTCATATTAATGTAGGTAGATGATTTAATGGTATAGAGTGGGAAAGGCTCCTAGAGTACAAAAGCAACCAGAAATCTAAAATTAAAATATATTCAATGTAACTATTTGCGTAACACACCCATAATGCCCAAGAGAATCAATCAGAAATTAGGAACAATAGATAAAAAAATGCCCTGTATGAGACTGCCCTAGATTAGGCGTTTGGTTATCTACACATTATAGAATAAACATTATTTTGGAAGGGCTTTGCTAACTCCTAAATCAAGCTCGGTTTATGTCCCATACAGAAACTCAAGAATACAAGTAACATGTTTATAGATTTGGCTTTAGTAGTAGCTAAAGGAAGCATAGCAGAGCACCTCAGGGCACCTAACCCACACCCCAACTAAAAATAGCACAAGGACAAGAACAAATTTGCTAAGCCTGGCAGCATTGCTTTAAACCGGGAAGAGAAAAAATATACACAAGAGACGAAAAGCCCAACACTGGAATTAAATACTATTGAATAGTAAGCGCTATGAAGTACCTCTCAGTCACCCGGGCGGCGGCTGGACTGCGGCGGCGGCGGGCACCGACAATGTGCGCCGCCACTGCTCCAGCCTCCCTCTTGGTCTCCGGGGCTCCCTCGGCACAGGGGAGCCCCGCACCTCTCCGTCCCGCCTCCTCTTCGTCCTGGTGCCGGTGGCTTCCTTCTCTCCTCGGGGCTCCCTCAGAAAACGGGAGCCCCAGCCGCATACGACGCTTCTGTTCCAGGTGGCAGGGCTCCCTCCCATCAGGGGAGCCCTGCAGAGTCAGCCACCATCTTCCTTCTTCCCCCTCGCGGCGGGGGCAGGCATTCCCGGCCGGCCGCGCTGGGATTGGCCGGCCGGCCCCAGCACTTCTGGGTCGCCGCGGGCAGCACGGCGGCCCGATTTCAGGTAGGCAGGCGGGGACAAAAACGAGGTGGGCACTTATCCGCTTCTCTTGCAGGTGGCAGGGCTCCCTCCCATCACGGGAGCCCTGCAGAGTCAGCCGCCATCATCCTTCTTCCCCCTCGTGGCGGGGGCGGGCATTTCCAGCCGGCCGCGCAGCACTTCCGGCTCGCCGCGGGCAGCGCGGCAGCCCAATTTCAGGCAGGCAGGCGGGGACGCGCATATAGATATATAATTGATTTTAAATGCATTTTTCTCAGCAAATACTAGACAGATTTACACCATTTAAAGAAAAGCGTAATCTGCAAACCAGTCTCTTCCATTTTACCAAATTTCAAATAATTCTGTTCAGCCGTTCGGGCTGTAGCCGTGTCTAAAGGTCCTATGGAAATTACCATGGGGAAAACACGTTTTGGGACCCCCCTTTTTTCTCATCCCCGACTTGACTAATCCCCCCCAAACTTTCAGGGAAGGAGAGGAGCGGAGCAACCCATCTTCTCTGAGAAATTTGCGAAGATTCATCAACCAGCGCCAAAGTTATTCCCAATAGAATGCTGGGGATTTCCTACCGCCAGTAGGTAATATATATATATATATTATATATTACCTACTGGCGGTTGCCAGTAGGTAGTTAGAGTAAGGATTTTTTTCAATGTTAAATCTCAAAATTCTATTTGGAATAACTTTGGCGCCGGTTGACGAATCTGCCTGAAAATTTCCTCAAAATGGCCTTGCGGCGTTCCGGGCCTTCCCTGAAAGTTTGGGGGGGATTCATCAAGCGGGGGCCGAGATAAAAGGGGGGTCCCAAAACGCGTTTTCCCCATGTTAATTTCCATAGGGCGGTCGATTTCACTTTTAGCCCGAACGGCTGAATGGATTTCCACCAAACTTGGCAAAATTATAGGGACTGGTAGCCCGATGTGCCTTTGCTATGTCTCAAGATATGTGCTCCAGTGGATTTTGAGTAATTAAGGTTCATAAAAATATATATATCTATAGCCGCGCTCCGGTACGCGCACCGGGCGCGCCACGCGACTTGTGCGCAGAAAGCTGATTGGCTCTGGGGTGTCTGTAAACATTTTAAACAGTCCGGAGCGGCCGCCATCTTGTGTCTCGGTAGGATCGAGACACGAGAGGTGGCCAAAACAAAGAGGGAAATGACCATAAGGGGGCAGAGTAGACCCCCCCCTTGACCCCCTAGGTTTGATGTGGGGGCCATAAAAGGGCCCCGCGGGGCAAAAAAAAAAGAGAGAGGTAGAGAGGTAGAGGTGTAGAGGTAGAGAGGTAGAGAGGTAGCTGTAGAGAGGTAGAGATTAGTAGAGAGAGAAGAAGAGAGAGGTAGAGAGGTAGAGAGTAGAGAGTGAGTAATAGAGAGTAGAGAGTGAGTAGTAGATAGCAGTAGAGAGAGTAACAGAGAGTGAGTAGTAGAGAGTAGTAGAGTGAATAGTAGAGTGAGTAGTAGAGAGTAGTAGAGAGTGAGTAGTAGAGAGTGAGTAGTAGAGAGTAGTAGAGAGTAAGTAGTAGAGTGAGTAGTAGAGAGCAGTAGAGCGTGAGTAGTAGAGAGTAGTAAAGAGTGAGTAGTAGAGAGTGAGTAGTAGAGAGTGAGTATTAGAGAGTAGTAGAGAATGAGTAGCAGAGAGAATAGTAGTGAGTAGTAGAGAGTGAGTAGTAGAGTGAGTAGTAGAGACTAGTAGAGAGAGAGTAGTAGAGAGTGAGTAGTAGAGAGTAGTAGAGAGTGTGTAGTAGAGAGTGAGTAGTAGAGGGAGAGTAGTAGAGAGTGAGTAGTAGAGAGTAGTAGAGAGTGAGAAGTAGAGAGTGAGTAGTGGAGAGTAGTAGTGAGTAGTAAAGAGTGAGTAGTAGAGAGAGAGTAGTAGAGAGTGAGTAGTAGAGAGTAGTAGATAGTGAGTAGTAGGGAGTAGTGAGTAGCGAGTAGTAGGGAGTGAGTAGTAGAGAGAGAGTAGTAGAGAGTAGTAGAGTAGTAGAGAATGAGTAGTAGAGAGTGAGTATTTGAGAGTAGTGGAGTAGGAGAGAGTAAGTAGTAGAGAGTAGTGGAGAATATTCCAAAGTTTGGCACAGCACCACTTTCACAATGAGTCCAATCAAATCATATCACTTAGAGTCCTTATTGAAGCGCTGAATCTTGGTGATGTATATTCAAATGCTTTTATTTTCCTTAAGTTTATGTACCACAGCCAGCCGAAACGTTTCGTTCTGTACAACAGAACTTCTTCAGGGTGTTCTTATTTCCTTCAAGTTATGTCGGTATCCCGTTGTCATATAACTAGATATTTCTTCCAAATGTTAGACGAGACATAAGTATATTCTTATTCAAAGTGACTAGGTATCAATTTTACCCACACAATTCAGGCAGACTTGAGTAATTTATAGCATCCTCAAAGTCAGTCTTTCAAAAATTCCAAAGTATAGGACATGATAATCCAAATCCAAATGTTTCTCAAGAAAAGTCATTTACAATCGTTCGGAATATTGGTGTTTTGGCAGATATGACCCAGAGACCCCCAGTATGCAAGGGAAATTAGTCCCCCCTCTGCAAACGCGCCAGTGGCCTGCGTTGCAGAGAGGTATAAAAAGGGTTGTGGCTTCATTACACCTCTCTGCAATGCAGTCCCCTGGCGCATACTGGAGATTCCTGGTGGGCTTTCAGGTATTATATAGTTAGGAATTAGCATTAAAAAAACCTTTGAAATTCACTGAAAAAAACATAGGTTTCACACCAGTTATAGTTAGGAATTAGCATTTAAAAAACCTTTGAAATTCACTGAAAAAACCTTAGGTTTCACACCAGTTATAGTTAGGAATTAGCATTTAAAAAACCTATTAAATTCACTCACAAAACCAGTTATAGTTAGCTGGAAATTTTACTGACATAAAACCATTGAAATTCCCACGTTATAGTTAGTTGAACTAACTATAACTTGCGCGCCTGCAATGCACTGCTGATGCCGTCACATATTACATCACTCATGACATGGTCAGTGACATCACTCATGACATCACTGAAGACACCATCCAGTGAATGTGTGTCTTTCTGAAAAATAAATTTGTTTTATATATGTATTTGTAAAGGTCGATGGAAGAATAAATGTTTAAATAAGTGTGTAAATGGATGTTTTTTTAAAAAAAATTGGTTGGTTAACTGGCTTATTAAGTGTATCTTAGTGAATACATATATTAGCGAGTATTGTTTAAATATTTAAATGTTTGTATCAGTGTTTCTCTTTGTGTATAAGTGGCTGCAGGGGTTGGTGACTGACTCACTGTTTGTATGTGCTTTGAAGACAGCATATGTGCAGGACTGTATGGGTGTATGTGTGTGTATATGTGTGTGTTAGTGAGTGAATGACTGTCTCACTAGTGTCTTCATTAGTAACGACATATGTTTTCATCTAGTATATGTGAGTATTGATGTATATAAGTGAGTACAGTATATATAGTGAGAGATTGTAGGAGTTCCTGTTTAAATAAGTATGTGTTTCTATAAGTGATTGTTTAAGAGAGTAAGTATGTGTAAGTTTCCTTAGAAGTAAGGTGGTAGTGTGTGTATAAATGTATATGCAAATAAATGGATGTTCAATAGTTTATTTGCATGTGTGAGTATGTGTGTGAGTAACTTTTGGATGACTGCTGATGTGTAACAGGATGTATAGGTGTATCACTACATATGATGAGTGAGTATATATATGAGTGACTATATAGAACTGTTGGTGAATGAGTGGATGTGTATATAGATGGTGGAATTACTGAATTGGTTGTTGTTACTGGTTTGGGTATCTCCATTTTTTTGAAAATGTTTGTTTCTATTTTTGAATATGTGTTTCAAGCGTTACATTACACTGAAATTAGGTCTGTCACAAGGATGGTGTCATCAGTGATGTCATGAGTGATGTCACTGACCATGTCATGAGTGATGTAATATGTGACGTCATCAGCAGTGCATTGCAGGCGCGCAAGTTATAGTGAGTCCAACTAACTATAACGTGTGAATTTCAATGGTTTTATGTCAGTAAAATTTCCAGCTAACTATACCTGGTTTTGTCAGTGAATTTAATAGGTTTTTTAAATGCTAATTCCTAACTATAACTGGTGTGAAACCTATGTTTTTTTCAGTGAATATATATATATGCCAAGGTGTATTGATGAAAGTGTGGGTGTATAAGTGTCTGAATGGATGATTTAGTGGGTGCATGACTGACTTTTTTAAGTGGGTGATTAAACATGTCATATTGACTGCAAGGTTGATGACTAAACTGTGTGAATTTCTGTATCAGTCTGTCTGTTAGTGTGTAAGCGGCTACATGGGTTGGTGAGTAGCTATGTGAGTGTCTATATGGGTTATTGATTGGTTGTCTGAGTATCTGTTTGGGTGCCTGAGTGTCTCTGTGGGTGGTTGGGGGGTGTTTGACTCTGTGCATAGATATGTGAGTGGGTGATTCACTAGGTGTATGGGTTCAAGAGTGCATCTGTGAAGGGCTATATGGGTAGGTGAGTGTGGGTATGGGTGAGTTAGTGAGTGAATGGATGTCGCAGTGGTACATGTGTGAGTAACTACATATGTCAAAGGCACTATATGTGAGTGTTGGAGTATACAAATGACTATATGTGAGTGAGTGATTGTGAAAGAGGCTGTATGGATGAGTGTGTGCTTGTGTCAGTGACTGTATAACAGAGTAAGTATGTGCTAGTATCTTTTTTGAATAAGTTAGGTGGTGTGTGCAATACGTTATAGGTGAGTAAATGGGAGTGTGATTTATTTTTTGCCTGGCATTCTACCTGTGTGACTAACTTTATGGGTGGGTGGTCGTTGTGGAAGTGTATGTATAGGTATATGAGTTCATATGATAGTGCTTTATTAATGAGTGACTGCATGTATGAGTGACTGTATGGGGGACTGAGTGGATGTGTGTGTAGACCTAGGATTCAGTGAGTTGGTATGTAGTAACTGGTATTGGTCTGTCTATGGTTTCGAAGATGGTCATCTGTATTTTAGCGTGGGTGTATCAAATGTCAAATTAGGGTGTGATGAGGTGCATCAGATTATCACGTTGATGATGTCATCAGTGATGTCATTTAAGATGTCATCAGTGATGTCATCAGGGATGTCACTGACCATGTTATGAATGGTGTAATATGTGACGTCATCAGCAGTGCATTGCGGGGGCGAGACTTATGGTTAGCTCAATTAACTACAACAGCCAAATTTCTCTGGTTTTGTACGACTGAAATGTCCAACTAACTATAACGTCCCTGAGACCTAAAGTTTTTTTTAATGAATTTCTATGCTTTTTAAATGCTAATTTCCAACTATAACGTCCCTGAAACCTATGTTTTTTCAGAGAATTTCAAAGGTGTTTTAAATACTAATTTCTAACTATAATGTCCCTGAAACCTAAGTTTTTTCAGTGAATTTCTATGTTTTTTAAAAATGCTAATTTCTAACTATAACGTCTTTGAAACCTGTGGTTTTTCAGTGAATTTCAAAGGTTTTTTAAATGCAAATTTCTAACTATAACATCCCTGAAACCTATTGTTTTTTCAGTGAATTTCTAAAGATTTTTTAAATGCTCATTTCTAACTATAATGTCCCTGAAACCTGTGCTTTTTTCTGTGAATTTTACAGGTGTTTTATATGCTAATTCCTAACTATAACGTCCCTGAAACCTATGTTTTTTTTCAGTGTATTTCAAAGGTTTATTAAATGTTAATTTCTAACTATAACGTGCCTGAAACTTATGGATTTTTCTGTGAATTTCAAAGGAGTTTTAAATGCCTATTTCTAATTATAATGTCCCTGAAACCTATGGTTTTTTCGAGTAAATTTCAAAGTCCTATTGTGCTATTTATCATAAAAACTCTTCAGTTTACCACTACGTACAAATAAATTAACCAAAAAACTGTTATGTAATATTATTTATTACACAAATTGCACCGTTATTTTTTAAGACTACAACATAATTTAAGAATTACATAAAATTTTATTTTCCCTTTTTTGCTGTTCTCAGGTTCCACTTAACACCACTATACACAGTGATGTCGATGTAGTATCATCATGAAACAGCGGGTAAAAAAAACAATCAACTAGATTGTTGATAAAAAAACAATGAGCATACAACATTATTTTAACTATCTGTACATATATGTGTTCCTCCTTACAATTTTTTTCATCACAACCTTCTACTACTGGATGTCTTCCATGTATCTCAAGAACATTTGCAAAATATACACACTTTTATGTCTCCTACAATATACAGCACAAATCTGTAAATTATTTGCATTTCAATGCAATTTTTCGAAATGAAATACTAATAAGCACAAATAATAGTCCCAACACTAGTTACAATTAGTAGTTGTTTCCAGTGCTCTTTACTATTTATTCACATTTTCCCAATAGGCCGTATAATGTATTCAAAACTTTGGTTTGTATAACATTGAATATGAATTTGTTAAAGCATGTTTACATCTTTCCAATAGGCCGAATTATGTATTCAAAACTTTGGCTTCAAAAATATCAAATATGAATTTGGTAATTCGTAAGGCAATCTGGGTTTTATTTCCAAGTGTGCATCATTGTAAAGTGTCCATCCTTTATTACACTTTAATTCAAAGTATAGTGTCCAGATGTTGCAGTAGGTCCAGCATGGAAAATAATAGCCACTGTTGTAAAAGTTCTTCCAGAAATAGATATTTGACTGGCAACAAACATTTTTATTCTGGTTTCCAGTTTTCTTCCATTTGCTTTACAACGTTGCAGCATTAAAATTAGATATTTTCCATCTTTGTCTATGTGTAATGTAGATAACATCTCAAATTTATAATGAGAACATTTCTTATCATGATTTACTGCTTTTACTAATTTGTTCAAAGCTACAGATTTGCAGTCTGGTAGCGTTAAGTATAAGAATCGTTCTGTGTCAACTTCAGTGCTTGACGTTAATAAACAGTGTTCACATTTATGATCCCATTTGTAACTTACTCCAAATAAGTTTTCAATCTGTATTCTTCTAATGCTCCAAGCAGAACCATTAGAAATTATTATGCATCTTGTTGTATATTAAGACTGAAGGTCAAAGAATTAGTACACTGATCCAACAGTGGGCGAATACCACAAGCACAATTGATTTTACTTCTGTCTGTTGACAATTGTTGAAATACAAAATGTAGTGCAGAACATAATCTTTTTTTCATGATTTCCTATAGTTTCTTAATGAAGATCTTGTAAATAAAATCCAACAATCAAAATTACATTAGCCTAACAGTTGATACCTGAACTATTTTCCAATTGGTATCCGACAATGTCATCAACATTTTCCATTTTCTGTTTCTTTCCACCTTTTCCTTTCTCCAATTCTTTTATTTTTTTCAACCCACTTGATTATTTAACATATTTTCATTTTGAATACACAATACGTTTCTCATAAATGGGATATTCACCTTAATGTGGTGTATAAAGTCTTCTTAAACGATTATATTCTCTTACACAATTTACATCAGCACTAATCTTGCTGTCATTGAAATTAATTAAATACAAACCAGACAATGTTGTTACTCAAGATTATGCAACATATGCCATTCCCTCTTTGAACACAGTACTTCCAATATTTACCAAAACAGTGTCTATACTTAAACCTTAAGATTTATGAATAGTTACTACATATGCTAAAGACAAAGGAAACAGTTTTCTGTGAACATACAAGTCTTTTACAAGGAAGAAACGTACAACACAAAACACATTCTGTCTTACCTCTGTAATCGGATCAAATTTTATTTTCAAGAATTCTATTCCATCTCTGTTCTGATTCCTTACAAATGCAACAACTTTCCGCAATGCTCCATTTACTAAACCTTCTTCTACATTCAAATTACGCCACAGAATTACCCGACAGTTTATACATACATCTAGACATTTTTCTAAGCCAGCAGTTTTAGATACAGACTTTTCCAAAGAGTGCAGTTTCGTCTGTAGTTTCTCTGAAAGAAGAATGTTCACTCCCTGGTGCTCAATTTTATCAATAGCTTGAATATAAACTATTTCTTGTTTCTCCAATTTCAGAAGTTCTTGATTGAATGTACCACACTCTTGCATTGTAGGCATTAGGCAAACTATAGACTTCTTTTCTCCAATCTTCTTGTTCATTACATCAGCTGCTGTGTTTTAATGTGTACACAAGTTCCTTAGTAGCTGACTTTCTAAAGCTTGTTTACCATGTTTTGTTAGGACACCAATTCTTATATCTTTGAGAATATTTCCCTAATCTTCATCACTTGTTTGTTGTATATTCTGTATAAGTTCTATATATTCAACATTTAACCACATGTTCACATTTCCAATACTTCCCAAAGATTTCCTAGCATCTTCATGCTCAAGTATTTTAAAAACTGGTTATCCTTTTACATGAGTTAGTTGTAGTAGAACTCCAAATACAATTAAATGTTTTCCTCCAAATAGAACATCTTAATCTGTTTTTAAAACCTGTTGCATTCTCAAGTGTACAAAGGCAAGCATGACATTTGGGGCCATGCTCACCTCATCATTGATTAAAAGTTTATTTTTCTTTAGCACTCTTGACAATTCAAAACAAGCATCTCCAGGCAGCTTCTGATATTCCAATTTATTATCTTGTTCAACTGGTAGCATAAGTAATCTAGGTAAAGTAATTCCTTTAATATTGTGCGCTGCTAATCCAGTTGGAGCTGTTACAACACAAGATAAATGTGAATCTGTTGTTTTTTGTGATACCAGGTCAAAACTTTAATTAAAAAACTTTAACCTGTTCCAGCTTGACCACTGATGTACATAGGAATAGGTTTAAATGATAAACATAGCCATTCTTTTTTATGCAACAAACCATGTTGCATCTGTTCTGTCACTTGTAGATATATTTCTTTCTGTTCAATATTTAGTTGTTCTTCTAAGTTCTCCAACGTAGTATTCTCCTGTTGTGCTTGTTGCATTGCAATTTCTATTTCATTCATGGCTATTGCTGCTTCATTATCGATTATTGGTTGTCCCAGTGGATCTTGACAAGGTGGACCGGAGCTTTGACTACCTTGAGAACTGTCATTAGCTATTGCAGCTGCAATAGTTTTTTCTTGTTCAATGTCATCATTTATCATTTGTAGATATGTATGGACAATTGTACATGCAATGCTATTTTTGCATGCATTAAAAGAATCTTCATAGCAGTTGAAATCTCCCAGTAGTTCAGTTTCACTATGCCTTGGCTTGAACAGTTGCAGAAGTGCTAAATAGAAATATTCTCTCTTAACTGAGTTTTCTATGGTTAATAAGACTTTTTTTGGCATGTTTTACTAAACAACCATTACATCCAATTACTGCATATTTTCCTTCTTTTACATTTCGTGTAAGATTTTTTTTGAAGCTGTAATGTTGAAGTATTTCATACAGACATAGCACTTCCAGATGTGGATTCCTTTTGGGATAGTATGTATCCAACATATTATTTTTTAGAATTTCAGGACAATCCGGTTCATTCACTGCTAAGCATTCAATTTCCTCTAATGCTTTCAACACTCTATTTCGGGTGCAGGCAAGACCTAAACTTACCCAAATGATTCCTCATGACTTTGAATATACACTGGAAGAGCACAAGCGATCCGAACATTCATAGGATCCAATTTCTCTGGGGGAAACGATTTTCACGCTAAAAGTGTAAAACATTTTGCTAAGGCTCTTCTCTTGTGAAATTTCTTCCAACATTTCTGTCATCTCTGTCTTTTCCGATTTTGTTGTGTATGATGTAACATAGCGTGCAACGGCGATTGAGTTATCCTCAACATATTGAATGTCCATGTTTGCATTCCATGTTTTCAAAATATATGGATTGTAGTCATTATTATACTTTGACTGTTCTGATATTTTTAAGTTGTACATATTCTTCAGAGATTTCAGACTTATTGTATGCCTTGCCGCAGACATAAAAGAATTTACTCTTCATTTAGAAATTACTGGACGTGGGAATCCAAACCTACACTTGGTATAAAAGTTTCCTTTAGACTTGTATTTTCTTTTTTAAATTTTTTTATTGAGAGTTCAAATATAGCAATACAATACAATTGAAATCCAATTAATACAGTACGAGGAAGGAGAATACTGAAAACATTCATACAATTTGTAATTTTAACATTTAAATTATGAAGTGCAAGGTTGTGTAAAAGCAAACAATTAATAGACTGATGCGGATAACAAAAAGATTTTGTTAGAATTGAAAGAGTACGTAGCATACAAATGTAATAAGCGTCTTCACAGTTAATATTCCAAGGCTGAATTCTAAAGTGCAGCGTGCGGAGGCAAAACCGTCATAATAGACTAATAAATATTTTCAATAAAGTGTAAATCAGTTTAAGTAATAGCAAGACGAACCTAAACATCAAACACACTCCAATATTTAGCATATTTTTTGAGAGCCCCTGATCTAAGGGCATATTTTCTTCAAAGTTAAAACCTACATGTCTTTCTATTAGAATGGAAACTCCTCTCTGGGCCATCCCGGCAGGAGCAGATATGTTATAGCCCGCCCAGTTTTTAAAGAGTTTAGCTGACTCTGCCTGATCTCTGTGGTGGGTTTCTTGCAAATAGATGACATCAGGTATCAGATTTTTTAACCAGCACTCAATAGCGTTCCTTTTACGAATGTTATTCAGACCATTAACCTTTAGCGAAATAAATTTCACCATGTCATTTGATGTTCAAGATATTGGACGTAGCCCTCAACTAAAGTGCAAGTGTGCAGAATGAGCAAATATGCAAACAGCAGCAACAACATAAATAACTGATAAATAATACAAATATATGACAATGAAGAACAAAAGTAGCAGATATTCATGGAAATTATCATGAAAAAGCTAAATTTCAATGTGCAAATATGCAAGCGAGCAGCAAAAAAGTGTAAAGTGCTATTTGAGGACACCTATCATTCATTGCACAAGACATTGAGATAGATGGCACATTATAAAAACTTATCTAATGTGTAAGAAAAAAAAATAGACCATGTAGAGATATAATATATCATCAGATAGAAAAATAGAATACCATTGTCTGTGCAAATATGCAAATGAGCAGCCAAGTAGTACAAAAATAGCAGCTCGGACTTGAAAGTTTAGATGTTCAAGATATTGGACGTAGCCCCCAGTTAAAGTGCAAGTGTGCAGAATGAGCAAGCGTATAAGCAGTGGCAACAACATAGATAAATGATAAATAATAAAAATATATAACAATGAAAAGCAATAGCAGCAGATATGCATAGAGATTTTCATAAAAAATCAGAATTTCAATGTGCAAATATGCAAGCGAGCGGCAAAAGTGGAAAGTGATATATGAGGAGACATATCAATTATTGTGCAAGTCATGGAGATAGATAACGCATTGTAAAATCTTATCTTATATGTAAAAAAAAATAGACCGTATAGATATATAATAACATCTGATACAAATAGAATACTCTTGTCTGTGCAAATATGCAAATAAGCAGCCAAATAATAAAAAAATAGCAGTTCGGACTTGAAAGTTTAGAGCACCTCCTAGTGCAAAATGGGCAGCTATGCTTATATGGTCTTGTCAACTTATCATTATCCAAAATGTCAAGAAGTGACATGTGCGAGAAATCAATGAATAACCTTGCTCATACCGTAATCATGAAAGTATGAAAAAACATATTGCATTTGAACTCTCTTTTTTCCCCCATGCAACACCCCCCTTCACCCCCCTTCCCTCCCCCCTTGAGTAGAGGGAGACCCCAGTGTCCCACTTCCGTCCTTCTCTGTTGCTTCTTCTTTTTGGATGCCATCTCATTGCATCCTTGTGTGCTTCCTGTTTCCAACAAGTATCCGCCGTGCATTAGTGGTAGATTCAGCAGAATTCATCAACTTGATTTGTTATCCACCGAGGCCATCAAGAAGTGTCTGGGCTTCATGTAGGGCCGTGAATATTAAGAATTTTCCTTTAGCCAAAACTTTAAGTTTTGATTGCTGCACTATCATGGCTTGGGCTCTCTTGCTCTTAAAGGAGTCTATGAGCTTCACAAAGTCTTTGCGTCTGTGAGCAGATGCAGCCGACATGTCACCAAAAATCCTGAAATTATTCACCCCCTCTACATTAAAAGTTCTTTTAGAAAATGCGGTATTTAGGATTTTTTCTTTTACCCTAAAGTCTGAAAAGTTGAGGAGGATTGTACGGGGGTATTTCAAATTATTAGGTTTATGTGCAGGGACTCTGTGCGCCCTTGTTATAGTCAAGTCACCTTGTAGCTCAGGGATAGTTTTTTTCAATAAAGAATCTGACCAGCTAACTACATCCTTGTCTTCAAGCCCCTCTGGTATGCCTACTAGCCGTAGATTCAATCTCCTTTTGTAATTCTCAAGGTCCTGGAGCTTTTCCTCTAAATGGGATTTCTCTCTATTAGGCTCCGCAAGATTTTTCTGAATTGTAATCTAGAGTCCTCTAGAGATGATATCCGAACTTCGGTTTCAGAGACCCTCAGAGGAATGTTCCCAAGGCACTCCTCCATCTTCGTGAGCCTGCTGTGCAAAAGTGAGATTTCCTGAGCCTGAGATAATTTGAAATCTCTTAGTTCCTGGAGAATCGTAACTAAGATATCTTCCATCGTATTTGCTTTTGCAGCACTCGGGAGAGCAAGCAAGACGTCATCCTGGGAGGTCAAGGAGGCCTCTAAACTTAGGGCTTGACTTGGAGCTGTCGTAGTTTGCTTATTGCCTGGGGCTGAACTAGAGCTTGCGCTTGTGGTTGGCAACAACAGGGGGTGCAAGGGATGGGCTGCATCTGAAGAGATGGCGGAAACCGTTGGTGTGGGTAATGCTGCTACTCCTTCTAGCCTTGTTGCCCCTGCGATGTTTGGCGCCAGAGTCTTCTCTGGTGACTTTTGCGTTGTGGGACTGCTTGCTTTCCCTACCGTGTTGGAGACCACCTGTTCTGAAGTGCTACTTGTGCCCCCTTGTTTTCTCTCCCCTCGTGTAGGAGTGCTCGAAAGTTGTCCCTGCTGCAAAAGGGGTTTTGAAAAGAGAGGGTATTGTTTGGGAGTGGATCGACTCTCAGGACGCGAAGAAGGGGACGTATTAGCAGCCATAACCTGTTTGTCCAAGTTGACAACATTTCCCTCCCCCTGGTCCGTTTTTGTTCCCTTAACTTTCCCATCCTCCTCACCCTTGTTGCCAACAGCAAGCAAGCTCAATTCTGCTGACAGTTCAAACAAAGTCAGGCTCTCTGCCTCTTCATCCTCTTCGCCCTCTTCTTGTTCATTGTCCTCGTTGATATCATTATCTTCCTCCATCTGTTTCCTTAGTACATTATACTTATTTTTTCTAATTTGATCATTAAGTTCCATTGCTTTCTGTTTTAGAGCTTCTTTTTGTTGATTTTTCCTTTTGTTTTTTCTCTCTCCCCTTATAGTTGATGGAGAGCTGATCGGAATAGGGAGTTTCACCTCCTTTCATAGTTCTGGCTTGGGCTGTTTGCCCCTCCCTCTTGCCACCATCAGGATTCGTAGTTCGCAACGTGGGTTTTTTAAGGCGCACTGGACTTTGCTCTAAGAAAGTAGAAATTTGAACAAGAGGATTTTTCTCAGCAATAAGTCAATGACCAGCCCCCCTCAATACAAATGTAAGGGTGTAGGGAAATCACAATATTACAGAAGCCAGCCTAGCTCCTTTACGCTCCTTTACGCCTTCAAAAGCTCAAAAGTTCAAAGAATAAAACTCAGCTAACTCGCAGATCTGCGAGTAAAAGGATATAGAATAGGATGTTTTTTTTCCCAGCAGCGCGCTGGTTGATAAAGGGTCGCCGGGGACGCGGTACAAACAAAGAGAGTGCGAGCTGGGTAGAGCCCTGCCCAGCGCGCCTTACCTCGCAGAGCAGATCAGACCAGCGATCCCCCCGATTCCCGGTACCTCGCCTTCCATTGTGCGGGACCCCAGCGGCATTTGCGGGTGCTCTGGCTCACTTCCGGATATTCCAAATGCTGAGCGGGCTAAGTCAGGTCACCGGGCTGCACTCTTTCCTGCCCATGGCGCTTGGAGGCTCTTGCCGCAACCTCCGCAGCACTTTCCACCCCTTCAGGCGCCGGGGGTGGTATCTCGGTCCAGCGTGCTCCTCCTTCCGTAAGTTCCAGGGTCTCAGTTAGCGGCTGCCCCGCTGTTGCGGGGAAAGCAGGGGAAGCCCGCGCACCTCTCTGTGCGGAGCCCAGGCAGTGTAAGAGTCAGCGTTGCTACAGCCCGGTATGCCTTGCGGAATCCCCGGAAGCGCCGAAAATCATGAGGCAGCTAGCGAAGACGCATCGGGAGCGGCAGCGTTGCGGCTTGCAAGGGCGTGTCTGGGGACGGAAATCAAAAACAGGAAACAGGAAGCACAGCGGCGGCGCGGGTGGGTCCGTGTCAGCCGTTCATCCCACCTTTAGACTTGTATTTTTGTCAACAGTACTTTCCACAACGGTGACTTAGGAAACATAAAACTTGTTGTCTCATGCTTTTTTCTCCTTCTCTTGGAATCTCACAGGTAAAATACAGTTCGATGAACGTCAATTCTATTTCATCAGTATTCGTTCCAAATTTTGGAGCACTCCTCCTCCGTAATAGCATGTGTATATGTGGAGCACCTCTCGCTTGATACTCCTTTCGCCCAAAAAAATCACTAACAATTATTTTTATTGCAGATAAAAGAAATCATAGCTTGAAACCTATGATTAAAATACCTGCACACATTTACAGGATCCAAAGAACACAGTTCTCCAGGTGTCTTCATTTCAATATTTTTGTATATTGGAATTTGCTTTTCGTAGAAATTCAAGTAACTTTTCCCATGCATACTCCGCACAGTGTTACAAACCATGTTAGCGTACCTAAGTTTCTTAACATACACTTAAGTTCACCATGACGATGAAACCAATATTCATCGGTTCCATGTTGACATGCCATCAAATTAATTACCTGTGCTTCTAAATTTGTATCTGTTGGTTGAACTTTGTCCATGAATTCTTTGGCTGATACAAGTGATTGATGAACTCCCATTTTAAGTATGTGGTTTACTGCATACGAAAGAGACGACAATTCACTTTCAAACAAAAGGTGAAATATATATGGACTGCTCTGGCGAAATCTAGGATCTTCAGAGTATAATCTTGTTGAGTTATATTCTGAAGCTAGAATCCATACAGGTCGATCATCAAATCATCCACCTTGTCCAGAGGGTGAACAGCTGTGGGAAACAACGAGCTTCTAAACTTTACTCCCATACACTCATTGGAGCTCCCTTTGTTTTTTTATTTAAAATAACTCAATGCTGTTTCCTATTACTTCTTTTGAATGTAGAGGACCTATTGTGTAATGTTCATAAATCTCTTCACTCCTCGGCTTGTCCACTTTCTCTATTGACGATTTGAAATTTCTGATTTATCTTCTAAGATTATTACCTGTTCATCAACATTTACAGTTTTATAATAAATATTGTTCTGTACAAGATATACTGTGGCCTTTTGAAGTTTATTAACATCGACACACTCTTGCCATATTTTCTGACTCTTTGTTGGTACACTGTTTACTAGAATAACTACTGGCTCATTTTCCTCTGTCTCCACCAACAGTTTCAAAATCTAAAAGTAAGTGCACAACTCTTCCTTTCAGACCGCTTTGTAAGCCTCTTGGTGGCGGTTTACCTGTTTTAGGCTCCATGTGAATTATAGCTTGAAATGGGTGAACAGATTGAAGAAGAACTGACTCATATGTATTAAAATCTGCCAGTTCCTCTGGAATAGGTACTAATTCTAAATTGGTATGTACTCCTCTAACTGGCATTTTATTCTCTTCTAATTTGTTGTAGCAACATTTAAAAATAAGTTGATCAATACCCAACTCAAATAGACCTTCTACGAACAAGTAACCTCCAAATCGTTGCCTCCAATCATTGTGCTCCTTTTCACTTTTTAAATATAAATTAACATTCCTAGTTTGACTTTAATAATAAGTACGTCAACAACAAATTCAAAAAAAGTTTGGTTTTTCAGAACACACTATCTTAAACTTTCCAATTTCTTCTTCAAAATGATCAATGCTAATCTCTTTTCCATGCTCTTCAACATCTGCAGAAGTCAAGCTCTCAGTTTCTGCACACTGCTGTTCTGAACCAAAAAAACTAAATTCTATTTCATCACACATTTTTTCTACATCTGATACACAACCGTTTAAAAGAGCTGTGTTCAGTTCACTTAAACATAATGCAGGAGTCTTTACATAATACACTTTTCTTACAAACTTCTGCATTCCTGAGTGGTATACTGCTAACTTTCTTAAGTGATGAAAAGTACTTTTACACACTTTTCTTGAAAGACAAGCCAGAGAATGTCCGTGCTTCTTAGTATATTGTCTTACATTACATGGATCTAGTCCTTGTAACAACCTAATCTTCTGTTTAACATTTTTCTGTGCATATTGTCGTAAAACATTTCGCATTATGTCAATAGATTCCTGTTGAATACCGCAAATACTGGTATTATCCCAATTATATACAGGAGCTTGTGTGCTTTTCCCTTGCACTTCTTCAGCTATTATTTCTTTTGCATTCATAACAACTATTTCTTCTTTTGAAGTGTGACAACCATTCCGAACTTTGTAACAGCCACCTCGAGTATCAACTGCAAATGTTATATTATTTTCTTGAAAGTAGCTTTCTTCATTAAAGAAAGGCTCACTAGTAGAAGTGTGTTTCCATTCACCACTGAAACGTTTACAAAAAGTTAGTTCTATTAACAAGTCTTTTTCTTCTGCATTTGTCTTTCAGAAACTTCATTATTTTTTTTAAAGATTTCATTCTTTTTAAAATCAAAATAAATCTTTTTCGTTTCAACTTAAAAGCAGTATCAACTGCAGTTTCAATCTGCTGCTTCTGTGTGTAAACTAGTAATCTTTTATACTTCTTACAAAGTTTAAATAATTTCTGAATTACTCTACTTCAAAAGAGTTGTTGTCGAATCTCTTGAAATTGTTTTTGTCTTTGTGTAACTTGTGTTTTTTCCTTATTTCTTTTTTTCCATTTGAAGTGCAATTCTCCTTCTCCTTTGTTGAAAAACGCTTCTTCTTCCTTTCATTCCTATTGTTCTCATATAATTTCTCCACAACTTTTTAAGAAACTGTTTAGTGGTCTTACCTAAACAAACTTCATCCTTTGTAACATTCTCATTTGTTTCTAACACATTTTGTTTCTTTTTATTTAAGTAGATCACTTTTTTTGTTTCTTTTCATCTTGTCTTGCCGTCTAAAATTTGTGATACAAACAAAATAATTTTCTGAAAAACAAAGAACAGTTTCCATAATTTCTTACATCTATTTTTTATTTTTAAATAATTACATATGATATCTAATATTAACTTATTTTATGGATTTCAAATTTCAAAACACTACTCATTCCACTTAAATATATAGTGCGTACTTCAACAATACCTTTCCAAATACTTATATAAAGTACCATATTCACAAATTCCTTTCCTATCATGCCTTAAACCTCATTTGCATCATGCATCTCACTACTCAGCAACTACTAACAATGTTGGGCCTACCAAAATGCAAACCAGAAAACCTTTCCATGTCACAGTTGAAAGTCTCACCATAATATTGAAAGGATGCATGCATCTCCCTGTCCCTTTTCCTAGTGGCATCATACTTAAAACAAACGTACAAATAGATCTATACCTGTGTTTTATAGGTATCAGATATTCCTATACATAACTTGTGTGAAAATACATGTTGAAGCATAGACATGCCTCAGCAAAGTTAAACTATTAAGACAAATCATTGAGCAATGTAAATTGGGGCGCTATTTAAGTTGCAATCATGTGCGTTTTTTTCTATAGCATAGAAGTCCATTCCGACTTTCTCTGTGCTCGTCACATGTCCCCAGAAGGCCAGTGAGGGTCAACACAGACGGGCGTCTGTTACCTTCCTTTTACAAACAAGTGGAGAGGTACTATAAGAGACTGTGATCACAGAGGACGGGGGTCAAGGGATGTGTCAATCCCAGTCTCTCTATCTGCTGCCCCTGTGATATAGGCAGCTTCAGCATGAGCAGGAAGCCTGACAATTACCTTAACATATATTCACCTGTGCTTCACCAGTGTGTGCAAACCCTTGCACCAAGTGTGCAGGCAACATTTCATTTTTTCATCTCCCTGAAGTTATCATGTCCCTGTTAAAGCCCCTCCCCAGTATTTTCGCACAAGGTTCAATCTGCAGAAGACCATTTCTTGTACATTTCCCTGGCCGATTTTGCACCCCAATTCATCCCTGTACCTTTATCACAAGACCATGTAGTCCTTGCAACATGATACGCAGCACTTGTGTAGCATTCAACCGATTGTGACTTTCTCTGTGCTGTACAGATGGCACCAACAGGTCAGTGAAGGTGTAAGTGCTATTTTTCACGGTAGATGGGCCTCTCTTACCTTCCTTTTACAAACAACGGGAGAAGAACCATTAGAGAGCGGGACAAAGGAAGGGGGGCTCAAGGGGTGTGTCACTGCCGGTCTCTCGATCTGTCACCCCTGTGATGTACACATGTTTAGCATGAACAGGAAGCTTGACAGAACCTTAACTTAAATTCATGTGTACATCACAACTGTGCACAAACCAATGCAAGAAGTGTGCAAACACCAGTCCATTTCTTTCATCTCACTGAAGTTAATAAAGCATGTCTGAGTTAAAGCCTCCCCACCAGTATTTTCCCACAAGATTCAATCTGCAGAAGGAAATTTCTTGTACATTACCCCAACCGAATATTGACCCCTATTCATCCCTGTACCTTGGACACAAGACCATGTAACCCTTGCACCATCATACACTACATTTGTGTAGCACTGAAACCGATTAAATCTTTCTCTGCTCTGTACAGATGCTACCAACAAGCCAGTGAAGGTCTAAGTGCTTCAGCGGGACGAAGGAAGGGGGGCTCAAGGGATGTGTCACTGCCAGTCTCTAGATCTGTCACCCCTGTGATGTACGCAGGTTTAGCATGAACAGGAAGCTTGACAGTACCTTAATATATTCACATGTACTTCACAACTATGCACAAACCAATGCAAGAAATGTGCAAACAACATTCCATTTCTTTCATCTCACTGAAGTTAATAAAGCATAAAGCATGTCTGAGTTAAAGCCTCCCCACCAGTATTTTCCCACAAGATTCAAACTGCAGAAGAAAATTTCTTGTACACTACCCCGGCTGATTATTTACCCCTATTCATCCCTGTACCTTAGACACAAGACCATGTAACCCTTGCACCATCATACACTACACTTGTGTAGCACTGAAACCGATTAAATCTTTCTCTGTTCTGTACAGATGCCACCAACAAGCCAGTGAAGGTCTAAGTGCTATTTTTCATGGTAGATGGGCCTCTCGATGGGCCTATCTTACCTTTCTTTTACAAATGATGGGCGAAGAAACGTTAGAGAGTGGGAGGAAGGAGGGGCTCAAGGGATGTGTCATTCCCAGTCTTTCGATTGGTCGCCCCTGTGATGTACGCAGGTTCAGCATGAGCAGGACGCTTGACAATACCTTAACTTATATTCACATGCGCTTCACAAGTGTGCAAAAACCAATGCACGAAGTGTGCAAACAGCATTTCTTTTTTTTCATCTCACTGAAGTTAATAAAGCATGTCTGTGTTAAAGCCCCCGCAGTATTTTCCCACAAGCTTCAATCTGAAGAAGTCAATTTCTTGTACATTATCCCCGTCAATTTTGAACCCTAATTTTTCCCTGTACCTTAGACACAAGACCACGTAACCCTTGCAACATCACACACCGCACTCATAGACCACTGAAACTGAATGCAACTTTCTCTGCATTGTACAGATGCCACCAAAAAGTCAGTGAAGGTCTAAGTGCTATTTTTCACGGTAGATGGGCCTCTGTTACCTTCCTTTTACAAATGATGGGAGAAGAACCGTTAGAGAGCCGGAGGAAGGAGGAGAGGCTAAAGGGACGTGTAAATCCCAGTCTCTCGATCTGCTGCCCCTGTGATGTACGCAGGTTCAGCACAAGCAGAAAGCTTGACAATACCTTAACTTTTATTCATGTGTGCTTCACAAGTGTGCACAAACCAATGCATGAAGTGTGCAAAC
The DNA here is from genome assembly GCF_964263255.1 of Lissotriton vulgaris. Taxonomy (NCBI): domain Eukaryota; kingdom Metazoa; phylum Chordata; class Amphibia; order Caudata; family Salamandridae; genus Lissotriton; species Lissotriton vulgaris. The sequence continues at coordinate 655,047,190 of NC_141685.1, read as the reverse complement.
ACATTTTATTTTTTCCATGTCACTGAAGTTAACAAAGCATGTCCGTGTTAAAGCCCCCCGTATTTTCCACAAGCTTCAATCTGCAGAAGGTCGTTTCTTGTACATTGCCCTGGCCGATTTTGGACCCGAATTCATTCCTGTATCTTAGACACAGGACCATGTATGCCTTGCAACATCACACAATGCTCTTGTGTACCACTGAAACACATTTGAATTTTCTGATGTACAGATGCCACCAACAAGCAAGTGAAGGTCTAAGTGCTATTTTTAATGGTAGATGGGCCTCTTTTACCTTTCTTTTACAAACGGCTGTAGAAGAGCCGTTAGAGAGCAGGAAGAAGGAGGAGGAGTCAAGGGACATGTCATTCCCACACCCTTGATCTGCCGGCCCTCTAACATATGCAGATTCAGCACAGGGAAAGACGCTGACAATACCCTCCATTTATATTCACATGTACTTCACCAGTGTGAACAAATTCATACTCAAAATATGCTCAGAACATTTCCATTTCTTTTTTATCTCTCACACATTCATAAAACATATATCTTATAAACAAACAACCCCCACCTGTATTAACCAACAAGGCACAATCTAGAAACATCCCTATTTCTCTTACATTGACCGGACCAATTTTCAATATTAATTCAATCCTGTACCTTACTCGCAAACCATGCAGACCTTTGAACATAAGGGACTGCATTCCTAATTTCACTAAACCATTTTTATATATACAGCACACTTCAACAATACCTTCCCAAACACTCATACTAAGTACCATAATCACTAATCCCTTAACCGCCATATATTTCACCTCGTCTGTCTTTACATTCTTCACTACTCAGCAACTAATAACAGTGTTGATTCTATACAAATGCAAAGCATAAACCCTTTCCATATCACAGTTGACAGTGTCACCATATCACTGAAAGCATGCGTACATGGAGCTGTATCTTTTCCTAGTAGCACATACTAAAAAGAAACATAGAAATTGATATATACCACTGATATATAGTTATCAAATTTTCCGATGCATAACACGTGTAAGAATACATATTGAAAGGGACGTGTCATTCTTTGTTTCTCAATCTGCCGACCTTCTAATTGTCAGCATTCCATCCAACATTTGTTTGCTGTAACACTTTTCGCCGTAAGTGGGATGGGTTTGCCCAGACATTGGTCCCTTGCTCACTGTGCCACTGGTTTCAAGCTAGCCTGGCTGAAGAAGAGTGACATACCCTGAAACCGGTCCCAGGATACTTGTTTCTGGTCCAGGGAGGACCTGGCCTGGCAGTTTGGTCTGGACTGTTTCCATGGGGCACAGGGTCAAGACTGATTTGCATATGGCTCGATCCAAACTGGGGGGCGTAGTGGGCAACAGAACGATGGATTTAACTCAGATCTTCTGACTGGGGGAGAATGTTTGCATTATCAGCATTCCGTCCATCATTTGTTTGCTGTAACGCTATTTGCCCTAGGTGGGATGGGTATGCCCATACTTGGGTCCCTTGCTCACTGTGCCACTGGATTTTGCTAGCCTGGCTGAAGAAGGGTGACATACTCTGAAACCGGTCCCCGGATGCTTGTTTCCAGTCCAGGGAGGACCTGGCCTGGCAGTTCGGTCTGGACTGTTCCCATGGGGAACATGGTCAAGACTGTTTTGATTATGGCTGGGTACAAACTGGGGTGGCATAGTGGGCAAAAGAACATTGGTTTAACCCACATCCTTTGACTGGGGGAGAATGTTTCCATTATCAGCATTCCGTCCAACATTTGCTTGCTGTAACACTTTTCGCCCTAAGTGTCATGGGGATGCCCAGATGTGGGACCCTTGCTCACTGTGCCACTGGATTCAAACTAGCCTGGCTGAAGCATTCTGTCCAACATTTGTTTGCTGTAACGGTTCCCTGATATCTGCACATTCAGCACGGCCAGGGACTGTGACAGTTGCCTACATCTGCATGCAACATTTTTTGTTTTGTTATTTCCCTCAAGTTAATAAAAGATGCCTCTTCTAATACCCCACCACTATTTTTCAACAAGTAACAATGTGCAGAAATGCCACATTTTCTTTATGTTGCCCGACTCCATTTTGGAACCCAAATTAACCGTGTACCTCACTTTCAAAACCATATACTCCTATATACATGGCAAACTACACTTCTTCTTCGTCGAAAAACTCCTAAATATATATGGGGACTTGTTCACTAATTACTCACACTCTATGCACATTTCGTAACAAATGAGAAACAGCACACTTCGGCAACACTATGGGGCATATTATCAAGACAGGCAATAAAATTACTGCCACTAAAGCGACAGAAAACTGCTTCTAAAACGGCGATAATTTGCTTGATAATATGCTCTATAGAATTCCAATTGAAGCCCGTGTTAGACATGAAGGACATGGACTTCACTTGGAAATCCATAGAGCATATTATCAAGCCCATTATTGCCGTTTTAGCAGCCGTTTGTTGCCGCTAAAGCGACGATAATTTTATCGCCTGTCTTGATAATATGCCCCCAAATTATTTTAAAAGTAATATTTTCAAACTTAAAAATATCGCCTCAAAGACTTAACCACTACTACACAATATATAACACACTTTAATAATTTGTAACTCACCTCTTTAGTTGGTATGCTGATTTCGAATTTCACAAACGCATGCAATATTTTCCTTCTCAGACAATAAAGGTAATTCTAGACTCTATAACAAATTCAAATCCTTCCTATTGATTACTCATATTACCCTCTCTAACTCTCTTTTAAAACGCCCCAAACTGGTTGTCTTAGTTTGTGGATTGGACAATCCCCCACACGGCTGCATCGCCATACAGCCCCGCACTCTTACAACAATTCAGAAGCCTATATCTAATATTACTGCACATTTTAAAGAACACACTTCTTCTAGACATACTACTCATTTTCAAAAATTAACTTTAATAGCTTACCAGTTGTAAATAGTTTTGCATTTCATATTGTAATACCACAGTTATTTCTACTCCTCCCCCAATCGCCTTTTCGCCAATTTCCATACCAACAGTTTCAGCAACATTCAACGAAAGGCTGCAGGTCACAAGTTCACCAAATTTCATCCTAACAGTTTCTGCAACATTCAACGCCATGTGCAGGTCATAAGCTCACCATACTTCATCCTAACAGTTTCTGGAACATTCAACAGCAGGTGCAGGTCACAAGTTCACCCTTTTTTTAAGTACAGAACACTACCTTCCAAATGAAAATAGCAGGTGTGGTTGCGCTCTGCACGTCTGATTGTATCCTATGTAGTGTATATTTCAAAGATTTTTTATTAACCAATCAGACACATACTTTTTCACGAAAGTAACATCCACCCTAGTTTTCACTACACAATGTTCTTCATCACCTAATCAGTTATTGTCTTCTAAAAAAAAGCTTCTTCTCCACCTTTCAACATATCTCTCATTCTACCAATGGACTACATGAGCTACAAATATATTTTGTTTCCATCCAACTACCTTTAAAATGCTATTATGGATCGTAGGACATAGCTATGTTTTCTGGTGCAAAATGTATGCTGAACACAGACGTATTGACAAAGACCTAGGTCTACAAAATGTGGGCATTAAATGGTTTACACAGAGAGAATTAAAGTGGCACCAATTGTTGCCGTTGGTTAAAAACTCTTTTCATTTCCAACCCCCTGACCTCATGATTGTGCACTGTGGTGGCAATCACCTAGGCACATTGACTGGGGTGGTAGGTAAATGGTCATGAAGGATACCTTTGGACAATTGATGTTGCTTTTGCCTCATACTGTCTTTGTATACTCCAATATATGCCAAAGAGAGAAGTGGAAATGGTCAACTCAATTCTGTCCTCAGATTGAGAAAGCTAGGAAGAATGTCAATAAATCTGTGTCTGCATACCTCAGAGATCACACTTGAATTTTACGTATACCTCCAAACACATGCTGCTCCTCGGAGCAGAGAGGGAGGGAAGACGCCTATCCCCCGTATCATTATATTTGCTCCTAGAAAGTGGTGGTCCACATGACAGAAGTAAACCCTTCATCATAACTAAACATTACTCCTGGGAAATGGGCCACATGGGGGCCTAATTAAACGAAGCAGTCAACACCATGCTTCGTTTTTCTTTTTCCCGCTGTGATTTCCAGTCCCTATGTGAATCCCGCTGAAAACATATACATTGCTGCTCCTCTGAGCTGAGAGGAAGAGAAGACGCATCCCCCCATATAATTATATTAGCTCCAAGGAAGTGCCGGTCCCTGTGACAGAAGTAAACCCTGCATCATAACTAAACATTGCTCCCAGGGACTGGCCCACCGGGGGCCTAATTAAACGAAGCACTCAACACCGTTCTTCGTTTTTCTTCTTCCCGCCGTGATTTCCAGTCCCTTCGCAAAACCCGCCAAAACATATAAAAATGTTTCTTTATGTTCTGACTCCCTGTGACACCCCATGAGCACCCTAGGAAGGTCACAGTGTACCTACCCTACCCTCTTCTACTTTTTCTGCCTTTTCCCCCAATTCGTTTCAACCGACAAAATGGCTGCCAACGCTTCCTACTTTGAAGAGTTAGCAGCCAGGCAATCTCGTGCTCTGAACGCCTTAGCCAATCAGATCTCAAAATTCTCAAATATTGAGATATGAAAATCTTTAAATATCTCAAAAACAACTGAATGGATTTTTACCATATAAACAAAAGCATGCTTTCTGGACCAAGAGTTATCTCTCTGCCGAATTTGGTGTAATTCCGTTCAGCAGTTTGGGGCTGTAGCAGTGTCTAAAGTTTCCTATGGAAATTAACATGGAGAACACACGTTTTGTGACCCCCACCTATTTTCTCAGCCCCCCTTGATGAATCAAGACAGGAGCTGACCTGACAGAACAATTCGTTTTGAGAATTTCGTGAAGATTCGTCAAACGGCGCCTAAATTATTGGCAAAACAAAAAACGCTTTTCATATGGAAACAAGGTTCTAACTATAACTACCTACATGTGGCTGCCAGTAGGTTTTTGTGTATATATCTAGATTGCTTTGTGAGGCAATCTTCGTGTGGATATTTTGCGCGCTAGCCCCTGGCGCACTTTGGGGGACCCGCCTCAAGATGTGGCCGGAGCGTCATGGGCAAATGCTTCACAGCTAATTCGTCTCCAAGGTATTGGAAAAGCTCTGGCCCCGCATCCCAAAGACAGTGATTTACTGCTGTACAATCAGTCCGTGACTTCACGCAGAGGCAAACTCACTGCAGAAACGTCTCCAGTATCACAGAACTTTGGATAATGACGGTGAGGCGGACGGGGGCCAGCGAGAAGAATTCTGCACAACAGGGAAACCGAGACAGTTTAACTGCACCCATTCACGTTTTGTCACGATCACCAGCACTCACTTTGGGGATTTAATAAGTCGATCACGTACGCTTACCTGGCCAGCTGTGATGATGCTTGCTGGGAAACGTAGTCTAAAGATGTAGGCTGCGTTATGCACGTGACTAATAGACTTTGCTGGACTTCCACCAATGGAAGAAGATGGATCAGGTGAAAAGCGGCTGGTGTTGGTTTCCGGTAAAAGGCATATGATTAAGGCACTCCAGCCGAAACGCGTCATGCCCTCCATGTTGCTAATAAATGATTCTTCCTGGCTCCCTGCTGTGTCCCTCTGGTTCCTTGCTTTGTGAGGCAATCTTCATGTGGATATTGTGCGCGCTAGCCCCTGGCGCGCTTTGGGGGACCCGCCTCAAGATGTGGCCGGAGCGTCATGGGCAAATGCTTCACAGCTAATTCGTCTCCAAGGTATTGGAAAAGCTCTGGCCCCCGCATCCCAAAGACAGTGATTTACTGCTGTACAATCAGTCCGTGACTTCACGCAGAGGCAAACTCACTGCAGAAACGTCTCCAGTATCACAGAACTTTGGATAATGACGGTGAGGCGGACGGGGGCCAGGGAGAAGAATTCTGCACAACAGGGAAACCGAGACATTTTAACTGCACCCATTCACGTTTTGTCACGCTCACCAGCACTCACTTTGGGGATTTAATAAGTCGATCATGTACGCTTACCTGGCCAGCTGTGATGATGCTTGCTGGGAAACGTAGTCTAAAGATGTAGGCTGCGTTATGCACGTGACTAATAGACTTTGCTGGACTTCCACCAATGGAAGAAGATGGATCAGGTGAAAAGCGGCTGGTGTTGGTTTCCGGTAAAAGGCATATGATTAAGGCACTCCAGCCGAAACGCGTCATGCCCTCCATGTTGCTAATAAATGATTCTTCCTGGCTCCCTGCTGTGTCCCTCTGGTTCCTTGCTTTGTGAGGCAATCTTCGTGTGGATATATATATATATATATATATATATATATATATATATATATATATAAGAATCCACGATCCTGAAGCGCCGAAACAGCAAACGGACACAGCCAGGTACAGACCACAAACCAAGGATTTTAGAAGAAAATAATGTGCTTTATTCCATCAATGGGGATGGCAGCATGACGCGTTTCGTCCGGGAAACCAGGACTTGATCACATGACAAGACCCAGAGACATAAGTGGTTAAATACTGGTAGACAAACGAAACTCCTCCCACAAAATAATAGACATAAAGGAACTATCCTTCAGTATATAAAGCGGACAATCCAAATGCAATGTACAGTGCAATTAAGTGCATGAATGCAACAATATTAAATTCACTATACAATTCTAACAATTTAAAAAATTAAATCTGTTGAAAGCATGAAGGGCAAGTGCCCAATGGATGACCACAGTATTAAAATGTATATTGTAACTGAACAATATAAACCAGTGTCAGTGGGACATGTTATCTAACCAGTAAATTGATGTCAAAACCACAAATAGAATTATAGTGCAACAAAGAAAAGTGCAGGGTGCATAATCCCAGAAGTTGGGAGCAAACATGGTATATCCAGGTAAAAACCTGGAGCAGAATGAAAATTTAGTGATAAAGTGCAAAGTGCCAAAAAAGTGCAAAAATGCGGCAGTGCATATATCTAAATTGGGGGGAGAAAAAGGCAATCACACCTTATTGGATTCATATATAGCAGCAAGTAATCGGGCATACCCATAATTTCATAATAATACAGCTGGATAATGGGTAAAAAGTATAGAAATCAATAGTATCAATAAATTGATTATCAGAGTAAACAATGTAAATCTTCATAGACCATCCTCAACATGGATAAATAGATTAAAACCATATAAATAGGTATAAAATCCATTATAAAAAAAGTCATGCATATGATGGAATAACATATTTACAAAAAGTTATTAAGATCTTCTCCCATGTTCAGGCCATTAGGGATCTTACTGTTTAACCTCAAAATGTATTGACTTTCCAATTGTCTAAGTCTCTTCTCTCTGTCTCCACCCCTTTTGTTCGGGAGGACTGCGTCAATAACAAAGTATTGCAGGTCATTAAGATTGTTATTGTGCACCAGCTTGAAATGGCGTGCCACTGGATAATTAGGGTCAGAATTACCAATGGCACGGAGATGCTGTAAGATTCGATTATATACCTGCAACTTAGTGCTGCCAACATATTGTAACTCGCACGTACATTTGAGAACATAGACCGCATGGTCAGTTTTGCAAGTATACACATTCTTAATAGGAATCACAGCATCCGTTAGACCCTCAACAAACTCGCTGGTGTTCACACCAAATTTGCATGCCCGGCATGAACTACACTTCCGGAAACCTGTTTTGTTAGAGAACCAGTTAGATTTAGTAATGGTTTCAGGGCTAGTTTTAACCAGAGCATCCCTCATGGAGGGTGCTCGTCGGAAAGTAATATTGGACATGTCTCCCAACAAAGGGCCCACCACAATGTCTGTTTTTAAGATGGGCCAGTTAGATTTAATGATTTGCCTCATCTTTTTGTGTTGATTGTTAAAAGTGGTGATTAGGCCAATGGAAGATTTTTCAGTTGTAGCAACAGCCTCTTCTGGAGTAACTGAAGCAGGTTGTTCTACCATTGCAACTGTTTGAGTTGATAAAGCCCTTTTAAGAGAGTTAGTGAGGTTAATAACTTCATAGCCTCTTCGTAAGAATCTCTGGTAAGATCCATTCAAACAATTCATGAGGTCAATCTCATTGTTGCATATGCGTCTAATTCTTAAAAACTCCCCATAAGGGATGCTTTTAATAAGATGATGTGGATGGTTACTCTGGGCATGTAAAATTGAATTTCCAGCTGTGGACTTTCTGTACATCCTAGTCATGATCTCGTTATTTTTAATGTAGACCTCCACATCTAAGAGGTTGACACTTACATTGCTAATGTTGGCACAAAATTCTAGATTAAGAGAATTGTTGTTGATGTTACTAACAAATTCTTCAGCTGATGATCTACACCCTTGCCAGATTATAAAAACATCATCAATGAAGCGCCACATCTTTACAATGCCAGTTTCATCCTCCTCCAAACAACTGCGGATCCCACCCAGGGCGTGCCTCTCCCACCAGCCCACGTGTAAACACGCGTAGCTGGGGGAGAAGCACGCACCCATGGCGACACCACGCAGCTGCTGGACGACTTCATTATTGAAAAGAAAAAAGTTATTTTTAAGGCACAAATCAATCATGCTGATGAGCATTTTACTATGTTCATAATACTTGATGTCTCTAGTAGACAAGAAGTATTCAATCGCATTTAAACCATCAACATGATTAATAGAGGTGTACAATGATGTAATATCCATGACTAGAAAGAGATAGTTAGGTTTCCACACAACTTCTTTCAATTTCATCAAAAAGTCACCAGTGTCTTTTAGGTAACTAGGCAAGGCCTCCATATATTCATGTAAATAGAAATCAACGTATTTGGAGAGGGGTTCCAATAGGCTATTTTGGGCGGAAATATTTGGTCGCCCTGGTATCGGTGTTGTGCCTTTATGGATCTTTGGTAAAAGATACAACGTCGGAGTAATGGGAAAATCCTTTTTCAAGAAATCAAATTCCTTCTTGCTAATCAGTCCTTCCCTCTTCCAAGATGCCAGATTAGAATGTACAAGAGTTTTTATTTTGTTGAGTTCATTAAAAGAGGCCTTCCTGTAACAAGCTGGGTCATTTAATTGTCTTTCTGCTTCCTCTAGATACAAAGTACGTGGCCACAAGACAATATTTCCACCTTTGTCCGCTTTATTGACAATGATGTCGCCTTTTGACTTGATTTTTCGCATAAGCAGAGAATATTGTTAGTCTCTAAAGCTTCTTCTTTTCTTGTTCTTAGCCACAGTTTTATTCAATTCTTTTAAGTCTTCCACAACCCTATCATTAAAGATGTCGATGGCATCCCGAGGCATCACCGGGACAAACGTAGATTTAGGACAAAAAGGACTATTACCAGCACTGCCACTACTGATTCCCATAGCACCTAATACATCCTGGGTGTTATTTGGGGCATCGTCATCATTGGCAAGAGAATGAGCAGTCTTAAGAGCCAATGTGTCAGCAATGTTATTGGTGGTGTGGAATTTCAGAAGCTTCAGTTTCCTTATAAATTTAAAGGTGTCTATTCTGGCTTGTACATACTTGAATCTATTATTAGGGCAGTAGGAGAGACCCAATGAAAGAAGCTGAGTTTCTGCTGCAGTAAGATCAAGTTCCGTCAGATTGATCACCGTATTTTCTACATCGGAGTTGCCTGAATGGCAAATAGTACTCATAGGATTTTTATCTTTTTCTTGTGAGATTTTTCTTTAGTGTTTTTTTCTTCTTTTTCTTTTTTTTTTCATTTATATTGTATTCATGTGCTGCGATTTTTACATTTTTATCATAATTGTTATCGGTTTCCATAGATAACATTGAATCATCACACGATGATGTGGTGGGTAATTTCAACAAATTGCTTATCATTTCTTTTGGGCATTCCCCCTTCCTCTTTTCTTTTTCCCGTAGCTGTTGGCGTTTCCTCCTCTCTTTGCGGGATTTGTTTCACCTCTTCCTCCTGTTGGCTGTGTCCCTCTCGACCTCAGGGTGTTCCGCCGATCTTCCACCATAAAAACCGATTCCTCAGATGGAGTGAAACTGCTGGTCCCAAGATGCTGCACATTTGTTTCATCGTCAGACCCCCCACTGCTGTAGATGGAGCTCATGTCGGTGTCTGATCCCTCAGGGACTCCCACTTGTTGGTTTTGAGAAGTTTGCGATGTTATTGCTGACACTGGCACAGATGTAGTTAAAGCTTGCCTTTTAGCAGATTCAAATTTCCTTGAGAAGGTAAAAATTCTGCCATTTTCATAGTCAGCCTTGTCTCTGGCAAATTTGAAGGCTTTACGGGTTTTTATGGTCTCTTCGTACTTGTCAAGACGTTTTTTAATATCTTCCCGCCCTTTGATAATTGCCTCTTGTTGTTCCATGGCATTCAACTCGAGATTAAGTTTCTCAATCTGAGTCATTAGTTCGACTCTATCGATCACGGCGTATTTAATTAATATGCATACCATGCCCATGGATGCATCGAGGTTGTGCTGAGCCCATTCTTTCAGCATCAGGGGATTGGGATTTTCGAAAGATGGGGCTATTAAGACTCTTAAGCCTCGAGGAACCCTTTTGGCTTCCTTGTATTTTTCAAGGCTCTTTTGTTCCCACCATTTAGTAAGCTCCGTCCAGAGCAGTTTTTCCAGTTTTTTAAGTTTTATTTAACATCGACTCCTTCAGTAGTTTGTTCTTTGCGTTTCTCCCCTAAATTAGCAACTGCCGGCAAATTAAAAAAAAGAGCATCTGCTGCTTGCTCCCTGTCTCGGAAAATGTCAGCTGCCATCGCAATTATGATTACGGAAAGTCAATGATACTTAGCACAAGTTCAAAAAGTCTTTTTCACGTGTAATGTTAACCACGTCTGTAAAAAGGATGAACGATAATATCCTCGTATCTCGTCAAACCCACGTGTCTCCCAACGGTAGCCTCAAACGTCAAGGGCTCACCTTAATTCACCGCCAGCGAGGAAAGATTCGGGTCCTCCGAGCCAAATGATTCCTCACGGAAACCAGCAAACCGTCGGTGGGCCGCGACGCGAAGCAATTCCGTGTAGACTTCCGGTCGTGGGGGGCTGGCAACGCTGTACTCCTTCCGGGTAGAAACAATCGCCGAAGGCGAGGGCGGCCAAAACTGCAAACCAGCCACAATGTGATAGACGACTGGGTTTGTAGAAGACGAATTCAGCCAATTCGCCAAATGAATAAGAATCCACGATCCTGAAGCGCCGAAACAGCAAACGGACACAGCCAGGTACAGACCACAAACCAAGGATTTTAGAAGAAAATAATGTGCTTTATTCCATCAATGGGGATGGCAGCATGACGCGTTTCGTCCGGGAAACCCGGACTTGATCACATGACAAGACCCAGAGACATAAGTGGTTAAATACTGGTAGACAAATGAAACTCCTCCCACAAAATAATAGACATAAAGGAAATATCCTTCAGTATATAAAGCGGACAATCCAAATGCAATGTACAGTGCAATTAAGTGCATGAATGCAACAATATTAAATTCACTATACAATTCTAACAATTTAAAAAATTAAATCTGTTGTAAGCATGAAGGGCAAGTGCCCAATGGATGACCACAATATTAAAATGTATATTGTAACTGAACAATATAAACCAGTGTCAGTGGGACATGTTATCTAACCAGTAAATTGATGTCAAAACCAGAAATAGAATTATAGTGCAACAAAGAAAAGTGCAGGGTGCATAATCCCAGAAGTTGGGAGCAAACATGGTATATCCAGGTAAAAACCTGGAGCAGAATGAAAATTTAGTGATAAAGTGCAAAGTGCCAAAAAAGTGCAAAAATGCGGCAGTGCATATATCTAAATTGGGGGGAGAAAAAGGCAATCACACCTTATTGGATTCATATATAGCAGCAAGTAATCGGGCATACCCATAATTTCATAATAATACAGCTGGATAATGGGTAAAAAGTATAGAAATCAATAGTATCAATAAATTGATTATCAGAGTAAACAATGTAAATCTTCATAGACCATCCTCAACATGGATAAATAGATTAAAACCATATAAATAGGAATAAAATCCATTATAAAAAAAGTCATGCATATGATGAAATAAAATATTTACAAAAAGGTATTAAGATCTTCTCCCATGTTCAGGCCATTAGGGATCTTACTGTTTAACCTCAAAATGTATTGACTTTCCAATTGTCTAAGTCTCTTCTCTCTGTCTCCACCCCTTTTGTTCGGGGGGACTGCGTCAATAACAAAGTATTGCAGGTCATTAAGATTGTTATTGTGCACCAGCTTGAAATGGCGTGCCACTGGATAATTAGGGTCAGAATTAACAATGGCACGGAGATGCTGTAAGATTCGATTATATACCTGTAACTTAGTGCTGCCAACATATTGTAACTCGCACATACATTTGAGAACATAGACCGCATGGTCAGTTTTGCAAGTATACACATTCTTAATAGGAATCACAGCATCCGTTAGACCCTCAACAAACTCGCTGGTGTTCACACCAAATTTGCATGCCCGGCATGAACTACACTTCCGGAAACCTGTTTTGTTAGAGAACCAGTTAGATTTAGTAATGGTTTCAGGGCTAGTTTTAACCAGAGCATCCCTCATGGTCACCTTCTCTCAAGGAAACCCAGGGACTCAGCCGAGTACTTGTTGGAAGCTTTTAATCACCAAACCAAACAGCATGATGCATTTCAGCTGTTTTGCCTTCCTCAGATGCTGTATCGTTCGTGGGTGTCACCTCCTCCCTCCTTTACAATTGCCAGGGCATTCCTATTGGTGGGAGCTCAGCTGATCCTGCCGCCTGGGAATGCTGCAGTACGGAAAACAACTACAACTCCCAACATGCACCAGTTCTAATCCATCTGGCAGCTGGATCCGATGTTGCTCGCATGAGTGCTGAGATGTGCCTCGCATAGGGGGGCCGTGTAGCAGCTGGTGGCCCCATAGTTCAAGTGTATAAAGCTCCCTCGGGTCCCCAATGTCCAAAGCATCAAGAAAAAGGAACCAAGCCGGGCCGTGAGGCAGGAGTGCATCAACCCACCTCCCGGTAAAGTTACAAGCTGCCGTTTGACAGCGGCCACTTGCAATGGCCCGTTCCCGAGGCGGTCCTGGAAACCATCAGTACCTTGATGAAAGAACCAAATTGCCAGAAAATTCCAGGACCCTTGCTTGGGCGGGTCCTTGTATCGCGCTCCTGGCAAGCACAAAATATATACCACACGATCACCTTCTCTCAAGGAAATCCAAGGACTCAGCGTGGTACTTGTTGGAAGCTTTTAATCATCAAACCAAACAGCATGATGCATTTTGGCTGTTTTGCCTTCCTCAGATGCTGTATCGTTCGTGGGTGTCACCTCCTCTCCCCTTTATAATTGCCAGAGCACTCCCATTGGTGGGAGCTCAGCTGATCCTGACGCCTGGGAATGCTGCAATATGGTAAACAACTACAGCTCGCAGCATGCACCAGTTTTAATCCATCTGGCAGCTGGTTCCGATGTTGCTGCTCCGAGGATTTGGCGGTAAATTACTTTATCGAAGATAAATAAATTTTGGGTAAGGCATTTGATGTGATATGATGTACAAATGCCTTACCCAAAATGTATTTATCTTTGATAAAGTAATTTACCTCCAAATCCTCGGAACAGCAATGGGGACCTGCTTCACCCCTAGCTTCCCGGGTCTCTAACTGGGCTGATGCGAGGAGCAGATCGCCACCGCAATGCCCACGTACCAAGAAAATGTTGTTCAGTGGGTAAGATATATAGACAACATTTTCTGTGTTTGGAAAGGCACATATGAACAGGCCACTCAATTTGTAGACACTCTTAACATTAATTCCTTTAATCTTAAGTCATAAAGTAGCCAACAGTCCACAAACTGCAGGACCACATTGCACACATACACAACTAGAGAATATGATGGCCAAGATTCCTCCAAGGAACGTTAAGATCTTCCATCCCCAAGCTGACAATATTCCCCAAAACCATCCCATAAAAGACTAATCTCCTTTGTCCTGATGAATCGACTCGGAGACTGTGTGCAATTTGAAAATGGCTTGGTATACTGCCGGAGCGTCGTCTGGAATATAAATGCAGCAACTAGATCAGATCAATCTACAGACACCGCCTCGGTCTGCTAAGATCACGTCTAATGCAATTCAATTTTGCAACGTCATGAGACGGTCAGCCTGAAGCTCCGCTGTAATGTTACCTATCGCACCTGCAGTAACATTAATAGTGGTCTCAACCACTCGAACCAGTTGCCTAATATGTCTGCTGTTAATCATCGGGCCCCAAAAGAGAAGGAATCCTTTAAGAAAGTCTCCTCCCTCTTGTTCTGCCGTATCTTTGGCATCAATTACACCTCTGCTATGCCTAAATCTGAGATGGTCTGACAGAGCCGTATATGTAGGGGGAGGGAGGAAAGCAATGTAACAAGTTCCGGAAAACTTGGAAGGGAGCCAAGTATGAGCTCGGTCATTCCAGACAAAATATGTTCCTTGAGACGAAACCAATGGAGGATAATCAAGGGACGAAAAGAAGTATGTGTATGCACATTTCTGCTGCACGTCAGCTTTATTGCTATTCACTTGGAGACAAAAATTACCTTGATGGGGCACAGTCCATACTGGGGAAGACTCACCCTTCTTAGTTGTGTCACCAAGAATAGAGATATAGTGGGTAACACTCCCTCCGTCGTAAGATCCCTTCTCATCTAATGGAATCTTATTCTTCTATACGATTTTAGCCATTATCACTATGCCTTTTATCAGAGAGCTATGACTGAAATCTAGTCCATTCCCAGAAGTTCTTACAGGGCTTCTAAGTCTGTTGTGGTATGCAGCTGAGAACATCGTCAGATAAGCCCAAACGGAACCTTCATATGAGAAGGGAAGAACCAGATATGGCATTCCCTTTTGCGCATTATGTGGCATAAGACCGCACTCCCAACAGTCAGTCATGTTAATAGCCAACTGATGTTGGTGCAATAATCGAATGAACGTATTGTTCATATACTCGGCTCTCCTTATATGCTCATGAGGGGGTAGAGCATGCATTTTATGTGAAAAGACAGAAAGACGAGAAGGCAAAGAAGATGTAGAATTAGCAACATTTCTTGTTTGCAAAACATGTACGATCCATCCTGTGCAAGCTAATAAAATACACAAAACCGTCAAAGCACACAAAGTTACGCCAAATCGACTACGCAGTAATTTACAATACTTTGATCTCATTTCCTGCTTCCTATTTTCCCTACCTATGGTTGTGCCATCCATCTTTGTCTAAAAAAAATGTCGCTCACGGCAATCTTCCTTAATCACTCAGCTACTTACTTCTGTATATCCTGAGGCACTAGCCACTTACTAAAGGATCAAAAATCAGGTTACAGTCTTAGACTCCTACTGTGACCCTGCGACGGAGACAGATGGCACATCTAAAACTAAAATTGTATCCAAGGAATCAAAAAGAGTTCAAAAAGAAATGTCTTTAAGTAGAAAATGTTCAAAAAATTGTAGTTCTCTTTATTTCTTCTTGGTCTTAAATTGTAACGTGTTTTCCTTGGCACGGTCTGGTCCTGGAATAGAGCTTTTGGATTTGTAGTGTCTATCCGACGATGCAAATGCACAGCGGCTTGAAGAATATCATCATCCACTTTTTCAGACTGAGTCCCATAGATTTGAGCGTCACTGAAAGGAACGAAACAAGGAATCGCTGCAGTGTCCGATTCTCTCACACCACTACGAATCCACTGGTCAAAGGGCAATGGCAGTGGCACTTTTTTACAGTGCACGCCGTGGACCCAATTGCGCTTGCCCACCATCTTTACAGCCGTGCGAGTGACGAGCAAAACTTGCGTAGGCGTAGACTAGCGATGCTCCAGATTCTTGGTCCATTGAAAGTTCTTCACACAAACCCAGTCGCCAGGTTGGATTTTATGACCTGGGTCTGTGGCGAACTCCGGCAAAACACTTTGCACCTGTTGGCGAATAATACTTAATTTAGTAGTCAAATCGTGCAAATAATCAATCAACAAAGGATATGGTATGTCAGAATATCTTTTAGGACGAGGGACGCCCCAAACATTAGCCGGGCGTCCAAATACCACCTCATAGGAGATAAGTCCCATACGAGAGTGCACAGTAGTTCTGGTAGACAAAAGAGCGAGGGGCAAAGCATAAGGCCAAGCAAGGCCCGTGCTGGCTTGAATCTTGGCTAGCTTCAGTTTGAGTGTACCATTGTAACACTCAACCAAACCTGCTGACTGTGGATGGTTTGCCGCATGGAATTTCTGTCTAATACCAAGACCAGAACATACTTTCTGCATAATCTTGCCCACAAATTCACTTCTATTGTCACTCCGGACAATGCGCGGCAAACCAAATCTAAGGAAGAATTCCTTAATTAGTACTTTAGCAGTCGACAGAGCAGTATTATCTTTCAAGGGGTAGGCCTCTATCCAACGGGAAAAAGCACATACCACTACCAGAACATACTTGAGGTTGTTGCAGCGATCCATATGAATGTAATCAATCTGCAACACCTCAAAAGGATATGACGGGGGAGCAAAATGACCTGCCAAAGTTGGGGTACCCTTTCCTGGGTTATGCATTAGACAAACAATGCAATGCTTAACCACATTTTCGGCACATTTCGGAATTCCTTTATTCTACCATACCGGGGCCAAAAGCTTACATATGCCCTTTGCACTAATATGAGCTGGACCATGGGCCATAGTTACGACAGGTAACACATAAGCGTCCGGTAACAGCCATCGCTGATGTTCCGACAACTCTGTCCAACAGCTCATTGAATCTAACATTCCCGTACTTTCCTTCCATGGTGGGAGCTCAGCTGATCCTGACGCCTGGGAATGCTGCAATATGGTAAACAACTACAGCTCGCAGCATGCACCAGTTTTAATCCATCTGGCAGCTGGTTCCGATGTTGCTGCTCCGAGGATTTGGCGGTAAATTACTTTATCGAAGATAAATAAATTTTGGGTAAGGCATTTGATGTGATATGATGTACAAATGCCTTACCCAAAATGTATTTATCTTTGATAAAGTAATTTACCTCCAAATCCTCGGAACAGCAATGGGGACCTGCTTCACCCCTAGCTTCCCGGGTCTCTAACTGGGCTGATGCGAGGAGCAGATCGCCACCGCAATGCCCACGTACCAAGAAAATGTTGTTCAGTGGGTAAGATATATAGACAACATTTTCTGTGTTTGGAAAGGCACATATGAACAGGCCACTCAATTTGTAGACACTCTTAACATTAATTCCTTTAATCTTAAGTCATAAAGTAGCCAACAGTCCACAAACTGCAGGACCACATTGCACACATACACAACTAGAGAATATGATGGCCAAGATTCCTCCAAGGAACGTTAAGATCTTCCATCCCCAAGCTGACAATATTCCCCAAAACCATCCCATAAAAGACTAATCTCCTTTGTCCTGATGAATCGACTCGGAGACTGTGTGCAATTTGAAAATGGCTTGGTATACTGCCGGAGCGTCGTCTGGAATATAAATGCAGCAACTAGATCAGATCAATCTACAGACACCGCCTCGGTCTGCTAAGATCACGTCTAATGCAATTCAATTTTGCAACGTCATGAGACGGTCAGCCTGAAGCTCCGCTGTAATGTTACCTATCGCACCTGCAGTAACATTAATAGTGGTCTCAACCACTCGAACCAGTTGCCTAATATGTCTGCTGTTAATCATCGGGCCCCAAAAGAGAAGGAATCCTTTAAGAAAGTCTCCTCCCTCTTGTTCTGCCGTATCTTTGGCATCAATTACACCTCTGCTATGCCTAAATCTGAGATGGTCTGACAGAGCCGTATATGTAGGGGGAGGGAGGAAAGCAATGTAACAAGTTCCGGAAAACTTGGAAGGGAGCCAAGTATGAGCTCGGTCATTCCAGACAAAATATGTTCCTTGAGACGAAACCAATGGAGGATAATCAAGGGACGAAAAGAAGTATGTGTATGCACATTTCTGCTGCACGTCAGCTTTATTGCTATTCACTTGGAGACAAAAATTACCTTGATGGGGCACAGTCCATACTGGGGAAGACTCACCCTTCTTAGTTGTGTCACCAAGAATAGAGATATAGTGGGTAACACTCCCTCCGTCGTAAGATCCCTTCTCATCTAATGGAATCTTATTCTTCTATACGATTTTAGCCATTATCACTATGCCTTTTATCAGAGAGCTATGACTGAAATCTAGTCCATTCCCAGAAGTTCTTACAGGGCTTCTAAGTCTGTTGTGGTATGCAGCTGAGAACATCGTCAGATAAGCCCAAACGGAACCTTCATATGAGAAGGGAAGAACCAGATATGGCATTCCCTTTTGCGCATTATGTGGCATAAGACCGCACTCCCAACAGTCAGTCATGTTAATAGCCAACTGATGTTGGTGCAATAATCGAATGAACGTATTGTTCATATACTCGGCTCTCCTTATATGCTCATGAGGGGGTAGAGCATGCATTTTATGTGAAAAGACAGAAAGACGAGAAGGCAAAGAAGATGTAGAATTAGCAACATTTCTTGTTTGCAAAACATGTACGATCCATCCTGTGCAAGCTAATAAAATACACAAAACCGTCAAAGCACACAAAGTTACGCCAAATCGACTACGCAGTAATTTACAATACTTTGATCTCATTTCCTGCTTCCTATTTTCCCTACCTATGGTTGTGCCATCCATCTTTGTCTAAAAAAAATGTCGCTCACGGCAATCTTCCTTAATCACTCAGCTACTTACTTCTGTATATCCTGAGGCACTAGCCACTTACTAAAGGATCAAAAATCAGGTTACAGTCTTAGACTCCTACTGTGACCCTGCGACGGAGACAGATGGCACATCTAAAACTAAAATTGTATCCAAGGAATCAAAAAGAGTTCAAAAAGAAATGTCTTTAAGTAGAAAATGTTCAAAAAATTGTAGTTCTCTTTATTTCTTCTTGGTCTTAAATTGTAACGTGTTTTCCTCGGCACGGTCTGGTCCTGGAATAGAGCTTTTGGATTTGTAGTGTCTATCCGACGATGCAAATGCACAGCGGCTTGAAGAATATCATCATCCACTTTTTCAGACTGAGTCCCATAGATTTGAGCGTCACTGAAAGGAACGAAACAAGGAATCGCTGCAGTGTCCGATTCTCTCACACCACTACGAATCCACTGGTCAAAGGGCAATGGCAGTGGCACTTTTTTACAGTGCACGCCGTGGACCCAATTGCGCTTGCCCACCATCTTTACAGCCGTGCGAGTGACGAGCAAAACTTGCGTAGGCGTAGACTAGCGATGCTCCAGATTCTTGGTCCATTGAAAGTTCTTCACACAAACCCAGTCGCCAGGTTGGATTTTATGACCTGGGTCTGTGGCGAACTCCGGCAAAACACTTTGCACCTGTTGGCGAATAATACTTAATTTAGTAGTCAAATCGTGCAAATAATCAATCAACAAAGGATATGGTATGTCAGAATATCTTTTAGGACGAGGGACGCCCCAAACATTAGCCGGGCGTCCAAATACCACCTCATAGGAGATAAGTCCCATACGAGAGTGCACAGTAGTTCTGGTAGACAAAAGAGCGAGGGGCAAAGCATAAGGCCAAGCAAGGCCCGTGCTGGCTTGAATCTTGGCTAGCTTCAGTTTGAGTGTACCATTGTAACACTCAACCAAACCTGCTGACTGTGGATGGTTTGCCGCATGGAATTTCTGTCTAATACCAAGACCAGAACATACTTTCTGCATAATCTTGCCCACAAATTCACTTCTATTGTCACTCCGGACAATGCGCGGCAAACCAAATCTAAGGAAGAATTCCTTAATTAGTACTTTAGCAGTCGACAGAGCAGTATTATCTTTCAAGGGGTAGGCCTCTATCCAACGGGAAAAAGCACATACCACTACCAGAACATACTTGAGGTTGTTGCAGCGATCCATATGAATGTAATCAATCTGCAACACCTCAAAAGGATATGACGGGGGAGCAAAATGACCTGCCAAAGTTGGGGTACCCTTTCCTGGGTTATGCATTAGACAAACAATGCAATGCTTAACCACATTTTCGGCACATTTCGGAATTCCTTTATTCTACCATACCGGGGCCAAAAGCTTACATATGCCCTTTGCACTAATATGAGCTGGACCATGGGCCATAGTTACGACAGGTAACACATAAGCGTCCGGTAACAGCCATCGCTGATGTTCCGACAACTCTGTCCAACAGCTCATTGAATCTAACATTCCCGTACTTTCCTTCCATGTACTCAATTCCTTTTAAGTAGCCTCTCCCTGAATCGTTTTCACACTCTCAACCGTGTCTTCACACATTCCAATTTCCCTAACCCAATTTGCAGGGCCTGCCACATACATTCGGCTTGTGGTGTTTCTGGCTGTTGCTTTCGCTACCTCATCTGCAAACGCATTTCCACGATCCACATCTTCTGTAACTTTCTTATGTGCACTGCACTTTATGATCGCTATTTGTGTAGGTAAGGTAAGTGACTCAAGAAGATCAGTCACTAACTGGCCATGCTGAATCTTCATCCCATGGGAGGTGAAGAATCCTCTCTCCCTCCACAACTTACCAAAACTATGTGCAACGCCAAAGGCTTACTGGCTATCCGTGTACACATTCACTCTCTTTCCCTTTGACAACACACACGCTCTAGTCAAGGCTTTTAATTCAGCTGCTTGGGCTGAATTATGTCCAATACGTGCCGTCTCAACAATTGTGCATAAGGTAGTGACAGCATAGGCAGAAGTGGTTTCTCCATTCGGAAGCTTAAAACAAGAACCGTCCACCCAAAGGATCCTATCGGGGTCCTTGAGCGGAGTGTCCTTTAGATCAATCCTACCCTTCGTTTCTTCTTCTGTTCGGAGAAAACAATCATGCTTTTCCTGATCATCTTTCTCATCTGGGAGTGGCAACGGCGTAGCTGGATTTAACATGTTACATCTTTTGATATGTACATGACTCGCTAAAAGTGTCAGCTCGTAACCAGACAAACGAGCACTCGTGAGATGCTGCGTCTTAGTTCTGTTCAACAAGGTATCCACTGCATGTGGAACCATAACGATGAGTGTGTTATCCAATACTAATCCAGCAGACTGTCTAATAGAGATTGCGGCAGCTGCTGTAGCTCTGAGACAACTGGGCAAAGCTTTAGCTACTGGTCTAATGTAGCTGAGAAATAGGCACATGGCCTTTGCTTATCTCCAAATTGCTGTGTCAGAACTGACAATGCGCAACCTTCTCTCTCGTGTATGTACAGTGTAAAGGACTTGCTATAATCTGGGGTACCCAACACCGGAGCAGAACACCGGGCAGTTTGTATATCAACAAAACTTTTCTGACATTCATCCGTCCAAAGGAGCGGATGGGGCGTGTCTTTCAACGTTAGTGCCACCAATGGTTTCGCCAAAAGAGAAAAATTGGGAATACATTGTCTACAGTAGGAAGTGATACCCAAAAAGGCGCGCACTTCTCTCTGTGTGGTAGGTACAGACATCTGTGAAATAGCATAAATACGTTCTGGGGTCAATCGCCTTCCCTCCTTCGACAAGAGATGACCTAAATAGGTCCCTTCTTGGCGGGCATATTGCAGCTTAGAGGGTGACTCCTTATAATTTAAAGCAAATGACGCAACAATGCAACAGTCACACTCTTACACACATCTTCAGCAGCCACCAGTAAGTCATCCACATACTGAATAAGTGTAGCACCTGGAGGCAAAGAAAAAGCATCAAGCTGGGACTTAAGAGCTTTACTGTAAATAGAAGGACTTTCACAATAGCCTTGAGGAGCTCTCTTAAAGCGGAAACTTCGACCACCTAAAGAAAAACCAAAGATGTCCCTACTTTCTTCAGCAATAGGAATGGTAAAGAAAGCATTCTTTAGATCAATCACAGAAAACCAAACTGCCGAAGCAGGGATCATTGTTAACAAAGCTGTAATGTCTGGAACAACAGGGAACTGTGGCACCACTATTTTATTGACCTCCCTCAGGTCGATAACAAATCGATAGACAGGAGGCTGTGAAGGATCCGTTCTTTTAAGGATCGGAAGAACAGGACTGTTGCAAACATTGCCTCTCGTTTCTTCAATCGCACCTTTCTGAACAAAGGCATCAACAATAGCCAATAGCGCTCTTTCTCCATCACTTGAAATGCGATATTGGGGAATACGTGGCATCCTAATATTCTCCTTAACTGTAACAACATACGTGGGATCGCAAGGCGACCCACGTCATTCGGACCCGTGGCCCAAAGACTTTCCGGGAGAGAAAGCAACTCAGGTGGAAACTGATCTCGGGACAAGCACATAGAAGACATCAATTTCTTTCCCAATGTAAGATGCACACCAGAAGGAGAACAATACAACGTTGCATGTAACCTTTTTAACAAATCCAAGCCCAGCAAATTCTCGCCACAACCAGTTGTCAGGATAAGGGAAGCTTCCAAATCATAAGGACCAATCGAGACAGGCAAGGGGCAAGAAACCGGATTACGGACTGGGGCGCCAGAAAGTCCCACAGAGGTATTCATAATGCCAGACAAAGGTGCCCCAGGGAGTTTAGAATGTATGATAGAACTTCTCATCGCACCAGTATCCAAAAGAAACAGTTCTAAAACGCCCATACTATTGATAATGACATATGGCCCATTTTGATCTACTGGAATCGACACAACTCCCTTACTTTGTCCATGGCTGTCCTATTCAATCTGAAAATCATCGACCCTATTCTCAACATGATAATCATCATTGTAATATTGTGTGGACGGAACTGCCTGTTGGTCAAAGTAATTCGAAGTAGATGAAGAAAAAGAACGTTGCTCCTGGGAGGACGCACCCCTTCCTCTACCTCTAGATCCTGCCTGAAAATTACCACGACCTCGGGGAGCAGACATCCCATTAGTACACTGTAATAGAACCGGACAACTATTCTTGAAATGCCCTTCTTCCCCACAATATGCACATTGATTAGGACCTAACGAAGGTTGTGGCACATAATACTCGGGCTTTTGCAACAATCTCTGAAACTGTGGAGGCTGCTGAAGCTGGGAAGATTGCTGATGCTGATTCGAGCGAGGCGGATACGCCTGCTGCAAAAGAACCTTTGTTTTTAAATCTCTATTTTTCTTCTCTTGTTTCTCCTTTTCCTCCTTATCTCTGTTCTCACAATACTGTGCAGGAGCCAATATTTTAGCAGGAGAAGAGACAGCCCATGCACTTTCAGAACTCTTTAATTTATTTGATAACTCGGGAAGCAAATTGTATACAAACTTGTCCACAAATAACTGCTGACCACCCTCTACACTCAAATCCTGACCACTGTGGTCTATAAACGTCTCTTCAAAGCGAGTGAAGAAATCCAAGACACTTTCATCTTTCTTTTGCTTGCATGCGGCCAGCTTATCCCAATTTACTCGCACCGCAGGCATTATTGTCTTCATCAATTCAATTATTCTACCTGGTAGAGCCGTAATCAAATCCTCAGGTTTCGCATCGCCCACCTGATTCGCATCCGCGGCTCTAATAGCAGCCCAATCGCCACCTAATTCAGCCAAGTGATTTTCCTTACGAATCCGCGCCCATATGCCTTGCGGAACCACATTTCCAAATAGCATATCAATGTCGGCCAAATTCTTAATGCAAGCTCCGACTGTTTGGGACAATTCTTTGTAATATCCAGCAGGATTTTTACAGGGGTCCGGAAGAGTGTTCTTAAGCGCCAACACTTCAGACCTCTTCCAGGCTTCATGGCCCCACTACGCTGGAAATGAGCGGGGACTAGAGGTGGACCAATCACCTCTTCTCTCCATACAGGAGGAGCTTCATGCAGCGGATAATTCTTACTACCTTGTTTATTGGTGGGATTAGTCTCGGAAACAGACAAGGACAAAAACATTGTGCAAAGCGCAATGAGTTTATTCACTGCCTCTTCAAACCGATGTCCTACAATAATGCCTTTATTAAAGTCAGCCTGCAACTTCAGCAATTCCGAAGGAACTGTATCTGACTCCATATCTTCGCAACCTCAAATAAGGGTTTGACACATAACGTTAAAAACATATCTCTGCGTAGGTTCTGGCCATTGATAGAAGTTACTCATAATATCTGCGGTACTATATTCTAATCCCTGCTCAATCCATCTACAAACGAGAGAGCCCAAAACTACTTTCTCGTCCGTAAGAGGAAGCTGGAAACGAGATTGTCGTCTCGAGAAAGCTGGAGACAGATTAAAGGACTCAAGGAGAGGAGAAAAAAAACTTGAAACAGCATCCGCTATCCTCCTCTGCGAAGTAGGAGAATCCTTCAAGAGAATAGGAGGCATGACAGATGTAGAAGGCAGCGGAGACTGAAACATAGCAGGCTGAAGAGTAGGAGCACGAGAAGGCGGAGGCTGAATTACAGACTGTGAGGATGGAGCAGAAGCAGGCAACGAAGTATTAATAGGCTGAGCCTGTTGCTGAACAATTGGCAACTGAGCAACCACTTTCTGAGCAACAGGAGGGGGTAACGGAGGTGCGGTAGCATTTTGGACATAGGGCGGAGGGGAATTCAATAAACAAGTCACTAGGGCATCTTCTTCTAATTCCTTACTTTTATCTGAAGAGGAAATAGGCAGCATCGGATAGCATCTATCGCCATACGATGTTGTCTCCCTGATACCTCCTTTGCACCATCTACTTCATTATCTTTAAACTGTTGGGCAGCCTGTAAAATCGACATGTCTTGTGCTTTCTTATCCTTTTTGCTTGTTTAATTTCTTTCTGTTTGGCTTCTTTACGCCAAAGGCGAAAGGAGTCGAACATAGCCGGGCTTTTCTTTTAAACAAAATCGTTTCTAAATTGTCTAATATAGTGGGATCAAAACTACCATTTTGGGTCCATCTTAAAACTCCACTATTTTTCGTATATCGGACCCATGTCTCGTTAAAGGTAATGGGAGCAATTTCGTCTTTCGAATAGAGCTCATAAGTGGGAGTTCCAACCGGAGGGATCGGGCACGATTCCTTTAACTGGGAATCCCTCGTACAACCTAAACAACAAAATCTCTGAAACTTACTCAGCCCAGGCATAGTAACTTCTCTAGACTGATCACAAATGACAAGGGGTATAGATCAGTGAAATAGTACAATCGTACTAACCCCTTGGATTCAGCTATTGCAATACCTGAATGTACCAAAAACAAAACAAAACAAAGGTCTGTGGGAGCGACCCACCAAATACTTAACTAAGGATCGTTCTACACCAGCGAAGGTCCGTCTATCATCTCGCTTTACCAAGCATCATCAGAAGGGTCCAAGGCAGGGCGACAGTCAGGGCAGCAGTCGTCAGCAGCCGTTGGAGAGGAGTAGCCGCGCTGTCAAAGACCTTCGGCCCACTTCCGTCATACAGGGGTCGATCAGGTGGTGCTCTTCCTCCAGAGTTTTCTTGCGGGGCTCCTCACGACCCTCGGGCTCAATCGCTACCGCTGAAGTCGCCCCACGTTGGGCACCAGTTGGAGAACCGCAGCCTTATGGCATGGCGGCGCATGGTACGCCTAAATCCCCGGAGTTCACCTGCCTTATCAAATACAGAGACACGGACTCTTCGTCTGGCGTAGAAGATGGTATTTATTAGCTGCAGCTAGTACAGTGGTCTTAGAAGTCGTCAGTGCAACGAGGTTCAAAAGAGACTGCCACTTAACTGGCGCACAGGTTTATGTAAGTTATAATACAATGCAAAAAGGCAATCACATACAAGCATGAGCTATAGGCAAATGTTAGAGACAATGTTTTATGACTAAGGCAACTCAAATTCCCTGTTCAGTTTGTCACTCGACCCCTTAAGTAAATTACAAAATGAATCCACATTATTCGATTTACAAGCAGAGAAAACACAGCTGTGTGTCGTAGAAGGACAGTCGTGAAACAGGAGAATGCAGGAGACATGTAGCGAAGGACAGTAGATAAGATAACTTAAAGGAAACAATGGTGTGAACCAACATGTAGTCCGGACGGGGATTAATCAGCTCAGACAGGAATTAGTGTACTCGGCCAGACCATGACACTCGCCCGTAAACATAAGCAGAGAAACCACCTGACACGCCAAGGCAGAAACGACAAAACATCGCGTTCGCCGAGCTGCCTGAGTGAGGGCAACATAAAATGGTGGCAATCACAAAATGGAGGCTGAGTACAAACGAATTCGTAATTTTCAGAACCTCAGTAGGCTTTCCTTGTTGGCAGTCTGATCTCCACAATGATAAGGTCAGTGATAGTCAAGCCAACTGTGTGTGAACAAGGCCGCTGTGCCAGCTGAAACACGCTGTGGCTTTCGCTAATTAAATATTCTGAAACCGCATTGGAGTCAACTCTGTTTGTTGAGAAGGATACCAAACGTCATGGTGAGGTATATATATATTACCTACTGGCGCTCGCCAGTAGGTAGTTATAATTAGGACCTAGTTTCCATTGGAAGAGCCTTTTTTGTTTTGCTTATAACTTTAGCGTCATTTGATGAATCTTCATGAAATTTTCAAAATTAATTCTTTGTTGATATCAGCGCCTATGTTAAAAGTGTGGGGATGATTCGTCAAGGGGGGGCCGAGAAAAAAGGGGGTCCCAAAACGTGTTTTCTCCATGTTAATTTCCATAGGAACCTTTAGACAAGGCTACAGGTTGAACGGGTGAACGGAGTTACCCCAAATCTGACAGGGAGAAGGGTCTTGGTCTTGAAAGTATACTTTTGTTTATTTGGTGTAAATTCATTCAGTAGTTTTGGAGAAATATTGAAATTTACAGATATCAATATTTGGGAATTCTGCCATCTGATTGACGGAGGCATTACGAGCACGAGCTTGCTGCTTATTGGTTGCGAGCGCTGCAAGCGGTTGCAATAAGGAAGTGTTGGCCACCTTTTTGTGATTGCGTTGAATCGGGTATGGGGAAAAAAGGGCAAAAAAATTAGGAAAGGAGGTTAGGAGCACTGTAAACTCTGTGGGGGAGTGCGAAGCGAAGTAGTCACTCCTCCCGGTCTGAAAGTGCGGTGTTGCTTAGAGTGACATGGTGCTGAGATGATATACTACTAAACTCGGGTATGAAACGAGAGCTTAAACCGTGAGCTCATTGCTGTAAAGTGATGTTCTCTGGTCTTTGTAGCATACGTGTGCAAGTAGTGTTAGTAGCGGGTTATACCATACAGGGAGTGGGAAGTGAACTGCTGACCCCTACCCTGCATTTATACTATACTGGAAGTGAAGTACTCATGCCTACTAGTTTGAATACTCGGGGATCAAACTGAGCTGATTGCTGTAAAGTGATGGGCTCTGGGCACTATAGCATACTGGCCGCTGTAGTATAACTATGTAAGTAGTGTTAGTATGAGTTTATACCGTACTGGGAGTGGGAAGTGAACTACTGACCGCTATTGTGAACCCCCAAAAAACAGAAATCATTCTTTTCACCCCCAAAAACAATACCCTCCCCATCCAAATCTGGATCAATGATATCAAAGCTCTCAATTGCTCCCTCTCCACCTCTAACTCTGTTAAATCCCTTGGCATCAGCATCGACCAGAATCTCAACCTCATCCCCCACATTAATAATGCCGCCAAAAGTGCCCTTTTCACCCTTCTCCACCTCAAAAAAAAATCAAACCTTTCATTCCAGCCGATGATTTCAAAATCGTTGTCCAATCGCTAGTCCTCTCCAGGATTGACTATGCTAACGCCACCCTTGCCGGCAC
This sequence comes from Lissotriton vulgaris, assembly GCF_964263255.1. NCBI lineage: Eukaryota > Metazoa > Chordata > Amphibia > Caudata > Salamandridae > Lissotriton > Lissotriton vulgaris. The sequence continues at coordinate 655,019,423 of NC_141685.1, read as the reverse complement.
CCCTAAAATCCATCTTGCACCAATTAAATCTGTCCTCAATCTAGCTGCCCGACTTATCTCTGACTGTAAAAGATTTGACCACATATCGCCCGCCCTCAAAAATCTTAATTGGCTCCCTATTAAAGGAAGATCCTCTTACAAGACTGCATGTATCACCCACAAAGCTCTTCATCAAAACACCCCCGCCTACCTTGCAACCAAACTAAAAAAAGCAGGCTGCACCAGGTCCCTGAGAAGCACCAACTCCCTTCTCCTGATCCCACCCAGACTTAATTGTCAAAAAACCCAATCCCGTGCATTCTCTGGTAATTCTCCTACCATTTGGAACTCACTCCCCAAAAACCTTCGCTGCAACCCCTCCTACTCTCTTTTCAAAAAAGAACTCAAACTACTTCTCCACAACAAATATTGGGGTACCTAACATGTCCACTCTATCTACTCTTATACCCTCCCCCCACCTTGTCTGAATTCAACATCTTCTCACCTGTTAACTGTTTCGCCTATTTTTAATTTGTACCTGTCTCTTACTCCCCCCCTTATCATATACTTTTTGCAATACTGTTTCCCGTTGCTAAGTCCGCATATATTGCTACTTTATCTTTTTGTTTCTAACTCTGTTTTAAAGCGCTCCGATTACTCCAGGGTCCAGCAGCGCTATATAAAACCCTTGAAATAAATAAATAAAATAAATAATTAAATGTATACTATACCGGAAGCGGAAAGCGAAGTACTCACGCCTACCAGTGTGAAGCCTCGGGGATCAAACCGAGTGTGCTCTGGTCTTTGTAATATAAGTGTGCAAGTAGTGTTAGTAGGCGTTTATACAATACAGGGAGTGGGAAGCGAACTACTGACCCCTACTGTGCTTTTATACTATACCGGAAGCAAAGTACTCACGTCTACCGGTGTGAAGACTCAGGGATCAAACCAAGCTGTTTGCTGTAAAGTGATGGGCTCTGGGTGCTGTAGGATATGAGCCGCTGTAGTATAACAGTGTAAGTAGTGTTAGTATGCGTTTATAGTATATAGGGAGTGGGTAACAAACTACTTTGTCCTACTGGTCCTGAATACTTCTGGATTAATCCGTGAGCCTAAATCGGGAGCTCATTGTTGTAAAGTGATGTGCTCTGAGTGCTGTAGTATACCTGTGGAACTAGTGTTAGTTTGCGTTTATATGATACAGGAAGTGGGAAGCGAACTACTCACCCCTTCCGGTCTTAAGACTGCTGGATGAAACCATGAGCTAATTGCTGTAAAGTCATGTGTAGTATTCCAATGTAAGACAAACTAGAATGTTAGAATGTAATTCTACTAGAATGTAAGTATGTAATGTTAGAATGTAGGGCTGTCATGAGGGGAACCTTGGGGAGTTTGTACACGGTGCTGGAGAAGACGGTTGCCTTGCTGTCAGCTCCTGTTGGTGGGTGTTTAAGATGTCTTGTTTTCCTGCAATAAATCTACTTATCTGATCCACTGCTGTCTGTCTCTTCACTACATAATTTTGGCGACGAGCGGGAGAAGGTAAAAAGAAGGCAGCACTCACCAATACTTCAAAGTTGCTTGTGTTGTGCTGAAGACCCATTTTTTCATGTAGTTGTTTCTACTCATCCCAGGGTTGTCGGCTCATTGAACTATGTCATCAGAACTCTGGTAGAATTTGTATTTTGAGAGTTTGCGCTTCCTCTGCCTCTTCACTACACTCTGGTCGCTGTACTACATGTGTGTAAGTAGTGTTAGTATGCGTTCAAAATTACCAATGCATCATGGTCCTAGGGAGCGCGACCTCCCAGGCGCAGCTCATATAATGTCCCGGGGTGTGCATCTGCGGGAAATTTATGTTTGCTATTAGAGGGCGGTTGCATGGCTTCTATCCTGTGATAGCAAATCCTTGTTTTACTTTTTGAAGCGAGAGGAGGAAAATCTCGTATCGCTTTAAAAGAGCGAATCTGGGTGGTAAAAAAGGAGGGAAAAAAAGCGGGTCTCACTCGTTTATTTAAATTAGGCTCCTGGTGGGTAATGTTCCGTGGCTAGTCCTATTATTATATTGTGGGGTCTCTGTAGGACTGGGGATCTTAATGTCACATGTAAATTAGGCGCAGAAGGGCACAGAGACCTTTCATAGCCTAGGGGATCGCCACCTTATCGGGTATTGTTTACTAATTGTTCGGAGGGCTTCGAGGCCAACTTCAGTCCAGGGATCTTCAGTAGGTAGTTATAGTTATTACCTATTTTCCATAGGAAATCCACAACATTCTATTTGGAATAACTACAGCGCCGGTTGGCGAATCTTCGTGAAATTTTCAAACTTGGTGGGGTGCTCCAGTCCATTTCTATCCTGAAAATCTTGGGGTGATTTGTGAAGCGAGGGCTGAAAAAAAAGAGGGTCCCAAAACATGTTTTCCCCATGCAATTTTCCATAGGTACCATTCACTGCGGCTACAGCCCGAACGGCTGAACGGAATTACACCAAATTTGGCAAAGTTATAGTCCTCGGTTCAGACTCGTTCCTGGTGTAAATTTGTTCAGTAGTTCCTGAGAAAAGGACAATAAAAAGTACATAAATATCTATGGCCTCGGTCGATCCACGCATCTTGCGCAGACTATAAGCGCACCGTCCCGATCATGTGCTGAATGCTGAATGACTGTCAAGTGGTTGTAAACATTCTAAAACAGGAAGCCAGGAAGTGTTGGCAGCCATTGTGTGCCTTGGTAGAAGCGAGGATCTAGAAATTTGTGGAACAAGTGTTCAAAATGTATAACGTGGGCAGGTAAGTAATATTTTGTCCCTCTAGACATGCTGAGGAGGTCCCACAAGGACCCCTAGGGCCCCAAAAATTATTAATATATATTTTTTTTAATCGGATAAATGTGCGCTGGGTGCATGGATTGTCCGTAAAAAAAATAAAAACAAAGCGCGGGCTCCTGTGCTTGTTTAAAAATTAGCTATCTGGGAAGGACAAATCCTGTGGTCTAAAATATTGCCTTTGAAGCGGGGGCAGAGAAAAAAGGGGGTCCCAAAATGTGTTTTCCCCATGCAATTTTCCATAGGAACCGTTCTTTGCTGCTGCAGCCCGAAACTACTAAACGGAATTACACCAAATTTGGCAAAGAGGTAGTCCTCGCTTCCAACTCATGCTTTTTGCTTAAATGGTATAAATTCGTTCAGTAGTTTCTCAGGAAATTACAAGTAAAAGTACATATATATCTATGGCCTCAGTGGATACGCATATCCTGCGTACACACTAAGCGCACCATCCCGGTCACACGCTGAATGCTAATTAGCTGTCAAGTGGTTGTCAACATTCAAAACCAGGAAGTGTTGGCAGACATTTTGTGCCTCGGTAGAAGCGAAGATCTTGAAATTTGTGGAACAAGTGTTCAAAATGTATAAAGGGGGAAGGTAAGAAATATTTTGACCCTCTCAACATGCTCATGGGGGTCCTTAAAAAACAAAAAAATTCAATTTTTTTTAAAAAAAGGTGAAATGTGCGTTGGATGCATGGATCCACCATAATAAAAATAAAAACAAAGTGGGGGCTCCTGTGCTTGTTTAAAAATTAGCTACCTGGGAGGGCCATGTCCCGGGGTTTAAAATATTACATTTGATGGGGGTTCTGAGGGGTCCTGTAGCCCGGGGCCCGCCATTCCTCGGTGCTAGAAAATAAATGGGTGAGGGAGCTCAAAGGTCAGTCTAAACCAGGGGATAACCACCCTCCGTGGCTTTTTATATTTTGAGAGGGGGGGGCTGCGTGGTCTCCATTCTGGAACAGTCGAAAGCCTTATGGAACACCGCCTCCTAGAAACGGCTCCTGCTGTGTCTCGGGGTGCCTACCTCCGGGACGCTGCTGTTTGTTATGGCAGGGCAGAGGCAAGGTTCCCGCTGTGTCATAGGAAGGTTGAGGGCATATTAACAAGAGCTGAAATTACTTTGTGGCAATCTTCCGTGACCTTACCTGCCATGACGGGGGTGTCCTGCCTCGTTGTCCACCTCCGTTGGAACCACTGCCTGCGTTGTTGAGCCCACCCACCTCCCGCCGCCGCACAACTACTACATCTAAGTGGGGCCGTTGTGTGGAGGGTGGACGTGGCGCACAGAGCTACATCTACCAGCAGTCTATGCGGCCGGAAGCCGCCCACGGGTGAAGCACGCCAGGAGGCGCATAAATAACAGCGTCATCCTCGGGGGATTGGGGAGCTGAAATTACTTTGTGGCAATCTTCAGTGACCTTACCTGCCGTGACGGGGTGTCCTGCCTCGTTGTCCACCTTCGTTGGTCCCACTGCCTGCGTTGTTGAGCCCGTCCACCTCCCGCCGCCGCACAACTACTACATCTAAGTGCGTCCGCTGTGTGGAGGGGGGACGTGGCGCACAGAACTACATATACCAGCAGCCTATGCGGCCGGAAGCCGCCCAAGGGTGAAGCACGCCAGGAGGCTCATAAATAACAGCATCATCCTCGGGGGAGTGGGGAGCTGAAATTACTTTGTGGCAATCTCCCATGACCTTACCTGCCGTGATGGGGGTGTCCTGCCTCGTTGTCCACCTCCTTTGGAACCACTGCCTGCGTTGATGAGCCCACCCACCTCCCGCCGCCGCACAACTACTACATCTAAGTGGGGCCGCTGTGTGGAGGGTGGACGTGGCGCACAGAGCTACATCTACCAGCAGCCTATGCGGACGGAAGCCGCCCACGGGTGAAGCACGCCAGGAGGCGCATAAATAACAGCGTCATCCTTGGGGGAGTGGGGAGCTGAAATTACTTTGTGGCAATCTTCAGTGACCTTACCTGCCGTGACGGGGTTGTCCTGTCTCATTGTCCACCTTCGTTGGTCCCACTGCCTGCGTTGTTGAGCCCGTCCACCTCCCGCCGCCGCACAACTACTACATCTAAGTGCGGCCGCTGTGTGGAGGGGGGACGTGGTGCACAGAACTACATCTACCAGCAGCCTATGCGGACGGAAGCCGCCCACGGGTGAAGCGCACCAGGAGGCGCATAAATAACAGCGTCATCCTCCGCGTCGCGGGACCGCCCGCGGGAGCGCCCCAGGAGAAGCTCAGGCAAAGGGCGGGCCGTCTGTGGCCATCCGGGGCTGGCCAGGCTGGGCTGGGCCACCCCCCTTTGGTCTGACTTCCATTTAGGTCCACGAAGCAAGACTCTAAGCACCATTAGTAAGGCTTTTTGCTTCTTATTTACTGTCCATTGTATTGTATTTACTGTACATATCATGACTAATATCTTGAACTTAGGCCGAAGATCTTTAACATGAGGCTCTGTCCAAGGGACCCTGGACGCGTTTATTACAAGGGCTACCTTAGTTTTAAAAAAATAAATTGTGTTAACTGAGCGGTGTAAAGCCTTAGAATGGCAGAGAAAACGCTCATCTTTAGTGACTATTCAATCAGCAAAGACCCCCACGTATGCCAGTACTTGTTCCGAACCAACTAGTGTTATAGGCATACCCCTACAATTACAAGATCTCCCAGCAACCTTACCGACTCAACGGGACCTCTCTAGTACTGACATAAGTCTGGGTTCGAAATCTCCTTCTTCGTCGGAAGATTCATTACTAATAATTTTTGGTAATCAAGTCCCAGAAAAGCCTACCAGTATTAGAAAAATAGGGCCGGCCATTCCCACGAAAAGAAAGAGGGGTGTGGCAAAGCATAAAGGAAGCCGAGCTAAAGCTTGCCGGGCAGACAGGACTCCTAATACAGCTAAAGGCCCAGAAATAAGTGAAGCCACTCAACGCCATTTAAATACACGCCTTGAGCAAGTATTAACCGCATGCGCGCTAGCGGTTTTCCCGCTGCGCGCTGAAAATTCGAAAATCGCGCGTTACGTGACAAAGCCAGCTCGACATGCGCGTAGCGCAGGTAACGCCCATGACGAGCTGGCTTTGTCATCAGCACTGAAGGGGTTAATGAACAACATCGAGCAACTAATTAAATTGCTGCTCCTGCCTCTAATCGAGAGGGTTAAACGTATGACTGAGCAGTTAGGATCCATCTCAGACATGGGGATTGCCAACTCAAATCTACTTAAAGAGATGGCAAATAAAAGACATACCCCGAACATATTAGAGCCAAGGACAGCGCCCAAGACCCCTAATAATGTAACCAATAGTAAGTCGCAGCCTAAAGCCTATGATAATATTACTATGGGTAAACACACTACAAATATTGCTCCTGACTTCACTAATCCTAGGGAAACATTAGACAAAAGGTGAGAAAACACAAAAGGTCAGGAGATACTGGGTAACTTACAGAGAACTACCCACAAATATAAACATATCACAGGGCCTGCCCAGCATATAGATCTCCCACCCGAGGCTGAACCTTTCGTCATTGTTTTAACAGGGGTACCAGAGTTGACAGCAGGAACATTCGAAAGCTACCAGACCCTTAAGAATAAGGTCATGCACTGGCTAAGAGTTAACAGGCCATTACCTCCCATTCTAGACGGTGAAATTTTACATGTTAGAAGGTTAGATTGGGTAGGAAGAAGACAGAAGGATGTACCTGGGGACACAATTATTATAAATTTCAGGGATCGTGGGGCAAGAAATTATATCCGAGACTGGTTCACGGGGGATTATGAGGGAGGTATAACCACCAAACATTTAAAAAAGTTTCATCCAAAAGCGCTGGTGGGTAACCCCCGGAGACTGGGAAATCAAAGTACATGTATTGATGTGCCTCTCATGTTTAACATTGCCACCATAAATCGCTTCTCTACACTCATGGGGATGGAGGGGGTCGACTGACTGCCACCCGGTAGTAATAAGATTGTGAGGGATTGTGAATTTTTTCCAATCCCAGGTTATAGGAATTCAAATAAGATAAAAAATCAAATTGATAAAAATAGTACCATGGGAAGTGCTGACACCACTGACAAGAGTACACAAAAGGTCAACTAGTTATTTCCTGGAACATTGCGGGCCTAAGCAATAAAATGGATGATCTTGAATGGCAAGAAACAATATTTAAATATAACATTGTGTGTTTCCAAGAAACATGGCTGGTCCATGAGTTACACCTGAAGGGCTATCGAACCTTCAATACACCAGCCACTCCAAGTAAAAATGGTAAAAATGGTGGAAACAAAGGTTATGCACTTACATCTCAAATGCATCTGACATAACAGTTCTCAAATTCACCTCAGCAAAGTATTACCAAGTCTTATTAGTTATGTGGCCGGGACTAAAAAACCAACCTTCATACATTTTTATAATAATGCCCATGCACCCTTATGGGATGGCATTATCTTTAACTTCCAAAGGCACATAAAAACATTAGAGCAATTAGGTGGTGGAGATTTGACTCTCCTATGGGTGGGCGATTTTAATTTGCACTGGTAATAACACGGGTACATGTCCTCTGAAGGAAAACAGGGAAGAAGCGCTGACCCACTTTACTCATTCAGGGATAGGGGATTTGCTAAATACCTTGATTTATGAGTTTGATATGGGCTTTATTAATGAATTTTGTACCCTAACGGTGGACTTTAAACCGACCTTTAATTGTAGAGGGGTGAACTCTACAATTGATTTTACTCTTCTGTCCTGCAGGCATAGGCTATTAGTTCGGTCCTGGGAGACATTAGACCTTGCCTTTAGTGATCATTACCCAATAATGGTCTCTTTGACATCGCAGGCACAGGTACAACCCAATGAGGTAATTTACCGCATGCCTATAAGCCTAGGCAGTACAAATGGTTACTCCATCAAATGGGAGAGAGTAGACCCAAAAATCTTCTTGAACAAATTGGCGACTAAAGTTCTTGATCATTTACTAATTTGTTTGTCTGTAACTGAAAGCCACAAACAAGTTCTTTATTCCTTTGCGGAGATCATGGGTGAGATAAAGAAACTGTTGACTACTGCCCATAAAATTCACTCCGGTAAAAGGAAAGGTTGGTTCAACAAAGATTGCTCAAAGGCACACAAACAATTAATATCCGCCCTACATAAATCTCCAAGATCATTGGAACTGGTTAGACAGACACGAAAATCCTATTGAGACGCTGTAGCCAACAGGAAGTTAGAATTAAAAAATGAAATTTGGCAGAGCCTCCATGAAGCCTGTCTAAAAAATGATAATACTGCATTCTGGAGGGCAGTAAACGCTCCCTTCCTATCAGAAAGAGATATAGACATCATCAATGTAGTTGTCCCAGGAGATGTTTGGGTTAAACATTTCTCTAACTTGTACAAAAACCCTAATATTAGGGGGAACATAAATTTCATTGACAGTCAGGAGAGCCCAGAGTCGTTCCCTTTGGGGAGTGTCTTTGACTACAAGGAGGTAACGAGGGCCGTTAAAGAAAGCGCCCCAGGGAAGGCACCGGGACCGGACAGTGTCCCGATTGACATATACAAATCTGAACCAGTGTTGTGGGGACCTCTTTTAACAAATGTTTTAAATAGTGTTAACGCCTCAAGCTTTATTCCAACTTGGCCAGAGGCTATAGTGGTGCCGATTTTTAAACAGGGGGACAGAAACGATCCTGCCTGCTACCGACCAATATCCCTTCTGGATGCTTTAATGAAAGTATCAGGCAGGATCGTCCTTAACAGGCTACAGGCATGGGCGGATGAAAATCAGATTATCTCCTCCCTACTATACGGTTTCCACTCAGGTAAGGGGACAATAGAACAGGGCCTCAACCTAGCATTGCTGACCGCAAAATACACCCAAGCAAAAAATTAAACCCTTTTTGTAATGTTCGTGGATCTAAGCTCCGCATTCGACTGTGTAGACCACGCCATGCTATGGGAGACACTAGCTGACATAGTAATGGAGTGGCAGATTATAACATTCATTAAAGAACTATACAGGGACACAGGAGCGAGGGTAAGGTACGGGAGGGAAAGGGCATTTTCTGATAAATTTGTCATCAAAAGAGGAGTAAGGGAAGGGTACATCTTGGCACCCTTTCTTTTTATCCTATATATCAATAGCGTGGGACGGCACCTCAAGTCCTTTCAGTGTGATTACCCGGCGGTGCGGGGAAGTCACATCCCATCCTCCTATACGCAGACGACGCTGCAATTATATCACGCACAGTCATTGGTTTGCAAAGGGCGGTGGTTAAATTTTCAGACTACATGAGCGCGCGGGGGCTAGAGATCAATGTCTCGAAAACATATTCCATGAGATGTGGCAACTCCTTAAAAACTAACAAGGCAATCTTCTTAAATAAGAAAACAAATGAAAATACAACTAGCTGTATATATTTAGGAGCAAACTTTGATAGCAGGGGAAACTGGTCTAAGGCAGTACAGGTCAGAAACCTGGCAATCAGCAGAGCAAAGGGAGCCTTGAAAAACTTCTCGAGGAAGTTAGGCAGTCGACCAGTAAAAGAACTCTTGCAAATATACAAAGCCAAATGTATCCCTACTGGCACCTATGGTGCGGGCATCTAGGGTTCCGTTAAAACCGACCAGATACAACGTACGGAAAATGATTTTATCCGTTATTTATTGGCGACACCGAAATCCATGTCTATGTTTTTCAGCCATAGAGATCTGGGGATTGCATATATAGAGGACACGATTAAATCTTCCTCACTTCTCTTGTAGCACAAGATCTGGGTTACCCCAGAGACATCGCTTAATAGAGATGGTATTTCAGATTGCTTACAGTTAGATGGAGTGAGAAATATTAAATGGCTGCAATATATAAAAACCATGGCAATAGACATTGGTCATATAGAATATTTTGAGAACCCAACGTGCTTAGAATCTGTCCCAAGGCGTGTGCTTAAAAACCTGGTTATGGATTTTTTAGATAATAAAAGATGGCTCACTGTAAAAGATAAATTTACTGCCAAGATGGGCCTGGCTTTTACTTTTCATACAGGCACCCAGCCATATTTACTGCTGGACCCTAGCCCTTTTTCGAGAATGTTACTGACTAGGTTTCAGGCGGACACTTTTTTCCGCCTGGTAACATTCCCCCCACCGTAATGATTGGTCAAAACATCTGGTGAAATGTCCTTTTGACGGCCTATCAGACCAATCGAACATTCATTCAATTCTTTTCTGTAAATTTTTTGAGGCACCCAGGAAATTGTTTTTGAAACCAATCTTCATTAAATGGGGAATCAGAGGATGTAGGGCAGCGTATTGCAAACTAAAGCGGCTGGAAACAGTTCTGGAGGTCAAAGCAGTAGTTTCTTACTTAAGAATTTTAATCGTTTTGAGGAAGACCATGTAATGTATGGGAACCGCCTGTAGAGCCTAAAAATTGATGACTGTAAATTGATCTTTTTAACTTTATCCTCCTACACACTAGAAAATGTTAAGGATTTTGTGAAATGTAATGGATTTTCTCTGTTTATACTATTTGTCAATTGAATCATTTTATTTGTGCACCACCTGATCTGCCAATTTTTAAATATGGTTTGTTACTTATAACACAATGCCTTTATTAATATCTCTTTTATGATTGCATCACATTTTATGAACTTTGGTGCTTAAATGATTTTATTAAATGTATCACATGTCTGTGCTTTTATGATTTTGTATAAAAATCGAATAAAGCGAAATAAACTGAAACTGAAACTGAAACAAGTGCCATTTTGCCGCAGTTTAAAAAAAAGGCAAAAATGAGGTAAAAATTATATTATATTGCCCTATTTACTACCCGACGCTAAGATGCATTAATGCATGTTAGCAGTCGGTTTGCTAAGGGCTCGCCTTGTATCTATAATGAGTTGCAATGTAGGTGTTCTCAGTGGCAAGGTAGGTGTTTCTATGAGAATATGAAAAGGAAGAGGTAGGTATGACAATAGAGTTGTATTTACAAGGCGGCCCTGGTTTTGGGGGCCAATAGGAAAACTCTCGCTAATTTCAATTTTAACACCGTCCTTGTAAATATGCCCCTAAATTTTGTAATGTCGATAATCCTGTCTCCCATTTAAATAGGCATGAAGTATTTGGTGAAGTGCCTTGTGAATCATGTAGCAACACTGTCTAATTGTGATCAATAAAGAATTCGAAGAGTTGTGTACTTCTTTTGCAAGTAATGTGCACAGGGACGGATTTACAAGTTCTTTGCGTCACTATTGCATAACTTTTAACATGGGAAAAGTGATGCGAAGGTGGTGCAAGGGGCTTGTAAATCTGCTGCACAGTGTTCTGTCTTATTTTGCTTTCCTTTCTGTCATGTAGAGAATCCTGGGTAAATATAACCGTTTCTGTACAGCCAGTACCTTTCTATCCTACCCCCAAACTGCTTACTGCATGTTACCATAGTAAGAGTTCATGGAACACTGAAGTGAGCACACAGGTTAAAAGTTCACAGCATAATGTTGCTAATCGAAACAGTTACTGTGCTGGAGTTTTTAAAAATGTTCATAGGAACCGTTAATGATAGGTACAGAGTCTGGTAAAGAGTTGTAAAGAGTTAGCTACAGTATATTACTTCTAGTTATAAACATCATTTCTATTTTTAATCTTAAGTATGATAATCACACTAAATAATAGTGAAAAGAAGGCGTATATACTTTTTTTATTAACTTTTATTAAAACAACAATAAATACCTAGAAACATAACTTTAATATAACAATTCAATAAACAAAATGTGATATGGTGTCCAATGGAAGGAGAGTAGGTAAATGCAAAAACCACAGTTGATGGACAGAATGCAGAACAATGTCATACACTCACCCCATTACAGAGATCTGGGCCTAAATCCATCGTTTTTTTGCACTCCACACCACCCCAGTTCAGACATGGCCATATGCAAATCAGTCTGACCCTTTGCCTCATGGGAACTGTCCAGCCCGAACTGCCAAGCCATGCCTTCCCTGGACCGGAAACAAGCTTTCGAGGACCGGTTTCTGGCATTCCAGCCGTCTTCAGCCCGGCTTGCTTGAATCAAATGGTGTGGAGTGCATGGGACTCACGTCTGAGCATACCAATCCCACTCGGGTGACAAATGCCACGTGCCGGGACGTAATGCACCCTGAAGCTTTACATCTAAAAGACAGTAAAAGAAATATTTTATGATTGGTAATTGTTGCTAACTTAATGTGGAGTGGAATGACATCGCCCTTTCACACACCTTCCCTCCCGCATTTAAAAAACAACTATTTGTACAGTTCCACTTTGTTTAATAGGCTTGGATTTTTGATAAATTGCTATAACAGTAATGTTCTTATCCGGTTGTGAAAGCAAGTAGTGCTAAGTGATACACAAGTTTTTAATCATCACGAGCGCCAGACATTTGACCGATTATAAAGACTTTTCTGCTATTGAAAAAAAAATGCAATAAGATATGGTATATAGGACTGCGTAGGCCTAAATTGCTGCGTTGCCTTTTTGTATCCAGTCTTCTGCACCCCATCTACTCCCTCCACTGTGCACCCAGGCCTCACTGCTCACCTTTTCACTGATAGGGCCCCTTTTACATCAAGCAGTCCCGCTCTTCCACCAAGAAGTCTCACATATGGTGCTGAGTCTTGATATTGCTATGGCTAACAACATACTCGTACTCCCATCATCATCGCAGGTTCTTCACCCACTCAGTCCTTGTGGTACCACTAACTTAGTGGCCAAAGAGGCCATGCACCTAGTGGTGGGCCCCCTACTCAGTGGTTTGGGCCTACATGAGGCGTCCGAAACACTAGGATGGGCCATCTCAGCGCTTGGGATTGGAGCAACTCTAAAATGGTGTAGAGCACATGCGCCCTGTCTTTTTTATTGGTAGGGTCATGTGTGTAGTGACGCTTGTGGTGGATGGGTGTGGTGTGGGTGAATATCAGGCATGAGGCAGTGTGTTTGTGTGTGTGCCGTTCTGACAACTAGACCTGGAACTAAGCAATCACTACAATGGAAATCTGGGCAATGTTACATTTTTGTCTTTTCCTAGAAGTGTAAGCGGAGTGGGCGGGACTGATGTATGCCAGTGCTGCGTGCGGCTCAGACCCATGATTCCAGAGCTATGGGCGTGGTTCCGTTGTGAGTTATATGAGAAATCAAGTGACTCGGGTGTCCGTCTTGTAGTGCTGACTTCACTAGAGTCTTAAACGCAAATGTGTCATTATATCTGTAAAGTCCTACAACATGGCCAACATAGAAGGTACGGGATATCACTGACTCTATTTTCATTCATAGTTGCATACATAAAAGATGGTGGACATAACGCATTTCTGCGTATATGAATGTTTGTTGTACATTCAGTGGAGTGTTGTAGCTGTAGTAATACAGGGCTATGAAAGCTTTAGGATACAGTTTTTGGCACATCATGTGCAACTAATATATACACGCAGGTAGTCATTCGGGTATACTGTTGGAGTTGGTGCTGGAAATCAGTGTTCGAGCCTCTGAGTCACGTCCGCATTCTGTTATTGAAGAGAAATGACGTAATACACGAATCATCAGTTTCTGATTTAATTTGTACAAAATTTTTAACATAATTTGAGATTTTCTATATGCAGTATCTATTTGAAAATGGCTTCGGACAGGGTAGTAGCTACAACAAAAAGGCTTGATAAAGGGCCTGCACTTTGAATAGAAATATCAAATAGAAGAATAGTTGTTAACCAAAGCCAAGAAAGGCAGCAAGTAGGTGTGTGTACGTGTAGATGATGATGATGTGTTGATTGAGTGGTAGATGAATAATGTAAAAAATATGAAAGTGTCCAAATTAACTACTGCCATTCAAGGGTAGTAGTTTGCAAAAAGGTTCAATAAAGGGCCTGTACTTTGAATTACAACAACAAACAGAAGATTTGATAACCATAGACTATACTGTCTCTTTTTTAATATTGTTAGACTTTTAGGCTTTTGTTTATACATGAACGGTATGAAGTGCGCAAATTACCCACTGCCATTCACGAGTAATAGTTACCAAGAAGGCTAAATAAAGGGCCTGCACTTTGAATTTGTATTACCAGAAGGACAATTGACAACCTCAGCCAAGAAAAGCAGCAAGTGTGCAAATTTTTTACTGCCTTCGGCCGGGGTAGTAGGTACAACAGAAAGGCTCGATAAAGGTTTGAATCAGAATATCAAATTCAAGAATAATTGGTAACCCCAGCCAAGAAAGGCAGTAAGTGTCCAAATTTACCACTGCCTTTGGCCGGGGTAGTTTTTACAACACAAAAGCTTGATAAATGTCTAATAACTAATGTTGAGGACAGCGCTGCTCCTGTTTCTTGATTTTGATGAGGTTGATATAGTGTTTGCATAACACAAAAGATCATCACAATAAATGCATAGTAATTTAAGTTTACGAAACTCAAGATCAATATGCGGGTATGGACTGTTTCCGAAAGATGGTGTTGCAGCTGTTGATGTGCTTGGTGCTGCAGCAAGTGGTTGTCCTGCAATCTCTGTGTTGCAGCTCAAGCAAAGTTGTTGAGGTGCAAGTATATGTGTTTTGTACTATATTTGATGTGCCAAAGGAGGACTTTTTGGATTGATCACACCTTGAAAGAGTTGTTTGGCAAATTTTACAGGTTACTATTGGTTGGTGTGTTTCAGTTAGTTTGTGTTTGGACTTCGCTTGAATGTTTATGGGATGCATTAGGGATTCCATAATACAGAAATACTTTGTACTTAGTGACATCCAATTCTATTTTATGAAGAACGGTTACATTCTACATCCAGCTCTAGGACTAGTGGGAGGGTAGTACTTCAAAGTGTTTGACAGGTACACTACATGTAGCTAAAGAAAAGTTAGCTTGGTTATGTATGGACATGCTCTCACACAAAACTCAGCAGTCAGCATTCAGGATTGTAAAGGCTTACCATAGGAGTGACTGATGAGTTCACATATATCAGTTTACAAAAGAGAAAACAAGTACGATTGTTTTACTTTAGAGATATACAGACCTGATGCATGTAAATTCATGAAATATTTTTTGAAGGTTTAGAAGAAAGCAGTGAAAGGGTGTTTAGAAGCAATAATGTCCAGCATAAAAAGTGCAAGTATTTGGACACTCCTGCAGGCTACTCTTGTGTCCAAATTATCTTAAAAAGTAATGTTGAAACACTTTTTTTCACCTGTTACGATTTGCACGATGCTTTTAGAGTTGGAGTAGGCTTCGTCTAACATTCCTACTTAATTCTCTTTTTGAAATTGAGTAATTATTTTGTTTATCTGATGAAATATAAATTTAAATCTTCCTCTTTGAAGGTGAAGAAGCAACACCGCTCATCTACACATTATTGTTGACTAAAAAGTAGTGGTAATTCCACTTTCACCAAGGTAGATATCTGACAATAGAATGATTTATATTTTTATACCACTATTCCATAGTCCTAATTAAAAAGGTGTGTTTTTTTACATATACAGGAAGTAAAAGGTAAGTATGATTTACATTTGCTATTGTGAATTGAAGGTTCAGTCATCTGCTGCATTTGGAACATCGGGCCTGTTGAGAAGAAAGTAAAAAGTATGTTGTAATTAATGTTGCATTGTTTAAAGGTGAATAGCTTTTTGAAATAAAAACGTTATATGTATTTACATGGTAAACATAGTTCCAAGGTCAGAATGGTCTTTTGAGTCTGTGCAAAGCCACTAACTTCCAAGTTTTATGCGCTTTTAAGAACTCTTCTCTAATCTTTTGTTATAGTGAAGAATGTTGGAAATTTCTTTCCGACAATGGCAGACATCAACCTTCTTCCTGAGTTGGGAAAAAAGGTGTTAGAGGAAAAGTGAATTTGTAAACATTCAGATTTTCGCATGAGCAAATCTACACATGCAAATCTGCTCATGTTAAAATGTATTTCACAAATATTTTCTAGGAGTACTATTTCCTGTCCTACTTGTGTACATTTTTGGGAATTCACAAAAGCTGTATAGCTGCACTTAATGCTTTGACATATTCAGTGGGTGCACTTTTGAGACTTTCTTGAATAATTGGGCCCCTAATTTGGTCTGGCATTAACCGTGACCTTTTGCGTTTTTAACATCTCTCTCTCTCTCTCTCTGTTCCCTCCACTCTCATCCACTCTGCTCTCTCTCCTGTCTCTCTCTCTTTCTCTCGGTCTCTGTCTTTGTATCGGATGGCTTCAATGTGAGTCACAGCATTATGCTGTTTCACAAGGAGCATATCAGCACACAAAGTAGTTTTGTTCAGTGCCAGTAACTACTGTGGAAGTTTGTGCTTTTTAAAACCAAAACTATTTTTTGCTTTTGCCAAAGATTGTTATAATAGTGAGTGCGCAGCAGCTTACATGCCAATAACGTTTTACAAACACGATGCCAAAACGAGTCACACAATGACAAAAGTAAAAAGGTGACCATCAATTTCAGACCTACCGTGTTTGCCAATGCTTGTTGAATTTTGTTTCCCATAATCTTATTGAAAGTAGTTACGGAGATTTTCCATAATGAATATTTTTGGGAAATACTAGCATGGATTAACACGTTATTAAATGATGCTGCAAAAAAATGGTAACAGAAATTTTATAGTAGTTTAGCAAAATGTTTTTTTCCTGCTTTCTCTTTTTCATGATCTTTTTAGTTTGAAAGCAAAGTATTATCAAAATTGCTTTTAAGCTTCTGCAATTATTTGGGTCAAATCGCAGAGTATTCTGGGAGCAGTATACATAGCCTCATAGTGCTAAACTTTGGAAGTGTGTGTACACTTTTTTACTACAGAAACTGTCAGTAGTGCAGTCTGAGTTTACAACATTTATTTGGAAGAGTCACTCTAACTAATAATAATGACTGCATCAATGTTGTAAAGTTTGAAGGTCTTTAACATATGGACACAAATATTAACTCGGCAGCAGACATTTCTGATAAGCATACTTGGGTCAGGAGTGTTTCAGAGCTGCACGCTTTTGTATACTGGAGCTACTGACAGTTGTGCACTCAGAGGTTACAACATTTACTTAGAGTGCGCGCCCGAGTAATAAATGCATTCAATAAATGAACCATGACTACAGGTTTGAACAGCATTAACATATGGGCAAACATATTACGTTAACTACAGATAGTGCCCTTTTCTGACCCCTTAAGTGATACTGTTAACTCTCAGCCAGAGGGTTTGTGCTGGTGGGAGTTGGGCCTACTTGTCCCAAGGACACAATACACATGAAAACTTGTTGCCCTTGACCTCAAACAACATGTGCTGTGCATCGGGCTATAGGAATTACACATCCTTGATGGTGCATAGTCAGCTTTCAAATATAGTGCACGCAGCTCAGAAAAGATTCTTACCATAAAGTTTTCTGTATAAGTTGCTGAAGCTTTTTGGTTACACACACCACAATACTTTTCAATGGACTGTAAATGTAAAAAAGATGTATAGTAGAGAATCATAATAGCAATGCTAACCATTGAAAAGGTAGTTTGCAAAATAAATGTTATCCTTGAAAACCCTCTTTGGTATTTACGAGTATTTTAAAGAAGTTGGATAAAGCAAAAAAACGGTTGCAAACGGGCAGATTCTCAGAATCTTTCCATTTGTGACCGGTATTTTTGCACTTGGGATGCATCATCACATTTACTGCCTTTCACATATGTAGTTACTCAGAAATATACCATTAAGACATCCATTCAATTAATCAGCACAGCCATGTGAACAATCACTCACCCATATAGCCCCTCGAAGATGCAAGCATAAATCCATTCACCCAGTTAATTACCAACTCACACTTCCATGCAAAGAGTGGCACACGCCCCCACTCACCCACACAGACACTTGGGCATCCATCAAGGTACTCAAACAACCAATCGTTAACCCATACATATACTCATGTAGCTATTCACCAACCCATGCACTCTCTTACACACCAACTGATAGGCTGATACAAGCATTCACACAGATTAGTCATTCACTCATACATTCACTAAGACATGTTTAATCACTCACTTATACAGTCACTTAAGCACCCACTAATTCATCCAAACACCCACTCATTCTTTGAATACACGTTGGCGTATATACATAACATTCTGAAACTTTTTAGAAACACTCACACTCACAGGATGATGTCATCAGTGATGTCATTTGAGATGTCATCAATGATGTCATGAGTGATGTAATATGTGACGTCATCAGCAGTGCATTATGGCGGCATGAGTTATAGTTAGCGCAGCGAACTATAACGCCTGAATTTCTCTGCTTTTTATGAGGGAAATGCCAGCCTAACTATAACGTCCCTGAAACCTGTGTTTTTTTTCAGTGAAAATCTACGAATGTTTCCAATGCTAATTCCTAACTATAACATCCCTGAAACCGGTGTTTTTTTCAGTGAATATATAAATATATATTTTTCTATATTGCTAAATAAATATATATTTATATAGAAATATATATATATAGAAATGTTTTGTATGATTACATATATATATATATTTTCTAATACCCCCTAAAACCCAAAATTACCTTTACTACCCCAATAACAATTCCACCCTAAAATCATATAATTACCCTTACCACCCCAATACCCATAACCCATAAACCCTAAAATTACCCTTCCCCTCCCAAACCCCATACGTACCCTGAACCCTAAAATTACCCTTGGCACGCCCAAACCCATACCCACCCTGAACCCTAAATGTACCCTTCCTACCATAAAACCCATACACAACCTAAAACTTTCAATTACCCTTGGTACCCTAACACCCAAACCAACCCTGAACCCTAAAATTACACATGACACCCCAAAACCCAAAAACATCATCAACCCTAACATTACCCTTGACACCCCGAAACCCATACCCACCCTGAACCCGAAAATTACTCTTGGCACCCCAAAACCCATACAAACCGTGAACCCTAAAATTACTCTTGCACCCCAATGCCCATACCAACCTTAAAACTTAAAATTTCCCTTGGCATCCCAAAACCAGTACCCACCTTAAAACTTAAATTACCCTTGGCACCCCAAAAGCCATACCCACCCTGAACCTTAAATTTACCCTTGGCACTCCAAAACCCATTCCCACCCTGAACACTCGACTTACTCTTGGCACCCCAAAACCCATACTCTCCCTGAATCATAAAATTGCTCTTGGCACTCCAAACCCCATACCCACCCTGAACCCTAAAATTACCCATTGCACCCCAAAACCCATAAACACTCTAAAACTTAAAATTACCCGTGGCATTCCAAAACCAATACTCACCCTGAACCCTAAAATTACCCTTGGCACCCCAAACCCATACCCACACTGAACACTAAAATTACCCCTGGCACTCCAAAACCCATACCCACCCTGAACCCTAAAGTTACACTTGGCACCCCAAACCCCATACCCACCATAAAACTTAAAATTACCCTCAGGACACCAAAACCCATACCGACCTAAAAATTTAAATCACCCTTGGCACCCAAAAAACCCATACAGACCCTGAAACCTAAAAGTACCCTTGGCACCCCAAAACCCATACCCACCATGAACTCTAAAATTACCCAAACACTCAAAACCCAAACCCACCCTAAACCTTATACTTACCTAATACTTACATGTAAAACACATATGCATTTACCATTACCAGGTAGGTCGCTCCCCCTCCGCACAGCACCGCCTGTGTGTCCCTGCCACAGCTGCCGCGGCTGAAGACATTCGAGGCACTCCACCACCCGCAGGCTACCACCTGCCCCTCATCCGTCGTGGCCAGTGGTAGCCATAGGTAGGTTTGTTCATCCTATGCTTTATTGCTTTTGTTGTATTGTCTGTATTTTCACAGTTCTGTCTGTGACTGTTATTGTCTGTATTTCCCTCCTGCCTGTAGGTGGTCCGTGCCCCTTTTTCTTCCCTATGTTCCCCTCGCTGTCCCCGTGCTCTCTCGGCCCGGTCTTTCCTTGTGTACCGCTCGCTGCCCCCATGTCTCTGCCCTGTTTTCCCTTCTGTTCCCCTCGCTGCCCCCGTGCCTCTCTGCCCGTTCTGCCTTCTGTGTCAGCTGTCCCTGTATTTCTGTATTCTGTATTTTGCCTCTGTGACACTCGTTTTTCCGGTATTTCTGTGCCCTTTTTGCCTTCTGTGCCACTCGTTTTTCTCTCGTTTTTATGCCCCTTTTGCCTTTTGTTCCACTTGTTTTTTGCATACGAAAAAAGGGTTTTTAGTATTTCAGAGTTTGACAGGGCGCTCTACTAGATGTGGACGCTAAAGTAGTCAAGTGGACTGAGTAAATAATGTGCAAACAGGCAAGCGGAGAAGACCCCCTAACCGCTCAACAGTATGTTAAGCGAGCAAACATACAAAACAGTTACTACAGTTTGCTTATGCACACTTTAAGAAAAATTCATTCCCAGTCGTGTAAAGTATGACACACAGTATAGAAAGAAAAGGGCCAAAGTCAACAGAATAACACGCCAAATCTTTAACGCAAAGGTGCTTAATGAAGTTTTGATAGTTCCACAACCAGCCTTTTCTTTTTTTTTTAACACAAAGGTGCTTTATGAAGCTTTGATAGTTCCACAACCAGCCGACACGTGTTTCGTCGCGTGGGAACAGTGTCTTTGCGACTCTTCAGCGCTAGGAAAATACAAGAATATATACATGGAACAAACTGTTGGTACATTTAGTTTTTATAGTTTTTTTAGTTTTGTCAAGGCAAAAAGAGGCAAAAAAAGTAAGAAAACGCACACGGCATCCTAAATAAGGTGTGATAGCCCATAAAGTACCATTCTCCGGTGTTCATTTTTTCAAAATGACTAGTCACTCTTTGTGAGGAATAGTGAGTCGGTGAGAGTGGACAAAAATCAATTCACTACAATATGATCGCATGCTGCACCAGAGAAAGGAGACACACATAATCAAATAAACCACAGGAAGATAGTGACTTCGTGTAACAGTGTGAAGTTTGACGGAACGGGTCAAAACCCACACATATAAAGAAACCTTATATCCCGAGTTGGAACCACACCATACTTGTAAATAATAGTAATACCCCTTCCACTCATACCTGTGATAATGGTATACTCAGCAATAGGTCTGTACAGTTTGGAGAGGGGTAAGAATCAGAAAAAGACAAAACCAAAGGAAAAGACGTAAGGGTTAAAATGCTAAGTCCAAAAAAGGGACTAATAAACTTAATCTATATTTGCTTCCTCACGTGAGGACACAAGAGCAAAAGAGTGGTAACAATTAGCTCATCACTCTACCCGTGATACTTCCGCCCCGGCAGGGCCCGTGACCATGTAGAATAATGTCTTTCGTGTGTATTATTCTAAGCGGAAACAAGAAATGGTACAAGAACGACACAGATCAGGACATGACTCTAACGGTCCCCCAAATACAACACATTCTACCACCATTAGGGTAACGTAAAAAACATACCACGTCAAGAAAATAGGTTCTCCTTCAAAGATTATAAACCGCTCCAATGTAAAAATTACATCTCTGCGTCTGTTTATGTTAGATAAGCTAAAACAAAGAAAAAGAAAAAATGCAAAAGACTCACTTAAAACCCATGTGTACTGGCGTATAAACGACAAAATAGTACATTGCCCTTAACAAGACTCAAGCTGGTTCCCCAAATGTAGGCGTGGCTTATCATAACATAAAATGTTTACCTCCACTTGAGTAAAAGTGAGCCTAAGTCCCGGGAGAGGATCCAAAAGGGTTTCCAATAGCGCAAGTGGGCAGCAAGTGGTCCTGGTATCTGTTACGAAGAAAACCAGGCATCAATCTCAATCACACTATCTCTTGTCTAAATTACATAAAAGCATCAGAAGCCGAAAACCCCCGAGTCCCCGGAACTTACGTGTGTGTAAGGAATCTCTTGTTTGATGCTCCCGGGTCACCGTAATACAAGTATAGGACACGTGACCGGAAGTTAGGCGAGCTTAAATGCTCCACGCAATCCAATTGGCATAGAGGCCCTAGAAGAACTAGATCGTAAACCTCTGGCGTAGTGTTGCGATGAGTTTCAGATCTACCCCGTGATTGGCCCCCTTTGACCACATGCTTTCTACTAAAAATAAACAAGGGGTTCTTGTAAAAAAATTAATGAAATGGATGTTAAAGGAGAACCTGGACTATCGTTTAAAGAAGCCAACTAATTGTCATCTCTGTCTAGTTGCGGGATCGACAATAACAGTAATGCACCAAAAAATAAAACTGCTGGTAAACACTCTCAAAAACGTCGATCATGTAAAGAATGGTAAGAGTTCCAAAATTGTAATGAACTGTCTGGGACCCGCCGTAAAGACTGAAATTGTGAGTGTCCGTGTGAGGACAAATTTTAAAACACCCAGAAAAAGTGACATTCTGGCATTCTGATGTAAAAAAGGGGGTACAACAACCTTAAACATCATGTCTTTACAAATTGCTGAATACATTAGTATTTCTAAAACAGTGGATTGTATAACCTTCCTTATGGCACCCCAAAAGCAAATATAGTAATTCTGGCCGATATGATATTTTCAAACAGTATTTGCATTCTAATAACATTTCTGATACCATAATACATAGTCAAGAGTTACACTATTAACATATTACAATTTTTTTTATGAACTTGTGTCACAAAGCTGCCCATGGAGGTTATAAAGCGTAGTCATCACATTTGGAAATTATCAGGTATTACACTTGTGAGCATATTGAAAACTTGTGTTATGTACTTGTGTCACAAAGCTGCCCATGGAGGTTATAAAACATAGTCATCACATTTGGAGATTATCTCTCAGTACAAATCTCCGCCTAATATGGCATTCATGGCATAGATAAAGTGGTATACAGAGCCCCTGTTCAGTTGTCATTCTCACAACCACTCGTAGCATTGTTACGACAAAAACTACTGGCTTCCGTAGTCACTTCCACTGTTTGTGGACAGTCAGATATGTCCAGTATCCATGTAAAAGACCTAGGTCACATCAATGGAATATGAAAGCATTACATTACACTAATCACCCAGGAAAAATTGTAACTCCTGATCATAATTAAGCCCATGCTCCACACTGCGCAAGCGCATGATCCACATGGCCTCTTTCCGTCGTAACTTCAATTCTCGATTGCCCCCTCTAATACTCGGAGGTACTAAATCTATGCCAAAGAAACGGACCTTGATGTCATCATCTTGTGTGTGGCACATAGCTACATGTAGGGCTACCGGATATCTGGGGTCTTGTTTCTGTATAGCTCTCATGTGCTCAGCCATTCTATCCTTAAGTGCTCTAATGGTACTTACTACATAGTATTTACCACAATGGCACTCAATTATGTAAATAACAAATTTGGTAGTATAGTTGATATTATGTCTAATGGTGACATTTTCATTGTCAAAGCCTGTGAAGCTTTTGGTCCCTTGTTTTCCCCATCTGCACATAGAACAGAAATCGCACTTGAAAAAAACAGTGCTGTGTTGAGACATCCATGTGGTGGTTCTGGTGTTGTGTGGAACTGTGGGGCTAAGCCTGTTCTTGAGAGTCCTCCCACTCATGAACGTTATATGTGGTGTTATAGGGATCAATTCCCTGATGGATGGATCCGCCATCAATAATTTCCAGTGTTTAGACATACTTTTTCGAATAGTGCAGTGCAAAGCACTAAAGTCTGTAATTAGACGAACAGAATTATCAATTGGTAAAGGGGTGGTCCGTGTCTTCAAAATGTCTGATCTTTTAATCTTCTTAAGTCTTTTATTGGCTTTTACCAAGGTTGCCTCAGATTATCCTCTCCTACAGAATCTGTCTGTCATGTTGTCTACACATTTAGTAAACTCAGCCTCTTCACTACAATTACGCCTGGCCCTTAAGAATTCTCCATAGGGAATGGAGCGTATCTGGTGTGGTGGATGCAAACTGGATGCGTGAAGGATTGCGTTGCAGGAAGTAGGTTTTCTAAAAAGTCTGCTGTGCAGGGTACTGTGTTTTAAATAAAACTCCTCATCTTGAAACTCAAAACTTGTATTACTATGTTGCATAGTGAACTTAATCTCCCAAGTCTTAGCATTTAGATGTTGAAAAAACTTTAGCAGATGTTCTTGTGCACCAGACCATAAAAGGATACAGTCATCAATATACTGACCTCAAAAAATAATGGAGTCAATATATTCAGATCCCTATTGTCCCCAAATTAGATCCGCCTCTAGTGCGCCCATGAAAAGATTGGCAAATGAGGGAGAAAATTTGGACCCCATAGCCACTCCCCTCTTTTGTCGGTACCACTTTCGATCAAAGATGAAACAGTTATTATTTAAGATCAAATCCATCATGGAAATAAGCATATTGGTATGTGCCCACAAAGAGGCAGGTCTGTTAAAAAGTGTTTTGCTGATAGCCTCCATGCCTAGTACAGGATTAATGCTGGTGTAGAGCGACACCACATCCATAGTTACTTGGGTGGTGCCAGGCTGCCACTCCACATCCGTCAACAGGCTCAGTATATGCTTAGTATCCTGTATGTAAGAGGGCAAATTTCTTACAAGAGGGCCTAAAAAGAGGTCTACATACTCGGCTAATCTTTCCGTGGGTCCCCCCATGCCAGAAACAATAGGTCTTCCTGGGGGGAATGGGAGATGTTTATCAATCTTAGGCAAAGTGTAGAGCCAAGGAAAGGATGGTCTGAAGACTTCAAGATACAGATATTCATCATTGTTCAATAGACCTGTTTGCTTCCAGGTCAGAAGCTTGTTATTGCTCTCTAAGGTCAGAGGTCCCATAAGGTTCTGTCAAGAAGGGTCTAGAAGTTGGTTAGAAATCTCTTCGTTGTAGTCGCTAATATTCATCACAATGACATTTCCCCCTTTATCTGCTTCCCTTATAATCATATTGGGATTGTTGGTCAATGTTAAGAGTGGTTTACATTCACCTTTAGTGAGGTTATCTTTATACTTGAATGCCCAATCTAGACATCTAGTATTAAGTTGATTTAAATCATCCAGAATATGGAGTCTCCTCATGATCAGTTAAAGAAAGAAGCAAATGTGTTGCTTGTATATCCTTTATTGACAATTGTTCAGATTCAACAGAAACAGGAATATTCTTGGTGTGTTGTCTACTCACATCTATGCAAGAGAAATGTTTCTTATATTTCAAATTTCTAACGAACTTGAAAATATCAATCTTTGTTTGACAAATGTCTCCTGTAGAATAGGGGTTGAAGTTAAGTCCCTTACTCAATAGAGAGGTCGTAGCAGGTGTAAGGGGAAAAGAGGAAAGATTAACCACTTGAACCTCAGTTTCCACTGGGGCTAATTCTTCATGGTTCCTGATCTTAGTTTCCTCTGATAGTCTTCGTTGTTTGCCCCTCCCGCCCCTACGGGTTTTGGATCTGGTTTGTCTCTTGGGACTTGGGCCCTGTTGCCCCTCCGTATGCATTGAACCTCAACTAAAAAAGAAGAACTACCTGGTCTTGTACTGTCTGTGATTTCAGTCTCTGATTCGCTAACTCCTGCAGTGCTCAAAGATGTGTTTCTAGAGGAAACAGAACTACCACCTGCTACATATTTGTCCGTTTTTTTTACCCCGTGACAGGTTTTGGATCATAGAATCATACTTACGGGCATAAGTAAAAACCCTGCCGTCTCTATAATCCACCTCATCCCTCTTAAATTGGCGCACTTTCCTATTTTTAATCTCTGATTGGTGTTTTAACAAAATATCATCGAGGATGGTGTAATTTTTTACGGTCACCTCAGGGAGATTGAGATCTTTAATCTCTTGTTCTAGCACAGAGATCTCTGCATGTAACTTTGAGGTTTTACATTCAGCACTCTCAATAAGGATATCCATAAGTACCATGGAGTTAACATTTAATGACTCTTCCCATTTGGATATGAGATCCGTGTCCAGGTTGTCATAAGTCAGGAAGATTTGGGCTCGGAATCCCCTAGGTATCCGTTTCAGTCTCATATATTGTTTTAGGGTGGTGCCGTCACACCACCTGCAGTTCTCCTGTTTTTTTAATCTCTCTAATTTAAGAAACTTATCCTTAAGTCCTTCTTTTCGTGGTGGACAATTGCTAACTGATGCCATGTGTGTCGACATGCCTTTGGCTAGATTATCAAAAAGCTCTTCCGCTGCTTTGTCTCGATCCATGGATAAGTGTCTATTGGTGCTAAATCAACCGTAGTTCGGTTGAAAGAATTGCAAGAGTGAAAGCGTAGAGGCTGCCCTTCCTGAATCAAATAACGTGCATACGAAAAAGGGTTTTTTAGTATTTCAGCGTTTGACAGGGCCCTCTACCAGATGTGGATGCTAAAGTAGTCAAGTGGACGGAGTAAATAAGGTGCAAACAGGCGAGTGGAGAGGAGCCCCTAACCGCTCAACAGTATGTTAAGCGAGCAAACATACAAAACAGTTACTAGAGTTTGTCTATGCACACTTTAAGAAAAATTCATTCACAGTCGTGTAAAGTATGACACACAGCATAGAAAGAAAAGGGCCAAAGTAAACAGAATCTTTAACACAAAGGTGCTTTATGAAGCTTTGATAGTTTTGTGCCCGTCTGCCTTCTGTGCCACTCGTTTTTTACCTCATTTTTTGTGCCCTTCTACCTTTTGTTCCACTCATTTTTTTGCCCTTCTGCCCTCTGTTCCACTTGTTTCTTCTGTGCCCTTCTGCCCTCTGTGCCACTCATTTTTCCCTTGTTTTTGTGCCCATTTTGCCTTCTGTTCCACTCGTTTTTTGTGCTCTTCAGCCCTCCGTTCCACTAGTTTTTTTGTGCCCTTCTGCCCTCTTTGCCACTCGGTTTTCCCTCGTTTTTTGTGCCCTTCTGCCTTCTGTTCCACTCGTTTTTTGTGCCCTTCTGCCCTCTGTTCCACTCGTTTTTTGTGTCCTTCTGACCTCTGTGCCACTCATTTTTCCCTCCTTTTTTGTGCCCTTCGGCCTTCTGTTCCACTCATTTTTTTGTGCCCTTCTGCCCTCTGTGCCACTTGTTTTTCTCTCGTGTTTTGTGCCCGTCTGCCTTCTGTTCCACTCATTGTTTGTGCCCTTCTGTCCTCTGTGCCACTCGTTCTTCCCTCATTTTTTGTGCCCTTCTGCCTTCTGTTCCACTAATTTTTTGCCCTTCTGCCCTCTGTGCAACTCATTTTTCCCTTGTTTTTGTACCCATTTTGGCTTCTGTTCCACTCGTTTTTTGTGCCCTTCTGCCCTCTGTTCCACTCGTTTTTTTGTGCCCTTCTGCCCTCTTTGCCACTCGGATTTCCCTCATTTTTTGTGCCCTTCTGCCTTCTGTTCCACTCGTTTTTTGTGCCCTTCTGCCCTCTGTTCCACTCATTTTTTTGTCCTTCTGCCCTCTGTGCCACTCATTTTTCCCTTCGTTTTTTGTGCCCCTCTGCCTTCTGTTCCACTCGTTTTTTGTGCCCTCTGTTCCACTCATTTTCCCCTCATTTTATGTGCCCTTCTGCCTTCTGTTCCACTCATTTTTTGTGCCCTTCTGCACTCTGTGCCACTTGTTTTTCTCTCGTTTTTTGTGCCCGTCTGCCTTCTGTTCCACTCGTTGTTTGTGCCCTTCTGCCCTCTGTCACAACGTAGAAGGGTGGGGCAACACATGTTACCCCAAACCAATCACACAGTAACAACAAGCCGATTTTGGATTCATTTAAACAGTACATAATTTCTCCACTTTTTGTCCATTATTTTAATCCATGTTTTCTGTCATTCATTCTGTGGCTATAACTGTTTGTAATTCCAACTCCAATCCACACATGGGGTTCCTTCTGCCGTTTTTCTAAGTTTCTACTGTTCAGACTGTGCCCTACGGACCTCAAGTTCAAACATGACATATGCAGAGGTTCATCCAAAGCAATGTTTATTAAAAGTCCAATGCATTTCGGGCACCACAATGCCCTTCGTCAGGGAACACTACAAAATGACAATAATAGAGGGATGATGAACACCACATGTACACATATACACATTATTCAACAATCCTGTCACTACTTCAAAACAGTTGGTAAATGTACACAATGGTACATCCATTCCTTAAATTTTGATTATACATAGCCAACTTCATGCGCAAATGTGAATAATAACCCTTCATTTTTGTAAGGAACAACCATCCCCTTTTCAACACTATTTCTTTTCTTCCTCCCCCATTATTCTCTTGGTCAAAGGTATCTGATCTTACTCTCCCAGCACTGTGTTATATAGCATCCTCTGTCGTCCACGTTCTCTCTCCCTCATCGTTAATACACACCTCATTACACCCCATGACCTCCCCGATGTTATTCCTCCCTAAACACGCTTACTTTGCTACAACTTTCCTGTCTGTGCTAACAAACCTCGTAAGTCATTCTAATGCTACACTCAATGTTCTCACTTTCCATATTACACTTTGCTTAATCTCACAGCGTTTCACGTACCTGCCTCGATGCTAAAAAGAATCCCTTCTCATCTCCATTTCAATGAGGAATGTGATGCCCTGTAACAACAGCTTTATATTTCATCTCATCCTCGCTAGTACCTTTTTCCTGATTAGCCCATTCCTCCCGCGGTCCCTGCTATCGGAACCACCTGTAAAATCATAGTATATATTAATCAACTACATAATAACTTCTGCCCTCTGTGCCACTCGTTTTTCCCTCATTTTTTGTGCCCTTCTGCCTTCTGTTCCACTAATTTTTTGTGTCCTTCTGCCCTCTGTTCCACTCGTTTTTGTGTGCCCTTCTGCCCTCTGTGCCACTTGTTTTTCCCTTGTTCCTATGCCCCTTTTTCCTTTGTTTTCCCTCACCGCCCTCGCCGCTGCGTCCCCTGCATCCCACCCCCTGACTGCCCACCGCCCATTCGCTGCACCCGCCTCCCGCCTCCCAGCTGCTCCTCCCTCCCACCTCCCCATATATGCCGCCGCTGCATGACCGCGCCGCTGGTGTGCCGAAGGTGCACCAAAGGCAAGCCATTCTGCACCTGTTCGCGTCTGGACCACGCCCAGCACCAGGACCCCTGGCACCCGCCACAACAACCGCTGCCACTATGACGCCAGCACTCTGCACGCTCTCATCTCCGGACAGAGCCACACCTGCTTCGAGGCCGCCCGAAACGTGCACACGGCCCCTTCACCTGCTGGAACTGCAGCTACACCATCCTCAGAGCCGATAAACTACCCACCAAGAAAGACCCCAACCTCCTCAGATGCATACTACTGAACACCCGCTCAGCACGCAAGCATGCCATCGAGCTCTGGGACCTGCTCGACACAACATCCCGGACCTTGCCTTCCTGACAGAGATCTGGTTTAACGACTCCTCCTGACATCGCCATAGCCATCCCAGACGGCAACCAGATAACCCTCAGAGACTGCATAAATGAAGTCAGAGGAGGAATCACCATCGTCCACAAGAACAGCATCAGGGTCTCAACTAGCACCGACGACGCACTCAGCACCGCTGAACACATGCATTTCCAGATCCACACAGACCCTAACTCCACCCTCAGAGGCACCCCCATATACCGACCCCCGGACCCTGCCCCCAGTTCAGCCACTCCATTGCCGACTTGATCAGCACGCACGCCCTGACCTCCACCGACTACATCCTCTTTGGAGACCTGAATTTTCACCTTGAGAACAACAACGACAACAACTCCACAACACTGATCGATAACCTCGCCAGCCTTGTTCTGAAGCAACTCGTCACAACGCCCACCCACTCCGCCAGCCACACGCTTGACCCCGTCTTCTCCTCATGCCTTCACGTCTCCGTCAGCCACACCACCAAACTCCTCTGGACCGACCACTGCTGCATCCACTTCGCCTTCCAGAAACCCACCACACACTACCGCACCCAACAGATCACCCACGGCTGCTGGAGCAAAATCACCGAAGACAAACTACACGCAAACCTCGCTCACAGCCCACCCACCGAACCCTCCAACACTGACGACGCTGCCCACAGCCTCAGATGCTGGATCGAGGACTGCACCAACACCATCTCCCCGCTGAAGAAATCCCCCATGGCACTGTGAACAAACTCCGGACAGCCACACAGCACACAAGGACACCATCCGCAACCACTACCTCCTCATCAGGGCGGCCAAGTGGACCTCCTTCAAAGACCGCCTCAACAACAACGCACACAATAGCAAGGAGCTCTTCAATATCGTGAAGGAACTCTCCAACCCCAGCTCCAACACCAATGACATCCCGCCGTCGCAAGCCGTGTGCAACTCCCTCACCACCTTCTTCCACCGCAAGATAGCACACATCCACAACAGCTTCAACATCCAGACAACCTCAACAGACAGCAACACAACGGACCCTCCGCACACCATCAACCACGACCCCCTGCTAGCCTGGGCCAGCGTGCGCATCGATGACACCATCAAGACCATGCACACAATCCACTCCGGCTCTCCGTCAGACCTATTCCTGCACCACGTCTTCAACAGAGCAAGCAGCTCCATCGCACCCCACCTGCACAATGTCATCAATCTCTCCCTCGAGACCGCGACTTTCCCAGAGATCTGGAAACATGTTGAGATCAACACCCTACCCAAAAACCCTAAGGTAGACCCAAGAGATCTCCGGAACTTCCAGCCCATCTCTCAGCTCCCCTTCCCGGCCAAAGTCATAGAGAAAACCGTCAACAGACAGCTAACCCGAAACCTCGAAGAAAACATAATCCTGGACCCTTCCCAGTCAGGGTTCTGCAGCAACCACAGCACCGAGACTGCCCTCATTGTCGCCACCGGCTCTGCTCGCACAAGTAGCCCGACAGCAGGACCTCAACATAATCTCCTACACCGACGACACACAGCTGATCCTCTCTCTCCCCAAGGACCCCATCCCCGCCAAAGCCAACCTCCGCGAAGGAATGAAGGCTGTCGCCGACTAGATGAAGACCAGCCGTCTGAAACTGAACTCGAACAAGACAGAGGTCCTCATCCTCGGCTCCAACCCTTCAGCCTGGGATGACTCCTGGTAGCTGACGGCACTGGGGGCAGCCCTGACACCCACCGACCATGCACGCAACCTGGGAATCATCCTCGGCTCAACGCTCTCAATGACCAAGCAAGTCAACGCCATCTCCTCCTCCTACTTCAACACCATTCGCATGCTCCGCAAGATCTACAGATGGATCCCAGCAGATAAAAGAAAGACAGTCACCCAGGCCCTCGTCAGCAGCAGACTGGACTACGGAAATGCCCTCTATGCGGGAACCCCGACCAAGCTCATCAAACGACTACAACACCTCCAAAATGCCTCGCCACGACTGATCCTCGATGTACCACGCCACGGCCACATTGCCCCCCACCTGAGAAACCTGCACTGGCTCCCCGTCAACAAGAGGATATCCTTCAATCTCCACACCCACTCACACAAGGCACTCCACAAGACCGGCCCAGCCTACCTCAACAGACGGCTCTCCTTCTACATCCCCAACTGCCAGCTACACTTCGCCGACCTCTGACTCGCCACCGTCCCGCGCATCTGGAGAACAACCACCGGTGGGAGATCCTTCTCCCACCTCACCGCCAAGACATGGAACACCCTCCCACTGAGCCTACGACAGACCCAAGACCTGCTGACCTTCAGGAGGATACTCAAGACTTGGCTGTTCGATCAGTAGCCCCCCCCCCAGCACCTTGAGACCCTCGCGCATATGTAGTGCGCTTTACAAATGAGTGATTGATTGATTGATTGATTGATTGATTGATTGATTCATGCCTTTAGAATGAAATTTGTTGTAAACGCATGTGTGGTAACGACATATGAATTGCAATTCCATGCATTGTAATGGTTGTTTCCCCCATAGGCATACTCTTTTGTGGGCAGGTGTATGTCCCTCCCTAAACCCTCCACTCACAACCTACAACCTGTTCTTACTCCTCTCTTAACCCCTCCACTTAAGCAACAGGTAGTCCCCATTTTCCAGCCACCCTCCTTTTTGCCTCCCACATTTACTATTGAAACATATACTTACATGTACAGATATCTCTGTAGTCGGGTAGAGATCTCTGTACACAAAGATAGGAGAGGAAGACACATACAGCCTGATTCATGTAGCTAAATTGCACTCGCAAAGGGCCAGATTCTCAGAATCTGGCCCTTTGCGAGCGCAATTTTTGCATTTGGTATTCATGATACCAAATGCAAAAATCGCTATTTAAGAATTCGCATATTTGCGTGGAATGGCATTTAAGGAATCTCTAATAGAGATTCCTTAAATGCTATTCATGACACACAACAAAATAGCGATATTGGACATTTGGGGCCGCTATTTACCGACAGGTCAGACCTGTCGGTAAATAGAAAAAACTCAGAAAAATGCTTTTAAAAGCATTTTTCAAAGTTGCATGTAGCACACACACATGTCCTTTGGACATGTGTGTGCGCAACACCTGTCCAAAAGTGCATTTTAGGGGTGCTACAGGGCGTCCTTTGGACACCCCTGTCACCCTTAAAATCGCTATCTCAGTTGCGAGTAGCAAATTGCTACTCGCAAATCCCCATTCATTCCAATGGGCCTCTTGGCCCATAGGAATGAATGGGGAGTATTTGCGAGTAGCAAATTTCTACTCGCAAATAAAGAACATGTAGGAATCGCTATTTAAGTAGCAATTCCTACATGAATGCCGTTTTGCGTGTCCTCAATAGCGAATCGCTATGATTCGCTATTAGGGACACGCAAAACGGCCCGTACATGAATCAGGCTGATAGACCCCCACATGTCAGCATGTAAATAGCATATTGCAATACTTTAGTACTACTACTAAACGTACTACTAAAAGCAGTTGGAGAATAGGTCCCCATGTATATAAAATTGATATTTGTTCTTCTACTTTTTCACAATGTTTTGTACAGCAATTTTTTTGCTGCTTATATTCTGCAGCATTCAGATTTTAATAGGTGCTTAGAACAAAGCAGCAGGCCATCTTAACATAATATGCATGACCAAGATGTGCCACCTAAATGGCAATTGATCCCTCCCTTAATGACACAGTAGTTCAGTGGGATAATGCACTAGCTGTATTAACAACATTGATTACAAAATTACCATGACACTGTAACTATTTGGAATATTCCATATCATAAAGTTAAAAGAAACATAAAGATGTGCATGTAGAGATCAACATTAAATTGGGATGTAATGCCCCATAGTTGTAATAATACTTTGATGTATTCTACTACCCAGTCAATATTTTTTTCTGGTACAAATAGGGTGAAACTGCAATAACCGTTACTACTTACTTGAGTACATTTCTGTCTGATCATTTACCATCAGCATTTTGCCACTAATCAGGGCTGTAGCTTGGTTGGTAAGATTAGGGGCATGGATGAGCTTCAAACTTTCCAACAATCATGCTGTCATATCTTGTTAACATACATTATTTGAAAAGCAGGACAAGATGGTGTGTAGGGGGCATAAAAAATTAAGAAGAGTGCTGATAGTTTGGGGTACTTAAAAAATAATATTTTCGAAACTGCCAAACATTTTTTTGGTGAGGACGAGGCATGTAAAAGTCCCAGGTGAAATCCAACACACATCTCACCATACCTGACCGATAGCACCAGTGCTCAACTATTTACTACAAAATACATTTTTAGGGGGTTGTTAAACCCCAAATAACCCCCAAAGCTGGGACCCTGGTGCTAGTTATGGTGCAAGGATTCTTGAGTGCTGTGCTGTGTTTTTTGTTATAATAAATAACACTGTAAAATAATATCACTCAAGCTATATTGCACAGGCTAATAATGCCTGCAAACTATAGTTTTTGTTGATACCAGGCTTTAAAGTGCCAGTATGTTAGATGAAGGGTAAACATCTCTGTATTGCAAGAATCCATTCAACTTGCCTATTATCTCTACAAAGTACAGCCATTTTAAGGTATATAATTGTGGGAGGGAATTGTAAATTAATATGTTAAATTATTCATCAAGCACAATGAAATGGGTGTATTTTGGTTTGTTTTGATCCCTCTAAATGACAGTTCTCATCATGCTTTCAATGAAGAGACAAACATCTTGACACAGGAGGGAGTAGGGTTTTGTCCTGGATTGTGATTCCAGCTAAAATACTGCATTTTCCTCCCACACAAATATTGCTGGGTAAGACTAGGTTGTAATTTATATCCAGAAATACTGCATTATTCTGAGTTTTGCAGCTTTAAATGTAAGGAAAGTGGCTTTGCTATATTACCCCAAGGTTTTGAACTGGCAGTGCATAAGTAATATTACACCTGGTAAATATATCACACCGCTACTGTGTTTGCTAGGTGCATTGTTACCTCTCTCCATACCATTGGTCTCAGAACGAGCACCAATATGTATCATAGCATAAGATATAAATACATGAACCATTTAGGGGCATATTTACTAGCTCCTATCATCACAGGAATGTCACTTTTAATGATGCTCCTGTGGCGATAGAGGCTTCACCTTACTTACAAGGCGGCGTTAAGCCACTTGACGTGTCTTAACGCCACCTTGAAAATAAAGCCTCCTTTCATGCTGCCCTTAGCGTGAAAGGGGTGGGAAATGGGTGTTGGGGTGGGTGTTACACCGCAATACCCATTGATTTTGATGCTACTCCTTATTTACAAGGGTGGTGTAAATAGGAGGCAGCTCCAAAATTAGGACCAAGGAAAACCTGGTCCTAACATGGCTAAACGAGGAGAAATACTTAATTTTCCTCATTTTTGCTGTTTCTATATGTGCTGCATTGTGCAGCACATATAGAACCAGCAAAACTCCACGAATGACTGTTTATGTGCAGGTAGGTGTCCCTTCCTGAACATAGATACTCATAAAGAAAATCACGATTTCCAACTTCTATGTGTGCTGCACAATGCAGCACACATAGAAGTTACAATTCGCCATTTGTGATTGTTCATGTGCAGGAAAGGGCACCTTCCTGCAAATAAACAATCATTCTCTCAAAAAAGGCACCCTTGCACTATGGTGCCAGAGTGCGTGCAATGGTGCAAGGCAGCTTAATTTTGCACCAGCGCTAGGGAAAACCCCAGCATTTGCTGTATCTTTGTAAATACGGTGCATTCATGCATTTTCAGAATGGCAGAGAGTGGCGCTAGCATTTTGTGCTTAACGTCACGCTCTGCCATTCCCTTGTAACTCTGGCCCTTAGTTTCTAAAGCAAGCATATATTTTATTTACTTGTGTGTTATAAAACATTGACACACTGTAGCCTTTTCCCGTCAAATTTGCCAGTGCCCAACAAAAGTGTTAGTAGAGTCAAGCTGAAAAATGCCCTCACTTTGCAGTTAAAGAAACGAAAAGCAAACATAGTAAAATATGTATTCATAGTTGGTCAGAAGAAGCTGTCTGACATTTCATAGTGCGTCTTTGAAAAGCAAACATTAAATGTTGCATGGCAAATACCCAGAGGACTCCACAGTGCAAATGTTCAGAGTGAACTCCTTCACGGGCAACTGGGGTGCAGTAGCACCTTCCTCATCCGTAGTTAGAGTACTCCATGGCTACAGATTTTCAAGTTCACACTACTATTTTGCAGACTAATTTATTTCCTTGTATTTGGAAGACAGGAAACCACTTATTAAGAGTATATACACACACATATGTATATATATGCATATATATATATTACCTACTGGCGGTCGCCAGTAGGTAGTTATAGTTAGGATTTTTTCAATGTTAAATCTCAAAATTCTATTTGGAATAACTTTGGCACCGGTTGACGAATCTGCCTGAAAATTTCCTGAAAATGGCCTCGTCGAGCTCCGGTCCTTCCTTGAAAGTTTGGGGGGGATACGTCAAGCGGGGGCCGAGATAAAAGGGGGGTCCCAAAACGCGTTTTCCCCATGTTAATTTCCATAGGGCGGTCGATTTCACTTTTAGCCCGAACGGCTGAATGGATTTCCACCAAACTTGGCAAAATTGTAGGGACTGGTAGCCCGATGTGCCTTTGCTATGTCTCAAGATGTGTGCTGCAGTGGACTTTGAGTAATTTAGGTTCAAAAAAATATATATATCTATAGGCGCTCTCCGGTGAGCGCACTGGAGTGCGCTCCTGGCGCGACACGCGACTTGTGCGCAGAAAGCTGATTGGCTCTTGGGTGTCTGTAAACATTCTAAACAGTCTGGAGCGGCCGCCATCTTGTGTCTCGGTAAAATCGAGACACAAGGGGTTTGAAAAAAAAAGGGGCAAATGACCATAAGGAGGAAGAGTAGACCCCCTCTGACCCCCTAGGTTTGATGTGGGGGCTAAAATAGGGTCCTGCGGGGCATTACATTTTTTTTTTTTTTTCGTTTTGCGCGGGGGAAGCGCATGGTACGCGCACCGGGAAGCGAAGCACGGGGAAAATCCAGGACCATATTTATGAAGGCCTTGCGCTGCCAGTTTTGCGCCGCCTGTGCGTCAATTTTTGTGACGCACCAGCGGTGTAAAAAAATGCGCATTGTTACGCTATATTTAAAAAGTGACGCATCTATCTAGCTGCGTCACTTTTTAAATATAGTGCAACGAGGCACATTTTTTTACACTGCTGGTGCGATGCGTCACTTTTCTGTGCGCACTCCTTATGACATTCCAGATGTGTCATATTTAATGTATGACGAATCATGTTGCAAGGAGTTACAGATACGTCAGTATTTCTGACATATCTGTAAACATGAAAGTGACGCGAGGCAGGCGCAAGATTTTGACGCAACAGCATCCTAAAAGTGACGCAGAGAAATCTCATAGATTTCAGTACGTCGTTATTACCAAGCTTTTTGCGGGGGATTGCCCCCTCTGCATACATTATACCTGACACAGATATAATGTGGCGCAGAGTTTTAAAAAGTGACCCATGTACCTAGATGCGTCACTTTTTAAAAATAGCGTCAGGTATAATGCATGCAGAGGGGGTGTTTCTCCGCAAAAAGCTTGGTAATAACGACGCAGTGAAATCTTTGAGATTTCACTGCGTCACTTTTAGGATGCTGTTGCGTCAAAATCTTGCGCCTGCTTCACAGCAGACCTTTCACATGGTGCTTTTTCCATGTGAAAGGACACATTACTGGAGTTGCGTCACTTTTGTGACGCACTCCAGCAATGCGTTACTTGGAATGTCATAAGGAGTGCGCACAGAAAAGTGACGCATCGCACCAGTGGTGTAAAAAAATGCGCCTCGTTGCGCTATATTTAAAAAGTGACGTATCTAGGTAGATGGGTCACTTTTTAAAATCAAGCGCCACATTATATCTGCGTCAGGTATAATGCATGCAGAGGGGGTGTTCCCCCGCAAAAAGCTTTGTAATAGCGACGCAGTGAAATCTTTGAGATTTCACTGCGTCACTTTTAGGATGCTGTTGCGTCAAAATCTTGCGCCTGCTTCACAGCAGACCTTTCACATGGTGCTTTTTCCATGTGAAAGGACACATTACTGGAGTTGCGTCACTTTTGTGATGCACTCCAGCAATGCGTTACTTTAGTGTTTACAGATACGTCAGAAATACTGACATATCTGTAACTCCTTGCGACATGATTCCTCATACATTAAATATGACATATCTGGAATGTCATAAGGAGTGCGCACAGAAAAGTGACACATTGTACCAGTGGTGTAAAAAAATGCGCCTCGTTGCGCTATATTTAAAAAGTGACGCATCTAGGTAGATGGGTCACTTTTTAAATTCCTGCGCCACATTATATCTGCGTCAGGTATAATGCATGCAGAGGGGGTGTTCCCCCGCAAAAAGCTTTGTAATAGCGACGCAGTGAAATCTTTGAGATTTCAGTGCGTCACTTTTAGGATGCTGTTGCGTCCAAATCTTGCGCCTGCTTCACAGCAGACCTTTCATATGGTGCTTTTTCCATGTGAAAGGACACATTACTGGAGTTGCGTCACTTTTGTGTTTACAGATACGTCAGAAATACTGACATATCTGTAACTCCTTGCGAATTGATTAGACATATATTAAATATGACATATCTGGAATGTCATAAGGAGTGCGTCCAGAAAAGTGATGCATCGCTGTTTTCACGTAGCGATGCGTCACTTTTCAGAAATGAGGCCTCCAGTTTATTCACTGTGTCACCTCTACGACCCTTTCTTGCGTCAATACGTCCCTTTTGCATACATTACACCTGAGGTAGGAATAATGTGGCACAGGGGTTTACAAAGTGATGTATTTACCAAGAAACGCCACTTTGTAAATATGAATAAATAAGGTGCATTTTTTATTGGAATGTTGTGTCACAAAAAGTGATGCTTTGGTGGCGTTAAAGTGACGCATGGCTTCATAAATGAAGCCTTCTACCTTCAACTCCAGCAATGCATCTTTTCTTATCCTTCAACACTCCTGTTCTTTTTCAACATTTTCATTGAATATCAACATTCCCCATATTCACTCTTCTTCTCATAACTTTCTTTTCTAACACTCACCTTCTTTCATTCCTCCTACTTCACTTCTTTTTTCCTCTCATACCTTTCTGTTCTTTCTTACACATTCTCCTTTCAATTATCAATGCACTATATTTCACTTACTCTTCATTTTTTTAAGAATATAGCTCTTTGATGAGAATTGAAGGTAGTTCTGAAAAGAACTTTTGGTTTTCTTCTTTTAACTGAACAGGAACAAAAACAGGGAATGGAAACTGCTCAACAGGAGCAAAAAGAAAACAAAAAAAATTAGGGGTGGGAAGGGCAGCGATGGTTCTCCAATGCTCGAACCATGAGCTGGACACTTTGCTCCCCATAGGTGAGGAGTTGATTGCAGTATCTGCATCTGAGGACACCATGGTTAAAAGCAGGTTGTATGTTTGGCACCTGCTCCTGCGATTGCCCTCTCCCAGAAGAAGTTGCTCCTCCGGTTGATGTAGAGGCCCCATCTCTGGGAACCTCTTGTGCCAGAGCCCTGACACTTTCCCGGGCAAAATTCCGGGGGTGCCTCCTCTCCACATGTCGGATCATCGTAAAGTTCCCAAAAGAGTACTTTTTTTGGGGGTCACCCCGTGACAGGACCTGTTTGCAGATCCTGCACTCCACTTTTGGTGCATTCACCTTCTTCTGGTCAGCTGGAATCTTAACAAATTTCCATATGAAATGTTCCTTCACCTTTGGGGTAGGAGGCTCTTCATTGATGAACTCAGGTTCATCCTCACTGCTGGATTCTCTGGCAGCCATGGTAAATCACAAAAGATCCAGGTGCAAAAAACAGGTCTTTCAGTCACAAAAGTGAAAGAAGAAGTGAAGGAAATGGGTGGGGATTTCATTCATTGTAAAAAAAACTGTTAGCAACCAATGAAAAGTGTTATTTTAGGGTCACATGACCCGACGCGTTTACGCTGCGCGCTCCGGAGCACTTCCGGGTGCGTTTACGCAGCGCGATCGTAGGCGCCTCCGGGGCGCAAACGTGGCGCGATCGAAGGCGCTTCTGGGTGCTTTTACGCGGCGCGAACGTAGGCGCTTCCGAGGGCACTTACGTTGCGCGCCGAAGTGACGTCATCAAACTTTTACAGAAATGCATAATCATTTTCCTTATAAAAAAAAAACTGATTTTATTTGTATGGTACGAAATGTTTTGCATTATTATTAACTTTTCATTCATATTTTTTTTCACGAACGACAGTAGCGCTCTGGGTGCGCTTTCAGGAGAGCTCACCGGAAAGCTTACCGGAGAGCCTAGCTGAAAGCTTCCCTGAGCGCGCACCCAGAGCGCAAAAAAAAAAAATTATATAAAAAAAAATGAATACTTACAAAAAAACAGCAAATTGTAAAAAAAAAAATGGTTAGAAACTCGATATAGAAAGGAATTAGCATTTAAAAAACCTATGAAATTCACTGAAAAAACCATAGATTTCACACCAGTTATAGTTAGGAAATAGCATTTAAAAAACCTATTAAATTCACTGAAAGAACCATAGGTTTCACACCAGTTATAGTTAGCTGGAAATTTTACTGATATAAAACCATTGAAATTCCCACGTTATAGTTAGTCGGACTCACTATAACTTGCGCGTGCAATGCACTGCTGATGACATCACATATTACATCACTCATGACATGGTCAGTGACATCACTCATGACATCACTGATGACACCATCCTTGTGACACAGTGACAGACCTCCTCTCACTGTAAAGTAACCTTTGAAACACATATTGAAAAATAGAAACTAACATTTTCAAAAAATTGCATATACCCATACCAGTTACAACAACCAATTCAGTAATTTCACCATCTATATACAAATTCACACATTCACCAACAGTTTTATGTATTCACTCATACATATACTCATTCATCATATGTAGTGATACCCCTATTCATTCTGTTACACACCGACAGTCATCAAAAACTTACTCATACATATACTCACACATGCAAATAAACTAATAAACATCCATTTATTTGCATATACAACTATACACACATTAGCACATTACTTCTAAGGAAACTTACACATACTTACTCTCTTAAACAATGACTTACAGAAACACATACTTATTTAAACAGGAACTCTTTCAATCTCTCACTCTCACATATACTTACTTATATACATCAATGCTCATATATACAAGATTAAAACATATGTAGTTACTCATAAAGACACTAGTGAGAGAGGCATTCACTCACTAACACA
Organism: Lissotriton vulgaris; assembly: GCF_964263255.1. Taxonomy (NCBI): domain Eukaryota; kingdom Metazoa; phylum Chordata; class Amphibia; order Caudata; family Salamandridae; genus Lissotriton; species Lissotriton vulgaris. The sequence continues at coordinate 654,979,025 of NC_141685.1, read as the reverse complement.
CACATATACACACTCATCCACCCATACAGTCCTGCACATATGTTGTCTTCAAAACACATATAAATAATGAGTTTTGCATTCATGCATCTATGTGGTAAGTAACACCCCACCAAACCATACAGACACTCATACTGATACTAAAAAAACATCTAATAACCCATATACACACACATGTAGCTACTCACCAACCCATGCAGCCACTTTTACACAAAGTAAAACACTGATACATATATTTAAATATTTAAACATTACTCGCTAATATATGTATTCACTAAGATACACTTAATAAGCCAGTTAACCAATCATTTTTTTTTAAAAAACATCCATTTAGACACTTATTTAAACATTTATTCTTCCATCGACCTTAACATATACATATATAAAATATATTTATTTTTCAGAAAGATACACATTCACTGGACGATGTCATGAGTGATGTAATATGTGATGTCATCAGCAGTGCATTGCACGCGCAAGTTATAGTGAGTCCGACTAACTATAACGTGGGAATTTCAATGGTTTTATATCAGTAAAATTTCCAGCTAACTATAACTGGTGTGAAACCTATGGTTTTTTCAGTGAATATATATATATATATATATATATATATATATATATATATATGTATGTATGTATGTATGTATGTATGTATGTATGTATGTATGTATGTATGTATGTATATATATATATATATATATATATATATATATATATATATATATATATATATATATATATATATATATATATACAGAGAGAAAAAATTGCTACAGTAGTTAGGCTCAGATTTTTAGATTTTACTTGTACAAAACCATAGAACTTCAGCAGTTATAGTTGCCTGAGCTAACTATAACTTATGCCCCCGCAATGCACTGCTTATGACCACACATATTACATAGCTCATGGCATGGTCAGGGACATCACTAATGACATCTCAAAAGACATCACTGATGACATCATCCAAAGAACCACTCACACACCTACTCACACTCCCATACAACCAATCATTCACCCACTCATACCCACACAACCATGCACATACCTATTTACAGACCCATACACGTACTTATCACAACTCCACAGAGCAACTAACCCACCCACTCACTCACTCATAAAGCTTGAACATATAACCAGTCACTTACAGATACAGCCACTCACACAGCCGCACACTCACCAATGCAGCTATTGGCACACCCAGTTATTCACCTGTACAGCCACTCACACACCTACTCATTCACCCATATGACCTCTCAACAGAGCCAATCACTCACCCATACAAACCACTCACACAGTCACTCACATACTCACACAGCCAGTAACATACCCATTCATACATTCATACAACCACTCACACATCCACTTACTCACCCATACAGCCAATCCCACAGGCACTCACTATTTCATACAGCCACTCACACACTAACCCACTTAAATAAACACTCACTCAAACAGCCACTCACTCGCCCGCACAGCCACCTACACAGGCAGTCACTCACTCATACAGCCAATTAGAAACCCACTCACTCATTCATACAGTCACTGACACACACATTCACCCACCCATACAGCCACTAAGTCACCCACACAGCCACTCAGACACCCACTTATACACCCATAAAGCCACTCAAATACCAATTTACACACCTGTACTATCACTCAGACACCCACTCACACACAGATAGACACAGTCACACAGCGACTCGCATAAACCATAAACTATGTTAAAAAAGGGAATCACTCAATAGCAGTACGCAAAGTATAGTAAATAAAATTTTGAGGTACCTTAGTATATACATTTCCCACATAAAAACTTTTAGAAAACACTCACAATCACTGGATGATGTCATCAGTGATGTAATCAGTAATGGCATCAGTGATGTCATCATGTAAGGTCATAAGCAGTGTATTGCGGGGTTGTACGTTATAGGTAGCTCAGGAAGCTATAACTGCTGAATGTCATTGGTTTTCTATGAGTAAAACCTGAGTCTAACTATAACGTCCCAGTAATCTTTGTTTTTTTCTAGGCCTGGGTGTAAAACTCTGCTCTGCTTGTGGAATTTGTTACTGGTAAACTCGGCACTCTACAATGGAGTTTTTTTTCTGTTAGCTTGCTTGAAGCTTCATTTTGCACATGTGGGGCTGAATTGAGAGACTTGCTGAGTGCTCGTGAGTGCCCACAAGATTTTCTAGCCACTCGCGAGCTCCTACAAGATTTTAATCTTGCTAGCGTGGCATTAGGCCACGCAAGTGACTTCCGACGCTCCTTTCTTTTCCAACAAGAAGGAAGTGCCCCAGAGTCTCCAACTTCCTGTTCCTGTCCGTCAAGCTCCTCCCAGTACTTTGTCCATCTCCTGTCACTTTTCAGTTGGATTTAAGCTTCAAGGATCTCTTTTTTTGTCTTCTGCATATATACCATTGGATTTAAGGACTTTATATTTGAGATTTCACAAGTAATTTGAAAAACAGTTGTATAAGGGTGTTGTTTGTTTGATAGAGGGCATTCACCAGGATTTATTTGTATTTTTATTTAATTTTTCTAATTAATTGTAGTGGGTTGCATGCAGTTTCAGTAGGGGACCATCAATTTTTTTGCATGTAATTTGTTTTCTTTTATAAAGGAAACATGTTGCACAGTTCAGTATATTTCATCTGTGTATTGTTTATAAATTTGCAATATTCATTTAATTGTCTATGTGGTCTAGTCTGCCAATGGGCCTTCCAGCCAGTAGGCCCAGTACTAGTCATGGGTGCATGACACAGCTGCTTCTTCAATTGAATTGAAACATCATTTAGGCAATGTATGGCATTACATTATATTACCAAATGTGTTTTTGGGAGATATTTTACTTTTCTTCCTCAAACAGTGTATAGGTCCGGTAGTATATTGGGTAACTTCGGAGGATGTATGTTGAAAACATTTAGTCCATTTACTTTTCATTTTTGGCGTTGCTTATTTAATGCTGTTTTCTCCTGTATTACCATGCCTCCTTTGTCTGACCAGTGTGTGAGTGTTTTGCCATAGGCCACAATTAGTCTTTGTTACCCATGCCATTTGCCCAGGGGTCATTTTGTATCATCAGTGCCCATAGGCCTGCATGTGTTCTTTGTTTTCCATGCCTCCTGCTTGTTATTTGACCATGTGGCTGGTGGTCTAGGGAGCCAGTGTGCTCTTGTCATAGGCCTGCATGTGTTCTTTGTTTTGCCTTGCCTCCTTACTGGTTGTTGTTGTGACCATGTGCCTGTTGGGCATTTTATGTAGGCAGCCAGTGGGCTTTTGCCATAAGCCTGCATGTTTTCTTTGTTGCAGAAATGCCGCCTTTCTTGTTGTTTGACCATGTGGTCGGCGCCCATTTTGTTTAGCCAGCCAGTGTGCTTTTGCCATAGGCCTGCATGTGTTCTTTGTTTGTGCCATGCCTCTTTGCTTGCTGTTTGACCATGTGTTTGGTGACCATTTTATGCAGTCAGACAGCGTGCTTTTGCCATAGGCCTGCATGTGTCCTTTGTTTTTGGCCATGCATCAGTGCTTACTGTTTGACCATGTGGTCAGTGGGCATTTTGTTTAGCCAGACGGTGTCCTTTTGCTTTTCGGTCTACATGTGTTCTTTGTTATTGCCATGTCTCCTGCTTGTTGTTTAACCATGCGGCTGGTGGCCATTTTGTATGTTATCTTTGAGGCCTAGTAGCTCAAATATCATATCAAATGTACACTATGAACAGTGTTTTATATAGTACTAGCAGCCCATCCCGACGTTGTCCGGGGGGTCCCCCTTTGCACACCCGCCACCTTCAGGGCCCCTAATTAGCTGCACACAGTTCACCACTCCTCCCCGCGCTAACGGGCCGCTCCTCCCCTTGCTTCACCCACCTCTTAGCAATAAACCTCATCTTCGGCTGACCAATGCCCTGTGCAAACACGCACACATGTCTCTCTTTATTATGATTTTATTTTGTATTCCACCTCTTAGCAATAAACCTCATCTCCAGCTGACCAATGAACTGTGCAAACACGCACACATGTCTCTATTTATTATTATTTTATTTTGCGTTCCACCTCTTAGCAATAAACCTCATCTCCGGCTGACCAATGCCCTGTGCAAACAGGCACACACGTCTCTCTTAATTATTATTTTATTTTGCGTTCTGTCTTTTATTTCCGTTGTGAATGTGGTACCACATTGGAGACTTCCCGCAGGCGTGTGTGAGCGATAACGGGTCTCTTCTCCCCTTGCTTCACCCACTTCAGCCCGAGTCCTTTCCTCTGCTCCTCCCCGCGTTCCTATCAGCCGCACATTGGAGACTTCCCGCAGGCGTGTGTGAGTGCTAACGGGCCGCTCCTCCCCTTGCTTCACCCACCTCAGCCTGAGTCCTTTTCTCCGCTCCTCCCCACGCTTCACTCAGCCGCACACGTTCCGATCCTCCCCGCGCTTCACCTACCTCAGCCTGAGTTCCTCGCTCCTGTCCGTGCTCCTGTCTGCCGCTCCTCGACCTCCTCGCGCTTCTGTCCACCGCAACCCCTGCACTAGATGATGTCAGCACGCACGTTCACGAACACGCCCGGCGCTACTTCCAAGGGACTACTTTTTTATGAATGTATATTTTTTATAGAACGTATATTTTTTGGGTATATATAGCCTATGTCACTCTGCAGACCCTAACAATTCTAATGATGTATCGTGTGTTTGGATTGGCGCTGTGGTTCCCGAGTTTACCCGCCTCAAAGGGTTAAAGTTCTTACTTTATAATAGTAGTATAGATTATGTACTTTTTTGCATTTTTCAACTGCAACACCCCCTGCCTCCCAAATACTAGTGGATTTGAATTCTCATAGTAGTTCCCATCCCCTAGTACATCAGCAATTATATTTTTCTAATTAGTATTTTTTTTAAATATCACAACCTTTCAAAATTAATTTGAATTTTTTTTCAATTTTTTATTTCTTGCTAAATTTTTAAAATACTTTTTTCTTTTTTTTCCAATTTTGTTTCAATTTTTTGTAACTGTTTTAAATAATTTTTTTCAATTTTTAGTAAATTATTTTCTCCATTGTTTAAAATTATTTGTTTTCTAATTTTCTCTTTTCCATTCTCCTTACTTCCGGCATCAACACCATGTCTCCTATAGCCACGCAGCCTCACAACAGCATTTGTTTTCTAAAGGTAATTCCACTGTCCCCTGCACCTCCCTGAGTGTCACATCCAACTTGAGGCACATAAAATAAACAGTTACATCTGTGTGTTGTTTTTGGTCTTTCTTATCCTTCCTGAGTGTGCATAAACATGTGTATGTTGGTGTGGTTTTAAAAATGGACACACTAAATTGTTAATTATGTCTTACTTAAGTAACCACACTAAGGCACCGATTACGTTGTCAGACGGACCTGAGTACGTCTGACATTGATTGAGTACTGGCACTGACCGATCTGCTGTCGGCGGTCCCTGCCAAGCAACTAGGATGCTGTCAGGTCACAATCCTATTTGTTACAATAGGAGCATGCATTCTGACTAGAATGCATGCTCTTAGTGTAAAGTGAATAGGTCAGTTCCTCCCTGCACCCCTTGGCAGGTACCTCAAGGTGCCTGCCACAGGGTGCAAGGATCAACAGGGGGGCCCCATACATGCCTCCTCAGCGCCCATCAAGAGGCCTTGCACCCATGTTGGCCCTGCTGGGGGCCCCCAAAGTCAACTTCCAACAGCCTATCTGTGTCGGAAAGGCCGGTACAGATAGGCTGTCGTAATCTGACATTGTAATCCCTCGGGTGGAAAGAGCCGTCCTTGGGATTACAGGCAGCTTTACAAATGGCAGGCAAGCTCTCCGAGAAATTGAGAAATTCAATTTGGATTCATATCCGACCGACTCCATCAAATGGGTGGGTTGGAAATGAATCCAAACTGCTGATTATGATTCTGCAGGAACAGCTTCGCCCGAAGGATGGAGCTGTTTCCTATGGAGCCCTGGCAGCGACCTATATCCACAACCAGTGCAGAAGAAATAGGCACTGCAGAGAGGCAAATATCACTTCTTCCGCCATTGGCAGTGACACCACTGTCAGAAAATGGACCTCCCCAGTTTGGAACTTCTTTATGGTTAGCAATATTCTCCATTTGTGATACAACTCATTTGGGAAAACGCCACCAATCAGCTTGGGGGAGCACCTTAGCAGCCAAAAAACTGCAACTGATGTTGGTGAAGCAGTGAGAGCAGGAAATCAGATCAGATCAGTGAGGAAGGTGAAGGTAAAGAAGAGGGTAACATTTTTGTTATGCAATCAGCCTGTCCCCAGCAGTGCAGTAGTATCTCCCACATCAACAATATCGCAATGGCACCAGACTCTGAGTCAGGTAGAGACACCAAGGCAAGAGCATACAGTGACTGCCCTGATGAGACATACATTGAGCCTACTAGCTTCTGCTCTAAAGAAGTCACCTGCATCAGTGGTAACAGAAAATGAATAAATCCAGGCAACAATCTCTGGCATGTTTAGGCAGGAGGGGCAGTACCACTGCAACCACCCAGTGGCACGTATGTACAGTGCAAAGCTGGCTAAAATGTTAGCACTGGATCTCCTCCCTTAGTCGATGGTGGAAGGAGTGAGTTGATGTTCCAGTTAATGTTAATGTTAATGTTGAACAGACTTATAAAGTGCACAATCACCCCACGGGCATCCTGGGGCTGACCTACACTAACTCGAACATTTACATATTTGCAGTGAAAATCAAACTCATTATAGATAAAGGGGACCTAAGCGCACCCTTAGGATAGAGCCAGGTCTTTAATTTCTTCGTATACTGCTAATGATCTACTATCTGTCTGAGGCTGATCGGGAGGTCATTCCAGAGCTGGGTGGCTGGAGAGCTAAAGGCTCTTCCTCCCATTTTTGTTCTTATAAACATCGGTGCTTTTACCAGTTTAGCTAACGATGATCGCAAGCTTCTGGTAGGAGCATACCATTTGAACTTGCTCTGCAGCAGTTTAGGCCCCAGACCATGTAGAGCCTTAAACACAATACGGAGTGATTTGAACTGAATCTTCTGTGACACGGGAACGCAGTGAAGCTTATTAAGAGCCAGAGAGGCTGATGATCAACGTGGTTTCATAGCTGCAATTATCTGAACTCTTTGAAGTCTCTCAATCAGATACTTTGGGGCCTCCAACAGCAGGGTGCTGCTGTAATCCAACCGGCTCAAAAACACACTTTTCACACCCTGTGCTCTAGTTGAAATTGGCAGCATTGGGAGGATCTTCTGTAGCCCTCTTATAAGGGAAAAACTAGTCCCTGCTGCTTTATTTGCTTTCTAAACTCAACCCATCGTCAATTACTACCCCTGTATTGCGTACTGCCTCCAAGGGTATCAATGGCTTCTCCACATGAATTGGCTACACGTTTGTTGGGAGCAGGCATGGAACTTCCTTGGCTATAGAGCATAACATCTCCGTTTTATCAATATTACATTTCAGAGAGTTATTTTTAAGCCATTGTGCAGTGTCCTGCAAACATGCAATTTTTCCAGTGATAGTGACTGGTTCCCCTCCAGTGACAAGATGAGCTGAGCATAATAATCATCATTCAACAGGCTGACATTGTGGGACTTGATGACAGAGATCAGGGTGCTACATTACAATGTGCTGAAATTGGGTGGACAATTTTTGCAGCAGAGTGCTGTTCACACTATCCACCTGATGACAGACATGTGGACCAGTTGCCAAGCCACACTGGATCTCTTTTGTGGGGGTTCGAGAAATGATATCTGCAGGGGTTGACACTACTGAAATTTTTAATGGATTCAAAAGTATGCAACAGTAGCCATGTTCATCATGGAGAAATCCAAGACTGCTGCAAACATCAGGATTACTTTAACAACAAGGTCTTTGAATGTTTGTATCCAAGAGTGCTTAATATTAGATGTGTTGCCACGGACAATGGCAGTAATGCAGTTAAGGCAATGGCAGATGTTGGCTATGTCAGGGTCCTGTGTTTGGTGAACGGCATCAACATCATTGCATAGGACTTTCTTAGAAAAGAAGGTTGAGTCAGCAACTTACTGTCCTCCTGCAGAAGAGTCTGCACTCATTTCAGCTATTCTTTCAAAGCCCGGAAGCAGTTAAGGATCATTCAGCATGATAATAGAATGCCAGTTAAAGCACTCATACAGGTGGTGCCAACATGTTGAAATGTGATGTATTACATGTTCCAACGTCTGTTTGAGCAGTAAAGACCAATCAATTAATATGTCATGCAAAGAGGAGATGCAACTGTAAAAGCGATGATCAATGAGATGGACCAAGGGGGCCTAGTCAAATGCCTTGCAGAGAATCTGCTTCCTTTAGAGGTTTTCACATGGAAAGTCAGCAAGGAGAACAGTACCATGGGCCAAGCTATCTCGTTGTAGCATATGTTACAGGAACAGCTAAAGGAGGTGTCTGAAATGTACGCAGGTGTGGACAAAAAAAAATACGCATGAGTTGGTGGAGATCTTAATGCTTTGCTTATCTCTTAATACAAGGGTGCAATAAAACAATGTATCATCCAAACATCACATCTGTGGTACAATTCTTGAGCCACAGTACTAACAATTATTGGCCACTTTCATACCTTTATCAGATGGGGATATTTCAAACTACAAGATGTGGTTTGCTGAGCAAGCCAGCAACCTAGAAAAAGAACGGCTGGGAATTAGAGGCTCACTCCAGGGCACCAGTTCTGTGGTGCAACCTTTTAACTTCAGAGCCTGAGGCCAGTGCGGTTGACTCACAGAAGCCAAACACAACAACAAAAACACCAGCAACAACAGGAACAGGAGTATCAGCCCCAAATTCTGCATTCAATTGGCTTCTAATGACAGGGCTTAAGTCCCGTGCAGGAGTGAAGGCAATAGAGATCAAGCGAGGTGGAGCACCAATGACTATTGAGAGGATGGTCCAGGCCTATCTGGATGACACACCAGAGGTCTATCTTGATAAAAACTAGCCCTTTGGTGTATTGGTATGCGAAAAACATACAAAACCTGGAGAAATTAGCAATGATCAAAAATGAAGCAGAACTTTATGCCACTGAAATACACCATACCTGAAGTACAACAGAAGGAGGAGGGTGATTGGTCAGACTCAGGTCATGTTAGTGTGTTAGCTAACCAACTTCTAGGCTAACCACCTGAGTTTGAAGATGAACTATACTTCCCTGACTACTGAATTGTCCTGGGCCACAATAAAACTTTCTATTGCCAAAATGCTTTGACACAATAAAAAAAGGATATAGCTATAGGAACATTATATTATTTTGTTTGTTTGCGTCTGACCGACTAATGTAGCCCCACCGTTTAGACACATATTTGGCCAGCTAAGAGTTGGACCAGTGTGCAGTGAAGAAGCCACCCATTCCCTTCAAGGGCATTGGGGAGACAATGCCCGTCTCTATCCCATGCCTATCTATCATTTCTTTAATCCCATAGCAGGACTGATTTACAAGACTAGCCAATGTGTGTTTTGCTAATCAAAGAGGATCAGCAATGTACCACTCTGCTAGAATTAGAACAGGAAAATGGCATGCACCAAAAGTTGATATATATTCTGCGTGATTGTTGTTTGTGAGTGTGTTGAGATGATCCATGTGGTGGCAGACAGTGAGAGTGGATGTTTCATTATAATCATTAAGCGTCATTGTATTTGTGATGATTTCGTTCCTAAAGGTGATATTTTTTTCCCCTTTATCACTTACCGAGATTTGTTTGCTGGGTCCACACTGCTTTGTTTTATGGTTCACACTCCTCACCAGCCTGACCAGTCCATTTAGGTAATGAACACAAATTTAGTTTACACAAAAAAATATTCAATGTTTCACTTGTTGTTTATCATCAACAGCATTGCCCTACACTACAGATAGAACTCTTTTATTTGAGATGGGGAGTTGGTACGGGAGTCGAAACAGACTACAGAGTTGGACATATGTGTTACTCAGAGTCAGGAGGATAATGAAAGGACTCAGGGCATGAGTTGTGACTACTTTAGCAACTGGAAGAAAAGGGAAGTTATCAGCTTCACGGAAACCAACATGGTGATGACTCTGAGAGGTGTAGTCATCTCTGTCTGTGGACTGGTGAGAGGTTGGTTGATTTCTTGATTTGGTAAATGCAATGCTGCTGAGTATGTGTGCCTCAAATTTTAAGCTATGTAGTTTGGTGGGTGGCCTGATGATGTAGGTAACTGGAGACGGAAATGTGATGATGCCAGTCTCATTACCACCCGGGCCGCTAGTTCAAATGATATGGTTATGATCATGACAGTTGCCAGTTTGATCAACTCGATACATACAGCCACTTGTCTGTTGTCATCGAATTGCACTAACTTAATTGATTGCACATCAGGGATAAAATTAGTAATTGCAACAGACTTTGCTCTTGCTCTACCTCTGAGTCTTCTTGGTACAATCCTCAAGAAGCTTACCTTCTGTCCTTCTCCTTGATTCTACAATAAAATTTCTGTTTTACAATCTGCAGGCCTTCACTTCTCCTGCACAAAAGGCAAAAGCACCATAACACAAATGCTTACATCCTTACCTTACCGGATCACATCACTTAGGCACCCAAGATTGACGAACAATCCAAGAAGAATCCAGATGGACCACCCAATTTGGCAATACAGTATCAGTTTTCTTTTAATAATCATTTTTTAGAATTGCGTGTGTTTTTTGCTTCACTCCTACTTAATTTGTATTCACTATTTTTCAAACCTATGTGACAAAACATTTAGATATATGATAATATAACTTAGGTCTCCTTAGTGCTGATGGACTGTTTGCAAACTTTGCAATGTTTTTTAAGGTATTTAAGTTATTTGAGGTATTTAAGTAATACATGTGTCATAGGCATTCCTTTGTTTCCTCCCACAACAGATTTATGATGGTTGGATGCTCATCTCCCAGATGAATATAATCTTTGTGTTGTGTTTGTCAAGCTTTTCCCCAAATCCCCCTTCACATCCATTCATCAATCCCCTAACCCTCTTTCCCCTGGCTGTGCAATTTATTGAGCTATAACGGAAAAATGTACACCATTAATTGATCGAACACTTGGTGGGTGGATGTGGTGAAAGCAACACCAACTCAGTGCAGGATCATTGGTTTTCTATTACCTAAACAATAGCCAACATTTTCAGACCCCTGCATAAAAATTATCAATATTTTAGATGTAGAGGAACATCATTCATCCGTATCATCATTCAGGCATTGTGTCAGGTAAACGCTTACACTTGTGCACTCCAGACTTTGAATCCACTTCGTGACTGGAGTATTTACTACTTTACTTTTAATTAAAATACTAGCTCATCACTAGTACTGCATATTATATTTTCAGTATCAGGTACTCTTTGTTGTGTAGTAGTCTGTGAGGAAAGCGCTGGACACGTTTTCCCTACAGACAACAAAACCCCACAAAACCTGGACTAGAGTTCTTACCTTAGTAAAGAACGCGAATGCGAAACAGAGGGACTGACTTCGATAATGCCCACCTCTTCCCTCCTCCCGCAGAGTGTTCAAATTGACCCGGATGCAGTCAGGCTCACAGGTGGGACAGGTAATGACATCGACCAATCAGGAGCTGCTGAAGGAGGTAAAGAACGACAGAAAAAGGAAGAGGACGGGATAACCAGCGCGTCATCGGAAGGAGAGTCCTGGAGAGCTGGAGAGGAACTACGAGGACGTCAGACGCCGAGACCCCAAAGAGGAAATCCCTGAAACGTGGACCGAGGAGTGGTGGGTCCCGGAAGACACAGAAGCCGCCACAACTCCAGAGAGTTGTGGCCCATTGCAGTACGTGACGGGCGAAGGGGCGTAGGGAGTGGGGAGGGAAGTCGAAGTGGGTGGTGGAAGGTAGTGTCAAACTTCGGGTTGATAGAAAAGTGTTTTTGTTGCTTTTCCTAGACACTTGACTTACTTTCCACAAACCCCACGCCTGTGCACTAACCCGCCCCTTTACCTGCCTGCAGTGAGAGCTACTGATCGGGCCATCAAGCAAAGACTGCCACTGACCCCCCCCTCACATGGTTTTGGGGATGGCATAGCGCCTTAGAAGAACAAGGCTTTGACCACTGATTTCTTTGTTTTCTTTTTGAGCCTAACCCGAGCCCCCAATCCAGTGGTAGAAACCCGTAATAGGTTTCTGAAATAACCAAGGAAAACATCATCCCGATCAACTAGGACCCTGGGAAAATCCACAAGGACAGCAGAGAAATTGTGAACTGCCCTTCTAACCACCAAACTTTTCTTTACCTCAATCTTCTCTTGCTTGCCTGTTTTTTTTTGTAACCTTAAATAAACACTCATTATTAACCCCATACAGCCTCCTCGCTTCTGCTTCCGACCATCCCTCCGACATAGTCTGATCTGAATTGTTTGTAAAGCTCTCACATAATAACATATATAACCCACTAAGTCAGTTTTTATTTCTATTTAGTTGCCTGTAATGGGAAATCTTCTGTTCAATCCTAGAGTTGGAGTTCACCTAGGTGAGAGTGGAACCTCGCTTCTGATTCCTTCACCTTTAGTGCGCTATCCACTACCACCGCCATTGCACCTTCGGAAACCATGCAGCTCTTGCTTCATCTGTTCAGGTAAGAGAACTATGGAGCATGTTGTACTTATAGGCAATATAGTCAATGGAAAGTGGAAACCCCCTCCCACCCTCCCTTAGTAGTCAATATAGTTGCAGATTGCAGAGAATAGGAGAGTAGTAGCAGGACAAGGGTACCATATAAATATACCTTATCAGCAGATTTAAAAAATGGGCTGCTGCTGACATAAAAGCCCCAAAAAAGATTTGAAGCATAAATAACGTAAAATAAATATGTATTCCGCTAACAAACAATATCATAAGCATCCCACACTTTTAATCCTAAACAATTCTCCCTGACCCCAAACAATGTCCAAAATACCCCAAAAATCTAAAGTCCAGCTGTCTCTGTCCCAACTTCCTTGTCACTCACCAAAATAAATGTGAAGAAAGAGGCAGAAAAGGGGACTGACATTGGACCAGGAGCTTTCCAAGGTGCCCAAGCATCTTTATCTGCCTGGCTTTTATGCGTGCCAGATTTAGCATGATGTGCCAGAAATTGCGGTCAGAAATTGAGGGGGGGGGGGCAGCTGTGATGGAATGAGGTCTAGTAGGTGCCAGTGGACTGTGGTGTCGGTGCTGTTGAGACTGAGATGTTTGAGGGACAAGGGATTAGCTGGGGACCTGGGAAGCTGCCATTGGCCCCAGCCAAAATAAGATTAGTGTCACATCTAATAATAATCTACCCAAAAATATCTTGACAGGAGGGGCAAACACAGTAACATTGAACTTTTCTAAATCAGATTTCTCATAGGACTACTAATATAGTAGACCTATTCCTAATTTCCAAAATCTACACCTAGTCCAAATTTCTTAAACTACATTTTGGAACTACTAATGAAATTCAAAGAATGATCTTTGCTTCTCATCACATTCTCATTCTCTCAGTCTCAAGTTCAACACCCTTTGATGAGCCAACTCAGTCTGCATTTTTTTCAATGTATTGGTGCATGCATATACTACACATCACTGGGAAATTGCTTGGGGTTGGGATTGGGACTGTACGAAGTACAACATCAAAGATAAGCACAGTGAAGTTAGAGAATAAGCTAACTAACTAATAACTACTGCCTTAGTGACAGATCAGAGGAGTCTCCGCATGACCTCTTAAATAAACAGCTAAAGTGAGTGCCAATGAGTAGGATTAGGTAGCACTTCCGAGCACCTGTCTAGATGATGATCACATAATATTTGTAACATAAACGTAACTTACCTGAGTGTGAGCAGCATGCTTGCTATGTGGAAAAAAAATATTAACATAAATAGAACACAATAAATAAATATTTATCACTCACCTAGTCCTGCAACCTCCACACCCAGCAGGTTGAGCAGGTCCCAGTCCCTATCCATTATGTTGACCCACTGGTGGGTAAGCTGTTGATGTATGCTCCAAACCCCAGAGCTGCAGCGAACAGTCCGGCACACCCTCTTCCAGTGCTGCCGACACTCCCAGAGGCAAACCCACTGCCAGGCCTGCCGCCTGCTGCCAGGGTGGAGGGGAGGTGGCGGTGCACCTAAAAAAACTAGCATAGCCACCTCCACCTCTGAAAAAATAGTGAAGGCTGTACCCTTTTGCAGCGCTGCTGACCGCAAGGTAGGCGTCTGGTGCTACGGGGGGTTTGGGGCAGGCCTGGCACTACCGCTCCGCAGCTCTGAGAGGTAGATAAATTAGAGAGGGGTAGGATTAAACATATTAAGGAGGAATTCAAAAGTAGGCCACAGCACCCCCAATTGAGCATAAAAACAAGAAGACCGCACCAATGCTAACACATGGTGCCGTTCATGCATGATTTTTGCATGGTATAGTATGTAAAATGTCACACGAACGAGTGTGGCGAGCAACTCCGGCCACTCGCGGAACTCTGTGTAGAACTGCACTGCTTGTGGAAGATGGATGTATGTGGTATGTGTGATTTGTTTGCAGTTGCGGTTTATGAAATAGTGTGATTGTAGGGGGACAATAAATAATATAAAAAATTGTTTTGAAAATATTCGGAGTTAAATATATCTATGTATAGTTCAAAAATGTGGATCCAATCCTGTTTCTACAATCTTTGAAAACAGGCACTGACTCTGTGGGTTTGAAGATCAAAGGAATGTATTAAAAAAACACCCAGACGCGTTTTGGCGGACTAGTCCGCCTTGTTGACTACATCAGTTATCACCATAGGAGTGAGCTTATTTATAGTAGTGCAAAGTAACCAAGAGAAGGTCAGGTGGTTAGCCCAGGTTACATGTGACATGGAAATAGACATGGAAAAGTTTGTGTCATTAAAAAGTGCAAGTCATGGTTTAACACTGAAAGACATGTAAATAACTCTTTACATTTAAATGTTTATAAACTGCTTGCTGTGTGCTACGCTTGATCATCCATTTGTTTCTGCCTTTAAGAAATTTGTAGTATTGTGTATCATGTTTATTGTGTACCTCTGCTTCATGCTGGTTGCATGTATATGTACGTGCTGTAGTTGACATATAAAAAAATTGATACAGCATAGAATCCTGCGCGCGCGGTTTCTGTAACGACTACGGAGACAGGTAAGGTCTCCGTGCGGTTTGTATGTATGTTATCTGAGGAGTCGTTATATATATGGATTTTGAAAATCGCTTGGTGATTTTTTACATTTGCTTTGGAAGGTACCCTTCGGTATTCAGCTGTCTCCGCGAAACCATGTCAGGGGGATAGCCGTGGGGCCTGGAATAGGTGTAGTGCGAAGAGTTTAACTGGCACGATTGGCACCGTGTGGGTGGGATCTACAGACTTCGTAAATAAGTCTGTCCAAGACCTATACGTGGAGCGTAACAGTTGCAGATGGTGGCCGGATGCTGCCACTATGGCCCGTGTGGTACGGGCATCATCCGCTTCACTGCCCTAAGGAACCTGATTTGGGGGATGATGCCCTGTGCTTAGTGCGGTACGGAGCGGAGCGGCCTCCTGCTAGTGCGTGCGTGCTCCTAGGTGCTTGATGTTTGGCATGCAGCCCCAGTGGGCATGTGAACCATTGTACTCTGGCAGTTCTTCCCATGCCCTCAATCCTATCCCACCCGGTCCTTGTTTCTAGGTCCCTTGTGGATGGGTGGTGCCTATTTCCACTAATGTTTGTCAAGTCTACAGTCGCGATTGTGAGGCTTGGGTGTCTCAAATGTTTTGTACGTGCTGGCAGCAGTGTTTGTGATCGTGTCAAACCTGGATAGAGTGCTAGTGAGGTGTGGTGAGTGTGTGTGGTTACTATCTACAGTGCCATGTGTTAAATTAATGATTATTAAAAGAAAGATGGTGAAGCATGATGTTCTCAAATGAATGGGTCGCTTTCACGGTACGAGGAGACTTGTCAGTTGTGTTAGGGAGTACGTGTCAGCTACAGATGTACGCTTTGTGCTTCATCTGCGTTGAGCCCATTGGGGATTTTGCAATATAGGTTGATAATGTATTTCGATTCTAGTCTTCTTAATGTTTGTTGTCTGGTTCCCCCCTTGTGGTTCTGTGTAACACTGTCAATCACATACAGGTACATGCATCAATATTGCTTTTTGCGATTCCTTAATTGCGAAAAATAAGGAATCGCAATTAAGGAATTGCAAAATGCAATGCATCAAGAAATTGCGAAATAAATTGCGATTTCTTAATATTCCTTAATTGCGACTCGCAAATTACGAGTCGCAATTAAGGAATACCTCCCCATTTATTCCTATGGGACTAGAGGCCCATAGGAATGAATGGGAAGACATTCTCAATTTGCGATTAGCAATTAGCGAATCACAAATAGAGAATGCGATTTCAAGGGTGCAGGGGTGTCCAAAGGACACCCTGTCGCACCCCTGAAATCAATCTGTGCACATATGTTGTGCACACACATGTCCTTAGGGCATGTGTGTGCACAACATGAAACTTTGAAAAATGCACTAAAGTGCATTTTTCAAAAGTTACGCAAATTACCATGATGTTCAACCTCATGGTAATTTGCTCCCCCTATTTGCGAAATCACAATTTTTTAAGTTTCATGAATTGCATTTAAGGAATCGCAAAATGTGAATCCCTAAATGCAATCGCATTTTGAGAATTCGCAAATATTTGCGAATTCTCAAATTGCCAGGGTCTTCATCCTTCATGCATTCCAAAAGCAGATTTTGCGATCGCAAACGGATGATTTTTGCGATTCGCACCGTTTGTGATCGCAAAATCATTTGATGCATGTACCTGAAAGTATGTTAGATCTTTTGTTTTGCCATTGTCGTGGGAATTTATGTGCCTAGCCACTGGATATGATGGATCATCATTGGTGATGGCTCTGAGATGTTGCAGGATCCTGAGGTGCACTGGATGGATGGTGCTACCTACGTGTAGTTTATTGCAGGTACATCTAAGCACGTATACCACAAAATCAATTTTGCATGTATAGTGTTCTCTGATTTCGTACGGTGATTTTCTAAACGGTAAATGTACCGTCTTGGTGTTAACCCCGGGCTTGCAGGCCTTGCTTTTTGTGGATTTAACGAATCCTGTTTCGGCTTGAAGCCAGGTTTTATTTTTCTGCAACGTCTGTGCATTTTTTACTAATTCCTGCCTCACTGATGTGGCTGTACGGAAAGTCAGCTGTGGTAACTTAGCACAAGTTGGGCCTAGGGTAGGGTCATTTCTGATGAGTGGCCAGTGTATGTACAGGATTTTGCGAAGGTTGGCATGATATTTGTTATATCTCGTTATCAGCCTGGGAGTCATTGTGGATTTTGTGGTTGTGTGTTCTGTGTTTGGATTTCTGTTCTTATGGAGCAGATCCGATCTATTTAGATCGTTGCATTTTTCTTTGGCCTTACTGAGCGTCTTTTGATGGTACCCCCTTGCACTGAGTCTCTCGAAAAGGCTGTCTGTACTGGCTTGCAAATCCCTATCTAGGCTGCAATTTCTTTTCATCCTAAGACACTCTGCATATGGTATGCTTTCTTTTTGGCTGGTGGGGTGGAAGCTTAGTGCGTGTAAAATAGCATTCCCAGCGGTCTCCTTCCTGTGTGTTCGTGTTGCTACCTTGCATCCTGCATGGAAGACCTCTAGATCTATGAAAACTTTTTTTCTGTGCTGGTAGTGCAGGTGAACTTGAGATTAAGAGTATTGCTGTTAATGACTGTCGCAATTTCCAAGGCGCTTTGCTCAGATCCTCGCCATACCATGAAGATGCCGTCAATGTAGCGCTTGTACATCACTATATGGCTGTTGACTGTGTGTTGGTGTTGGACCATGAGTACTTGCTCCTCCCACCAGCCCATATGCAGATTCGCATAGCTGGGGGCAAAGCAAGTACCCATGCTCGTGCCCTGTGTCTGTTTGTAAAGCAGTTTATTGTAGGAGAAGGTGTTGTTGTCTAGGCACCACTCTGTCATCTGTAGGAGCATCATGGTATGCTGGTGTAGTGTGATGTCCCTGGTGCCTAAGTAGTGTCTCATTGCATTTAGCCCATCTGCATGCCTGATGCTTGTGTACAAGCTTTGTACATCCATTGTGACAAAAACATAGTCATTGTGCCAAACAAAGTCTGAAACATGAGTTAAAAAATCCCCAGTGTCTTGAAGGAAGGCAGGTAGTGTTTTTACTAGTGGCTGAAGAAAATGGTCTATATATTTGCTGGTGTTCTCAAATAAACTTCCTAAAGCCGAGATTATTGGTTTGCCCGGTGGGCATCTGATGTCCTTGTGGACCTTTGGGATTAGTTAAAAAATGTATGTATATAATTTGTGGATAAATATTTTGATGTGCTTTTGTATGAACTACTAAGGAGCTTGTAACTAAATAAGTTGATGGTCCCATTATTGATGGCTCTTTTAAATGTGTGGCTCTGAATCACGTGGCTCAATAGAGATGTGAAGTTGTCTCTAAACTATAGCAAGATACTCCGCTTGTTGGTACCAGAAGGCAGGTTTACTTTTGTTGCCTATGGTATGCCTTACTCCTGTGTTCCTCCCCATAGCTAGATTTCTACCGGGGCCTTATTATTTATTTCTGGATTGTTAAGTTGATGACTGAGGTCTGCTATTTCTAATGCCTTTAAAACGGTGGTACTACTCACTTCACACCTTCCATTAAGCATTAATGTTTGGTGGTGATCGGATGTCAGTTCAGGATTTTTTGTATTCCTTTCCTCAATTATGTGAGGCAATAATGTGCTCTACCACCTGTGCATTAGAATACATATGTGATGCAGAATTGTATGTATGCTCTCATCTTTATGAAAATCTAGCCTTACTTGGCACACCTTTTTGTAGGTAAAGACTGAGAGAAGCAAGATGGATAAAGTGGCAATGGACAAAGATTTAATGGTAATCTACAATGATTCGAGATCAAACGTGGCTTGTCACAATCCTTGTTGTTCCACTTTCCCAGCATTTTTGGATAGTAGGATGCTAATGACTGATTGATGCTGATAACATGAATGATTGCAGTAAGTGGAGATCTTTATCCACTATGACATAGAGACAATTGAGAATTAGAGAAGCAAGAGTTTTAAATAAATGTATTTGATTAAGCAATAAAAAATATTGGGGATGTCTGTGATATGTATGTTTGTATATGGCTGGGTGGTTTGTGATTTCCAGTAGCTGTGCAGTGCATAATCAGAGGTGTAACGGGCACCCCCACAGATCCCATGGTGTGGAGGAAGGGCCCAAACTTCTCTACATGAAAGGGGCTCCATTAGCATGTCTGTGCAATGTGCCTCTTTAAAGCAGTTGCATTTTGCATCATACTGGGAGCTGCTGACACCACCCCGTCAGGGGCCATTAAAGCAGCTAAAACTCATTTTAAATGGTTTTCTTATTACATTAACTATTAAAGAATCTATTGATAAGGGAAACAAATACCAGTCATGCCCTTAAATGCTAGTATTATATGTGATTTTCCAATTTTCTATTAAAGCATCTGATAGAACCCAAGAGTTCCCCTTGGGCATGCTTTGAAAAAGATGTCAGACAAAGGGTAAAAGCATGCACAAGGGAAACAGGAACTCAGGTGTTCTAACAGGTCGTTTAATAGAAACATTGGGAAACCACACGCAATGACTAGCATTTAAGGTCCTGGCTGAGTTCTTGTTTCCCTTATGCATGCTTTGAAAAAGATGTCAGACAAATGTTAAAAGCAACATGCGGTTCATATAGTTAAAAAAATTATTTACCAATATATACCAATAAAAGCACATTGAAAAACTAAGGTGACCAGCTTTACTTAAATATTTCCTAGTGCTTTGTGCATTTGTTTTTAAACCAAAGCAGTCTCCAAGGCAGGTTGCCTTTGTATTACATAAAACGATTCAGTGAAGTCAATAAAAGCAAAGATCTTAACCTTTTTCTTGTTAGATGCATTTTTTTGCGACTTCGGTTCTTGTTATATTGATATTTCCATTATAGACAGGACTACAAGTGCCAGGATGCAATGCATTGACTACTCACACATGACATTGGGAAATGCGAGGTCACTGTGTGGGGTTTATTGGATCATTTCTTGTATACATATACAGCATAAAAGCCTTTCCTTCATTGTATTGACAAAGTATGTTTGAGTTTTCCTACTGGAATAACAGGAATATTAGGCAGCACTGCAACTTTAATTTCCAAACTATAATCCATCTCTCATGTAGAAGAAGGGAGTCCGTGATATCAAAGCATAAGCATTTTCTATGGGACTGCGAGGAAGGGGACCAAGTAAATTATTTTATTGGGAAGCTGATGATAACGCCAGGCGGCTGTAAGGGAATTATTGCTTAAAGGGGAGTCTGAAAGGCTTTACTGAATTGCAAAATGGCTTTAGTGCATATCAAAAAGCCATTTTGTCATAGCAAACGCTATGACTTTGCAAATCGCAGGGAATGGGAATTCAAACTTTTTTGTTTTTTAGGTTCTATGTTAGGTAAAGAATTACATTATATTCAAGAGGTATTGTTGCAGTTAATGTGTTTTAAATTGGATTCTTTAAACTAATTTTTTTGTGTACCTGAAAACAAAGTATAAATATAATAAACAGACGTTAGGTCTGCTGGTTTCAGTATAGGCAGTCCCATATCTAGACTATAAATCATTCCACATATGTATATATTTACTGGATTTATTGGAGTGGTGAGACTCGCGGTGATGTGGTGGGAAATGCAAAAAGAACAACTAATGGATGCAATGCTGGACAATGTCAAATATTCATCCCCAGTACAGAGAACTGGGCCTAAATCCATTGTTTATTTTCCTCACCATGCAAATCAGTTTTGACCCTAAACTCCACGGGAACAGTCTAGCCCGAACTCCAAGGCCAGGTCCTCCAGGGACCGGAATGCTGCATAATGTAAAATTCTCACCCTAGTCCTGGGATCTGGGCCCAAATCCATTGTTTTTTTTTGCTAGCCATGTCATTCCAATGTGTTCCCAGCCTTGTGCAAATCAGTGTTTACCCAGCTTCCCATGGTAACAGTACAGCCCACACTTCCAGGCCAGTCCAGGTCTTCCATGGACTGGAAGCAAGCATCCTGGGATCGGTTTTGGGGTATCATCCCTCAACAGCTAGTCTATCTTAACTCCGGTGGCATGGAGAGCACGGTACCCACGTCTGGGCTTACCCATCGCACTTGGGGTAACAAATGCAAAAAGAACAATTGATTTAAGGAATGTTAAACAATGCCAAACATGCACCCCCAGTACAGAGATCTGGGCCTAAATCCAACATTTCTTTTGCTCACCATGTCATTTCAGTTTGTTTCCAGCCATATGCAAATCAGTCTTAACCCTGCTCCCATGGGAACAGTCCAGCCTGAACTGCCAGGTCCTCTCAGGACCAGAAACAAGCAACTTGGGACTGGTTTCAGAGTTATGATCCCTCATCTGTTAGGCTAGCTTGACTCCAGTGGCATGGAGAGAATGCAAGTTGTCTGCTAGAGGAGTTGGAATCTTGGGCGCTAAGAGAAGAACTGATTTCAATTTTCCAAACGGGTTTTAGGAAGGGTGAATCAACTCTCACTAATTTGATTTTATTGACATTACTGGGAGAAAGAGCAAAATGTAGGAAACAAAAATTGTACATCTGTTTTATTGACTTAAAAGCAGCTTTTGATTACGTTCCTAGAAATATTCTTTGGATTAATTTAATTAATTGGAGTATATCAGAAACACTTTTAAAAATGATTAAATTATTATACTCTAATACTTGGGTTCAGATCAAAATTGGCGACGGTAGACACACCACCCGTCGCCTTGAAACAAATGTCGGCTTAAAACAAGGCTGTGTGCTCGCTCCTTGCCCTTTTAATTTATTTATGTCTGATCTCCCAGCCCATTTTAATGATGTCATCTCGCACTCCGCTGCTGTGATGGGTAAAGCAATCTAATACTTACAGTATGCAGACGATACCATTTTACTTAGCCAAACTATCATAGGATTAAAAAGACTAATACATTCATTCAATAAATATGTTACTCAAAATGGTTTAACAATCAATACAAAAAAAACACAAATAATGTCAATAGGGAAAGCCAAATAAGGGGTAAAGAATTTGAATATTAATGGTTGGACTATAGACTGCAAAAAATCTTATAAATATTTGGGAATCACATTTGATGATGATTTGACATTTAGACAGAATTTTAATAACTTTAATAACTTGGAGGCTAAAGGTACCTCACTTGCCTTTGCTTTTCGAAAACTGAGAGATAAGTTATTATGTCCAAATTATGATCACTTGCTCAAAGCCATGAGAGCAAAGCTTTTCCCCTCCCTGGACTATGGGTTAATAATTTTCAGGGGTAGGGATGCAAAATTGCTTGAGGGCATAGTGGTAAGGACATATAAATCAGTTTTTAGGATTCCTAGACAGATTCCTCGCGCGCCGCCGCTGTGCTGTTGACGAGCTCGGCTCGTCATGAGGCACAGCGGAGCTGCCCTAGTGATGAGCTGAACTTGTCACACCACACCCGTTTTTAGAACGTTCAGCACAGCGGGGAAATTATCTCTGTGTGCAAACGTTCCAACGGCTGTGACGAGCTCAGCTCGTCATGAGGGCAGCTCAACCATCCCTCATGATGAGCTGAGCTCGTCAACAGCACACAAGGGGCTAAACAATTTTTATTGAAAACTTGAGGATGCTGCATGTTAACATTTTTTGGCTCTTTTGATGCACAAATAGAGAGGTACTAAATTTAGGAAAAGCTAAATAGGTTACGTTGTGTGATAGCTCAGTAGTCAGATTATTAAAATCACCAGCCTGAGAATCAGTAAAGCAGCTGCACAGCAGCAGCAATCTCTTCCTGTGGAAGCCCCCGGCCCTGGCTCATTCTTTCTACTTTTTTGCATATTTCTATTGAGAATTACATGTTAATATTTAAAAAATACGTCAAAAAAGAGTATTAAAGAAAAAAGTTATGTTCACACAGTAAAATACTATGAAATGTTTACTTTTCAGATTTCTAAACATAAAAGGCATAATATAAATATCAATAGATACAATATCAGAGATATTCATAATGCAATCAGCTGTGACTTAGATTTTAGAAATAAGACCTGAAAAGAAACCCTGGAATTAAAGAAATAGATTAGGTGGACGAAGGAGGAGATAATGTAGATATTATGCAATATGTATTCAACCATACATTATGAGTAGTTAGAAGATAGTAGAGATAGTATCATACAAATCATCAAATGTAACATTTCAGATGAAGATATTCCTGCTAATTCAACCGTAAACCCAAATTAAAATAACAATGATAAAGGCTAAAACATCAACAGTCCTAATAATAACAGCATAAATATCAATCTTGATGATAATGAGTTAATATGGAGTGAAGAAGAAGAAAAAGAAAAGGCACTCCCTTAGTGTTCTTCCTGATAAGGAGGCAAAATGTAAATATTACCAGAAAGTCCATGGTTCCTTCATCCTCTAACCTTCACCCTTGTTGGCAATCACAACCATATATGTGCTAGACCTGTTTTAAGTTGTTGTCGTTGTTGGCATTAAACAAAACGAGACCATTCACAAACATCGAATGAAATATTAGGAATAAAGTGTTTTTTCCTCTCGTTGTTTCAGCAGTGAGAAGGGGTTATTTTCCCTATTTGACCTTTAGGTTTAAATGTACTGTCTTACGCTACTCAAGGATGACAGAGACGGGTGGCTTCACAGAACGCGGCGGTATGGAAATTATATTGTCTAATATAACTAAATCATTTCAGGGTAGTTCAGCAACACGACCAAAAACTGAGGCAGGTGACATTGTGACTCTAGCCACAGAGATTTGTTTAAAGCTGATTGCTGACACAACTCAGACAAAATGTGCCTTGGAGGAAAATGTATTTCTGGGTATAAATACTTGGGGTGTCTTGATATACAACAGCTGTTACACTGTTGAGGTGTGATGCTAAAACTGCTAAATCTGCCATTATTTAAACTTTTGAAATCGTTTACATCTGACTGCGTGCTGTGAAAATGTTCCAAAAATAAATTCAAGAGCAGTTTCTGTTAAGTCAGATTTTGCAAGATCGATGGAGTAGTGTTTTAGAATGTTTTTCATTTTTAATCACCTGTTCATGCCCATAGGTATTTTTTAATTATTGTTTGAGCTGCATCTCATTTAGTGTATACATTGGTCTTCGTAGAGAATGAAGAGATACGAAATACAAGGAAAAAACCAATTTGAGACAGAAAAAGGTACCCGTTGCTATTTAATAAGGACTGTAAA
Organism: Lissotriton vulgaris; assembly: GCF_964263255.1. Taxonomy (NCBI): domain Eukaryota; kingdom Metazoa; phylum Chordata; class Amphibia; order Caudata; family Salamandridae; genus Lissotriton; species Lissotriton vulgaris. Next base: position 654,954,731 of record NC_141685.1, on the reverse strand, counting down.
CTAAAGGATCGAGATTGCTAAAATAGCACAGCAAATTGGGTATATAACTACTTAACTACTCACAAATATGCAATTGAAAACAGCAAATCTGAAGCTGCCAATACAAACACCAAATAGTGAGTTGCTAATATTATTTATGAAACTGTCACAAATTCAGCACACTGCTTCAAGTTACCCTCGTAAGGAGACAGGGGTTAACCTGGTGCAAAAAACGGAAAAATGCCATTTGACTTTAGAAGATTCAAAAACATTTGTAATCACGATCTTGAAACATGGAAAGTCACATGTGCGGATGGTAGACACAGTGTCACCAGTCACAATTGTGGGGCGCACATGTTTTCCCCTATAACCAATGCTGATTGTTTGAGGTGCTTAAATATAGTGGTGCCCATGTCCTGTACAACAGCATGTATGCAAAAGGACACATGACTAGCACACATTACCTCACTTGTCACACATTGAATTGAGGCACTTTAGCAGACGGCACCCACGGCAACAGGAGGCACGATGCACTGCATGAGCTAAAGAAACGCTTGTGTGTATGATGAACCGAGGACATAGTGTAGATCAGGATCGTAATTCCACATGTAACATGTGAAATCAAGCAGGTAAGACACATCCTAGAGAAGCACTGACTCTTAGACCATCAAATCAAGCCTGAAGTGGTTAAAATGTAAATTAAAAATAAATATAACAGGGCCAGTCAATTGCATTTCAAAGTAATCTGTTGTATTAAATCGCATGGTATGAAAATAAAGGTACTGGTAGCTAACATCACTCTGCTTGTCATAAATAGGACTGTTGTGAACTTGAAATACAAACTACCTATCTCCCAGGGGCGGCTCCTGCGCTAACGCACAGGAGCGTTGCCCCACTGCTTTATGAGCAGTGCAGAGGAAAAATAAAATACTAACGACATGTTCTTATCGTTTATTTTTCCTTTCTAGGTGCTGGGAGAGGCGGGGCTGGGCAGAGCAGGGGAGAAGGGGTGAGCATACTCAAAGTGAGCATGAATGTTTGAAGGGCCGTCATGGGCCGGCCAAACATTCATGCGCACTTTGCATGTTCACCACCAGACTGCAATACAGAGCCTGGTGGGAACCATCACAGGTTCCCTGTCCCTGTCTGAGCGCCAAACCATGGCACTCAGACCAATCACATTGCTGGAATGCAGAGTTGGGATTGGCTTAGGGTAACTTAGGGGAACCAATCACAATGCTGCATTGCAGCGTTGTCATTGGCTTAGGGAGCCTGGGTGTTTCCTGCGAGGAGGAGAGGTGCCGGAGACCCGGTGGTTGAGATGTGATCAACAATTAAGTTTGCTTGATTCTTTTTTTTGTTTTCTCATCTACCCCCACTGCACATCCCCCAACACTGTTCCCTACCAGCTGCCACTGCTATCTCCTCCTCCAAGGAACCTTCATGTGGCTCTTTGCAGTTCTCACTGTTTCTGCACAATGACCTTTTCCAGAATGACTCCTGCTGTGGAGCATTGGTACATCCCTTATGACTGATGTTCTGCTTCCGTTTGATGTAGCCTCAATCCCCCCAATTGTAATCAACATCCGAAAGGCTACATTAAACATTAGGAATTCGTCTAGTTCAGGTGTTTCACTTGTTAATTAATAGTGCATCTACTAATGGTGACTGGTGGATAAATGGTGATGGGATGGTGGGGGGAAGTGGGACGGTTAAAAAAAGTAATATAAAAGAAAACGTACCTGCTGGTTGTCGGTCGCCAGCCACCGCCTCCCCTCTGATGCAGGAAACAGGAAGCACCCAGGCTCCCAGACTCCCTCAGCCAATCACAGCGCTGCTGTCACCAGCATGACAGCAGCGTCGTGATTGGTTCGAGTGCCGTGGTTCATTGCTCAGTAAGGGAGTAGGAAGCTGTGCATGTTCTCTACCCAGGCTGTGCAATACAGCCGGTGGATAACATGCTGAGTGTGCATGTCAGTTTTGCTGGCCGAAGACTGCCAGCCAAACCGTCAGGCGCAGTTATAGTGCAGCAACCACTATTCCTCACTCTGACATCATTGCGAGCTCAGCCCCGCCCTAACCTGGGTGCATGCTCAATACTAAACATAAAATGATAATAACCTTCCATTATTATAATTTTATTTTTCCTTTGCACTGCTCTTAGAGCAGTGAGGCGATGCTCCTTCGCCTTCTACACAGATGATCAGAACCAATTACTAGCTCATCCCGTGAGCATCCAAAGGTCTGAAGGTGAGTTTCAAGAAGGCTTTATTAACATCTGTGCAATGTGGAGACTTTTATGTCTAGAGCACATATTGTAATCATTGTCTCCTTCATCTCACACACAGTACATGCCAGTGCCTAGAACTCATTACTTACAGTAGTGTTTATATTCCTTCTATTCTACACAAGAGCTGAGTATACCTTGTATGGTCTTTTCGATTTTTATCACAGAGCACTCAAAGCACTTGAATTATGTGACAATAGGGGGCATTTTTACAGGGATTGTGCCACCAGAGTGTCACTTTTTTACAATGTGTCAGTGCCCGTCTCCATATTGACAAAGAGGCATTAATCTACTTTGCTTGGCTTAAAGCGGATTTGTAAATATCCTACCCTTCCTTTCACGCAGATATCTGCGTGAAAGGAGAGTGCAATGGGAGTTGCTGTGGACATTCCACTGCAACACCCATTGTTTTTGGTGTAACAGGGAGAAATATTTTATTTCTCCTCATTCTTGCTCTTTCTTTGTGTGCTGCAGTATGGAAGGTGTCAGGGCAGGCCTAGTTATGACTAATATCTGCCTATAACAGGGGATGCACATTTAAAGCTTTCACAGGAGGACGTCTCACCTCCTCCCAGCCAAGCCTGGTTTCTTCCTTTCGCTGAGAGCAATTCTTATCTATCGCAAGGCTTACAGTTGGCAGTTGGAATTATCTCTGAAAGGGCTATTGGAGGCTTTAGGCAGGAACATTTCTCCTTTCTAAAAGTCGAAAGTTTAAAGTAGTACCTTAAAATCCAACTTTATCATCAGATTGGATTTTAAATTCCTTAAATCATAGTTCTAGTTCACCGCAAACTAAATTTCTCTTTGTGAGAGCCAGCCATGCCACAGTGAAAAACGGCTTTGGAGATTTTTCACTGCCAGTACATTTAAACTTAAATTCACATGTTTTACTTTTTAAGTACAAAGCATCCTGATCTACGGACATTTACGGCCTATCTTAGGGTGACTTATAAGTACTAATACCCTAGATGGGCACTAGGACTGGTCAGGAGTTCAGTTGGGACCTGGGTATATCATCATTCAGGCCAGTTTGATGTGTACCCAACCGGTACACCCACCGTTGTTCCTTCGTTTAACCGTGTGTGTTTAACTATGTCTACTCAATCACCTCAATAGTTACAGAAACTAGGGACTCTCTTCGAGGATCCTTAGCACCAGATTACTGCTATATGTGTGTTTTTCCCCCCTTTTCTCTCATAGGTATTTTAGAGAATAGCACTGTGGGATCCGCGCATTAATAATACCGTGCTCTTGTCTTTCAGGCATACTACATCAGTATCTTAGCATTAGCAAGGGAAGTGTATTAATATAAAATGTATATCTATACACATTGATAAATAAGATCACCACTACACCTTTTTGTACATACACTTTTTTATTGTGGAGAGACATTAGTGAGTGACGGGGATCTGACCCCGGTCCTGACGAAGGGGCATGGCGCCCCGAAACATGTTGACCCGCACAGGAAAGTAAGCCCATTAACCCGCTTAATCTTTCCGACACCACCAATTTTTTTAATAATACCAGCCAGTGTTTATTAAACAGTTTTTTCTATCACTAGGCTAGGTTTTTTTTTAACATCACTTTTCATTATCACCCCTGACCCTACTGACACTCACTCCAATTCACTCACATAGCACCCACATTTAAAAGGTGCTCCAGCGTAGTCGCTTGTCGCAGCACTGCCCCGTCCGGCAGCCGGGCGGGAAGACTCCGATGATGAAGCATGACACCAAGGGCCCTTTTGGTGTGTGAGGGGTATTTTAACACACTGTGTGTATTCCATAAACAACAGGATATACACTGACCCTCTTCGAGGTGGACCTTTTTGATTATTAGTACTTTTGTAAGAGGAGGACGTGCCCACCTCGGTGCCACCCAGCACTACCTCTTCCTCCCCCCCTTTTTGATTTCCCTACTGAAGTTTAAGAGTGAACTGCCCTAAATGTAAAAAAAAAAAAACTGAGATTAACACGTGGAGGGGAGGGTTTGAAAATGTAGCTTCGCTTAAGAGTTTAAAGCATTATTTACTTGCACAAGTGTTTCAAATCTGAAATTCCCCGTCAGCTTCATCAAACTTAGAAAAGGTTTGGCATGCGGAGCAGCTATGACTGTGGAATGATGGCTCAAATGTGGGCAATGGGGATGCAGTGAGATTATTTCTTTAGTGACCTGTGAAAACCTCTTGACTCCCCTGCTCATATCTGCTGCAATGGTCTATATTATGGGGAACTGTAGCAAATATCGGTACCTACCCAATAATAGCGCAAAAAATGTAACTAGGAGTGTTGCCTGGACATAACAAGCATTTGCAATGCAATAGGTCTCGCATTTACTTGAGTTTGAACTATTGGCGTTGTAAATGACAATGCCTTTTATTTATGTTTTGGTTTTTAAAACATAAATAAAAATAAAAGGCATTGTCATTTACAATGCCAATAGCTTAAATTTGTGTGAATACTAGACTTATTGCATTACAAATGCTTGTTAAACTGAGCAATGTTTTTGTCTTCGCTTAAGGGACAAGGGAAGATAAAAACAGTGTGTGCGCCAAGAAAGATATCGAGAGAGAAGTAACGTTGTGGAGACGAAAATGAAAAAGAGGGCCCAGGAGGAGTGGCAAGGGAGAAAACAGAAGAGAAATACAAGAGGAAGAGTAAGAAAGAGAAAAGTAAAAGAGGAAAAAATAGCAGAGAGAGTGAGATAGAGAGAGAGAAAGAAAGAAGATGAGAGAAGGTTAGTAGGAGATGTGGCAAGTGTATTTGGTATGCAGCCAGTCGGTGTATATATGCTATAGTAAAAAGAGAGGCAAGTGTTTTACATACATGTTGTGGCACTGTAACAGAAACAACACACTTTTACTTTCATGCTCATGGTAAACAAGGCCCAGATTTGACATTTTTTTACACAGTGCAGCATCCAAATTTATTTACTCTGCTGATTTGTGCAAGGAGAAAAATACAGTGCATCCCTTGCGCTGTCACACAAACAGGCTGCCCTATGAAACAGGTAGCTTCACACCAGGGTGCACAGGGGAGTGTAAGCTTCTAGCATTGGATTGTACTTGAGGCACACATTTTCCCCACAAATGTCCAGGCGTAGACAAACTCAAAAGGTTGCCTCACATTTTGTGTGTGCTGTGCACTGTAGCACACATGCAGTGTGTTTTGGTAGAAATTAATGCATTCCCCTTTGTTTGCACTTGATTTAATTGACATTACTATTTTAATGTAAAGCCTGGTCTGTCTATTTTTGTAGTCGGCCCTTGAGTCAAAATCTATCACTGTTTGCCCCTTGACACAAAGCAGGGCATTTTTTATGCTGTGAAATGTGCGACTTTTTAATGCAAAAGAGCTGGATAGTAAATAGAATGCCATGCTTTGCATCAAGCTACCACTATCCAGGGCTTAAATCGTAAACAAATATGAGCCAGGGCTCTCTTAATGAGGCTACAACAGCTCACACTACCCACTGCTGTACCAACACAACTTTTAGCATTCACACTTCTACATGTGTGACAATTCAGACTCTTCCATGCCACAAAGCTACAAGAACACTTGGGACGCAAGGTATTAGTAATTTATAATGTCTTTTGAATTAATAAACAATTCTTGTTGTGCTCATCTCTGAATCCCACAAACAGTGCCACCATGTAGCAGACAGCTATTATCACATTTCAGTGAGTATGCTGAGCACCGGTAACCTAACCGGCACAAATTAAGCACTGACTGGCACACTAAAAATGGGCTCAAGTGTTTTTTTTCTGTAGATCGCTGTTGTTTTAAAACGTGATAACAATACATTTTAGGTTGCAGCGAACTTGTTTTCTCTGAGGGTTTCAGTGAGGAACATGCTGAAGGTTTATATGTCCCAGGGAAGCTGATCCTTTCATTTGTAAGCGTTGAGCATTAGACTATTCTATAGATTTTTTTGTTACGTTGTTCCTTTTCCAAATGTAAATTGCTTTTTAAAGTTCAATGATATTATCACGTTGAAACAGTGCATAATAAAAATGTGAATAAGAAAACAGTGACTGATTGACTGGTGTTTCAGAAGTGTTCTTCTAACAGAGACAATAAATGAACGCTTTAAAGGGAAACTGGGAACCACACACTGAGTGTAACTTTACTCCCTCTCTATAGTATTTGTATTACAAGAGTGAACAAGCCGATCCTCGAGTAGAGATAAGCTTATCGGCTACATCTTATCAACAAAGCTACCCCGTTTCTGGCTTTCGCATCCTCTTCGAGAGTGTCACATTGCGTGTGAGATGGGAGGAACAAAAACCAAAGTCAGTTTATGGCAGCTGCGAGGACCAGAAAAGGCAGAGACAGCAATGCCCCCTGCTCTGAGGCAGGCTGCAGCCAGTGACTCAGCACAACCCTTCCACTCTGTCCGCCTGGCTCTGCTGCGAAGCAAGCAAGCCCGAGCCCCGTGACTGATTGCAAGGGAGGGAGGGGGGAGAGCAGAAAGAGTGGGATGAGGGGTGTTGGAGACAGGAGAATTAAATCAAACCATTGAGGTGCTCGTCAAAGGGCACTGTGCCTGCCGTTAAATATAATAGAAAGAACCTGCCAATCTCTGTGAAGACCATATCCAATCCTGGGCCCAGGCAGCTGTGAGGAGCAGGAAAGGGACAGACAGCAGTGCCCCCTGCTCCAAGGAATCCTGCAGCAGAACCCTCCCTCTCTGTCCACATGGCTCTGCTGAGAGGCAGAATGGAGCCAGCTGACTGACAGAGAGGAGATGGAGAGAAGAGAAAGTGGACGGAGAGCAGAGAAAGAGGACCGTAGGGGTGGAGAAATACACAATAAATAAATCAGTAATACAATACTGCCTGGCTCGTTACTGAGGCTAAAGTAACTAGCCAGCTTATATGAAAATCTCTGCTTACAGATGCAGGCTACAGCGTGAAAAACAGATGGCACACTGCACTGCAAATAAAAGAATTGCAAGCAGAGCGGACTAAAACTGTAGTTAGGTACTGCTGAATCGGGACTACACGGAAGTTAGCAAATGAGCAACAACCAACAGGAAGGAAAATAACAACAACACTACCACAATAAGCCAATAGCAAGCGGAAACACAGATTACATGAAGTTTAAGCCAACATACAGATTACTTTATGTCTTGCTGAGACAGCGCATGCAGCGCATGCAGCGCATGCAGCGCACGCGCTGCCAAGGCAAGACCTAAAAAAGCAGCATATGCGGTTATTATGTTTGCATTATTCAAATAACTAATAAAAGATACAGATAAAATACATGTTTTTAAATGTTAGCCTGTGTTCTGCAATTTTATTTTAAATATGCTCCATCTTCGTTAGCATAATGTTGTGTAATAAAGCGGGGCTCTCTTAAATATGATTTCATGTGTAGGAAATTATTTCATTTTAAACTAAATATTTCTACCACAAATGTTGTGTATTGAGACATTGCAAAGAGAAGTGTTACATATATCAATGATGCAGGCGATTTGTTATGAATGTGGAAATACAATTGTATTTTGAGCATAAATTACATTTAGTGAGAGATTAGGTTATTGGTTGAGGGGAGTAAGACCCTGCTCAAGCAACAGCCACATTCCTTGTCAAGGTGAAATACAAAAACTCACTAAATGAATCTGTGGTTAATACTTATGGTAGCTTGGCACAAAAGTAGTCATGCCTAACTTAGTGGTAATGTGCAAAGTATTCATGCAGCACTCAAACTGTAATAACGTTACAACTCACCACGAGAAATTCCCCACACAAATTTGGAAAAGCAGTGTAATTTGTTATAAATTATTTGATGCCAAAACATCAAAGTTTCAATCAGTAGAACCTGAGTTAGCAATTTTAAAGTTTTTAGTGGAAAATAGTACCCACTGACATCTACCCATGCGAGGCAGGGACAAAATCAAAATGATGGCTGACCGCAATGGAGCACAGTTCTGATACACAAAACTGGATAGGGCCGAGTCTTAGCTTACCTTTGGACCTAGAAACAATTTTAAAGAAAACTGTCTGAGAGATAAAGTTCAGTGCGGCAAGGCATCTGGCAGCATCTGAGGAGGAAGTATCATCTTTGCGGATCCACTGTATGAAGTCGCAGTTAAGATTTCCATGTTCAGACTTAGTCTCTTTTTTGGATCTCAAAAATCTCAAGCAGGACAAAGCTAAAGGCTGTAGCTGATCAAGGGCTCTATGAGGCCGGATACTACTTTTGCGAGGAGTGGCTGAAAAGGGTTTGCTACTGTGGAGACTGCAGTGGAGGCTACCGTGAAGTCAGGCCAACTGGCGATGCACCTTGGGTGGATTGGCAAGCAGGTATGTCCCAGTCTCCTCCCAGTTTTCACAGCAATGTCTGGCAGAAAACATTTTAAGTTACAAGTTTGGGATTTGGGCTATCTGGCCTTCTTTAGTACCTCTTCTGAGGGTCCAGAACTGGAGGGGCAACACTTGCAGAGTCATCAGGACTCATTCAGGCTGGGTTGAGGAGTGGGTTCAAGATAGTTTCAGCCTTTTCTGTTGCTGAGGCTCTGATCAGGAGGCCAGCAAATAACTCTTGAAGTCACTCTGGAAATCTTGGGTTCAAGCAGGAAAGCAGCTCTAAAGCAGCAGGGTAGGCCTGTGAGGGAACAAGGCAGGCTTCAGGAAGCAGGGCAGTACTCTTGGTGCAGCAGGGCGTCCTCTAAAGTACACAGCATGCTACAGACAGCAGGGTAGTCTTCTAAGAGTCCTTCTACAGGTCCAGAAGTGGACTGAAGGGTGGGTCTCAGAGCCCTATTTTTATACCTGTTGCCCACTTTGAAGTAGAAAAATCTTCTAGAGTTTTCGTTCCACCTCACAGAAGAGTCTGGGATGTCCTGCCTCCATGCCCTGGCACTAGCCTGCCTGCAGTCACAATAGACTAGTGTGAGGTTCTGTGTGTGAGCTGAGGCAGTGACTTGAAAGTGCAAGTAGGACTATGCACAGCCCTGTCACACATCCTAAATTGGATGGCTCATCATGCCAACACCCAGTTCTTCTAATGTGTCATCAGCCAATTAAACCTAGCCATGTGACCCAGGAAACAGGCTACAGGCACCAAATAGTTAGGACAAATAAATGCCAACTTTCTAAAAGTATTTTCAAGATTATGACATAAAATCCAGCTTTACCATTAATGTGGGTTTTAAGTTACAATTCCTTAGATACCAAACATGAGATGATTTCTACTTGCTCCCAAAGAAAAGTTATCACTTATTGAATATAATAAGGTAACCCAATTTTATCCTTTGGGAGGGTTTGGCCTCACAGCAGTGAAAAAAGGAATTTGTGAGTTTTTCACTGTCAGGACAAGTAAAACCTAAAGGAGAAGTGTGGCTCACCGGTTAGAGGAGGCAGTCCTTGATGCAGAGGTCAGACCCGGGACCAGGGTTCAAACCCCGACGCGGCAGGGCCTTGAACTCAAAATGTCCACGGACTCGATATTTCTCGCCTCGGTGCCTACTCGAATTGTGGGTTCACACTCTGCAACTCTGGGCAATAGCTTGCTTAATCTCCACTACAGCCCCACTGCGATGGGATGCCTGGTCTTCACCTTGGGGACGCCCAGTAGGGGTAATCTTGCAGGGAAAGGCCAGGATGTGTTCCCAAAGCAAGCAGCTTGAGACCTTACGGTGAAAGGCGCTATATAAGAATGTATGATTTATATGTAAAACATTTTAAATACAATGCACTCTGCCCTATTGGTATTTTAGAATCTACACTTGGGCTAACTTATATCAATTAAAAATTGAGTTTTAGACTTGGCAAGTAGCTTATTTTGCCAAGTCGAATTGGCAGTTTAAAACTGCCTACTGGTTCCAATGGCAGATCTAAGCAATTGTTCAAAGGGATACTCAAGTGTGTGGCACAATAAGTGCTGCAAGCCCACTAGTTGAATTTAATGCATGTGCCCTGGTTACTAAGTAAATTAATTGCACCAATTGTGTATAAGCCAATTTTACCATGTTTAAAGGTGAGAGCACAATTATTTTAGCACTGGTTAGCAGTGGTAAGGTACACAGAGTCTTAAACGACAAAACAAATGGGTTCAGCCGACAAGAGGGGTGAAAGCGAAAAGTATGGTGGTGACCATACTGGTGAGAGGGCAATGTCCAGCACATTGCATATATTGAGAAGTTGTTTTCCCCTACTGCACACATTTTAGGCTCTCAGACACAGAGAAATGGAGGGATTTGTCCACAAACAAAGATGTTGTGATTTACTTTGAAGTACTTCTACCATACGCCTAAATTCCAGAAGTAAGGAGTACCTCAGAACACCTAATAAACAAATCACCCCCTCTCCCATGAAACTGCTTGTTAAGCAGGACCAAAATGTTTAATAAATTGCCAAAGCCACAATTAGAACCCTTGCCTCCTTGTTTTATGGTTGGCAATTTAGATACAAGCCACAATAATGATGATAAATACACTTTAAACCACATCCTGTGGATCCTGCTGGCTGTTTTACCATGCAAATTGTAAGTGACCAGCTTGTTCTCTAATTAAACAATCACCCAATTGAGTTAACAAAAGTTATCTGTAAAACAGGCTACAGACTTTAACTGCAGCTGGGCACGCAACACCTGTGTAAATCAAGATTCCATATCAGTTATTCTTCAGTACGTTCACTCAGTTCAGAACATAGGGTCAAATATAGATCACCAGAATGTTAAATCAAGTCATTCAGTTCGCCGAAAATGCCATGGCAAGAGGTAAAAAAAGATGTTCCAAGAAAACATAGAATTTCCTGGAGGACAAATTCATAGCTTATCCAGAATATCTTTGACTTTCTTTCCAGAGGATAACAGTAACGTGGAAAATACGACTTCAATTCAAAATAATTCTTAAAACCCGCTACTTTCATGGGGTCTAGTTCGTGCTAGGGACACTGGACTTAAGAAGGCGGAAGGTGCAGCGGATCCTTGAATTGGTTCACTTTGAAAATTAGCACAATAGAAGCTTTCGCATGATTGTCTTGCAGCATTTAATGTTTTGCCAAAGAGACACTGTCAAATGTCGGACAACTTCTTCAGACCAAGTACTGGTCATTAGTTTACTGTGTTTGCTTTTCTTGTCTCTTGACTGCAAAGTAGGGCATTTTGCATCTTGACCCTATTAAAACACAGTTGCTGGCGCGTGGGTGAGCGTGAAAGGAACAGGCTACAGTGTCTCAATGTTTTATAACACACTCGTAAATAAAAACATATGCTTGCTTTACAATGTTTCATGTATTTCAAAATATATCTGCAGCAATGACACTCATGGGGCACGTCATTATGAGACCCACAGTATGTAGACAGGTAACGATGCACCTTGTAAACATAGATACGGCGTGCTGTTACCTACTCATTCTGGGTTCTGAACCTAGGAGTAACAGTGAGTGTTTTGGGCACAAATGAACAATTTCCTAGCTATCCAGAGGAAAGTTTCTATTCTTTTAAGGACATGGAGGCCAGGGTTATACATTTCTTTCTTCATTGTATTTTATATAACAGATACTTTCAAAGAACATCGTTAATAAAAAAATTTAAAAAACAGTGAACTAGATCCCTCAGCTACTACTGGGGTGTGAGTGTCCATAGCAACAGTCCTCCACTCATGATACCGGTAGGTAGGGTAAAATTGAGACGTTACCAAGCTCTTCTTACTAAGTAAGTCTTTGTTCATGCATGATACATACTTTGCATAACTCCACAAATAACATATCATGAGCTTCAAGAGAAATTGCATCATCAAGATCTTAGCCATTACCATTTGCAAACAGGTAAATCCTCCTTCAGGTTTTACTGCCCGATAGCAAGTGTGGTGCTGGGCTTCCAGGTGTTCTCTGTATGATATGTACACCATGGCTCTAGGAGGTGCGGCACTTGGCCAGTCCCTGGACCTGTCCTGTTGAACCATTTGACTTTACAGGTGTCCTGGGCAGTGGGACCTACTATCCTTCAACAAGAGCAACAATGAAGATATGCATTGGAAAAGTTAGTAGGTCTCCCCTTTGTGACCTATTGTGTTTGCCAATGGTTTTTAACTATGTGGGAGCAAAAACAACCTATGGGGTTGGGGGAAAGCAACGTGGAGGGTGCAGGTGAGGAGATATAAAAATAACATGGATGAGCACAAAAGTGAGGAGGCTCGGAGAAGCAGTTAACCAACACAGAAGAACACTGAGTGAAGAGTAAAGACGTACATGAGGGAGGTGGCGTAAAAACACACACACACGAAAGAAAGAAAGAAAAAGTGCTTGAAAAGCAAGAAGTGGAAGCAGCCATACCAGCAAATCAAATATATTGTATAGAGGCAATGATCCCTGAGAGGGACAAGCAGAAGATTAATAAGCTGGGACACAAATAGGAAGCAGACAAATGAGAGTTACAAGTAAAGCAAAATAGTGGTAAGCAATGGACTGGCTCCAGCTCCTCAGTGTTCTTGGGAAATCCCCTATACACCTTGCAACAGGCAGGAAGCTTGACCTATATAAAAATACGTTTGCTAGATATATTGGTGCTCAGCAGAATTAAGAGAAAAGCCATCGCCACGTATGTGGCAGTTCTTACAAAAGATAAAAACATTTCTCCAAAACTCACTGCCGGATGCACATTATAAATATACAACCTGTAGCCCACAGGAACAATGCAAGAATGTTTCACACATCACCAACACGTAACTTTGGTGCAGTTGGACTCCCCATCAATTTCTAAAAAGATCCTTTTTTCTGCCATCTTCGTGCAGTTTTGCAGCACATGATGGTGGCAGCCTAAGGCTTTACCTCACTTTTATTGCAGCTCAGTCAAACCTCTATGCTCGATATGCGCCACTACCCAAGGGCACCCAGCTGAGTGGCAGAGCCCTGAGGTGGAGGGATATATTCCAACCTTGTCCACAGACAACAATGTTGCGTCTGGCGCAGGGCCGTTTCTAGGTGTTTTGCCGCCCTAGGCGAGAATTGAAAAATGCCGCCCCCTCCCTTTTAATACGATCACTCTCGCCCCTGTCATCCAGGCTAGAAGAATTAATGCATTTTGCTTTGGGAATGTGCCACTTTTTCAGCACAACCCTAAAGCAAAATTTGTTGAATCAAATAATGTCCTTAATGCACTCATAATATACCTAATAAAAACCAATGAGTGGGATCTTAACTTATCTGATGTTACTTCTTGTGATGTCACTTACTGTAATGCCATACATTGTGACATCATGGGCTATGTGGCCCAATAAGCACCAATTATGGCTAGAGTTTAGTACTCAACTGTAGGGACAACAGGGCATTTTTTCTTTCAAGCAATAGGACCCAAGCCACCCTTGCTATGCCACATCTAGGTAGAACGAAGGAGAAACCTTTAGTCAAACAAATGTTGCACTTAGCTATCCAGGGGACTGACAACACTGTCACCAAAACATTAAGCCACTCTATGGTTGTCTGTGCTATGGATTGTGGTCACATCTCCAGACCAGCCACCAGCCCTGCCTCTGTATACTTATCTGTTCTATGGCCTGTGGTCACAACACCAGGACGGCAACTGTTACGCTCGTTTGTGACGTGGTCACAACAGTAGGCTGGGTAAAAGCAAGAAAACCCCTCATACCAAGAGTACACAGTTATATATACAAACAGCTACAAATTTCCCCAGGCTCAAATTAAAACTACAATCATTCAAAATACTTACACCCATTCAAAAACAATCACTGCTAAATACCACAGCAATTAGAAAAATACCACAGAATGTAGAATACATGACTTTCAATATTGTTAATTAAAAATTATAATTTAGAATCATATATATATATATATATATATATATATATATATATATATATATATATATATATATATATATATATATATTACACACACATACACACACACACACGCACATACACACACACACACACACCTGGGGCAGTGCAGACTTATACTTTCCCTGCCTGGGGGGAGAGAAGAGCCCAGGGGGGACGGGGACCTCTTCTTCTACATTTTGTAATTTGGTGAAGCAAATGATAGCCTAAGACTTTTGAATAACATGCTTTTACCGTTCACATACAATAAGTATACGAAATTTGCGGTGTTCCACAGCAGACCAGAGGGTGTTCCTCTTGAAGAAGGATGAATATTATTGACACATCATCCGCTGAGGGCCCTGCTTTAAGGCAGTGGAAGGCACACGCTCTTCGCAGCCCCCTCTCTCGTGTCCTGACCTCCACCCGAGACCCCTTTCCTTTTTGCAAATAGCTCAATGCTTGTTTTATTTGGAAAGGACACTTACAACACACGTCTTCCAAATAACAATTACAAAGGAAGTTCCTACGCCGGTTTAGAAGCTGTTAGTAATGGACTACTAAAATAGGGTTTGTACTTATTAAAACTGTTCAGTCCCAAATGCAGTTTGCCACTGTAAAATGTTATGTATATCTGACCTCACTTACTTTCATTAGATTGTGATTTATTTGAGTTGGGCTGTCAGCTTGAGCCTCTGGTGAGCTGACATTTACCAGTCAACACCCTGTCCACACACCAGAAGCCCTCGGGTACCTCCGTTTACCACTCGTGCAAGCACAGGTGCTTATGCCAGCTCCCTAAAACTCTCATTCAAAAATCAACTTCACATTCCACAAGAATCCTGTTGGCTATTATTCACTGAAGAGACCCAGCCTCGCCCACATGCACAGTGGTGGTGGGAATCTCTATCACCTCACGGACTGGAGCCAAGGCCTGCCGCCTGGACATGGGGCCGCTGCCACCAATCCCAATGCCAGTCATTTTATGATTTTAGGGTCTGGGCCTGCTGCTGCAACACATAATTTATAAACGAAACCCACGCCAACATCTATATCCCTCACAGTTGTGTGCCCATCTCTGGGCCTGTGGGGACAGAGACGAGCTTAGAGACTCACTCACAGGCCTCATTTAAAATTACAGAACTCATTACAAATATTTTGCACATTTGCACGCAGCAGGCCTGCATGATGATGTTCTTACTTCACTCACCTGTGCTCGAGTGAAACAGTCACATCCACGCGCAGAACAGACCCCGGATTCGGATGTGCATTTAGCAGGCTCCGAGGCTCATGTACTGCTGGCCTCAGTACGACGCTCCGGGCCACCACCGGCACTACTACCAGGGTGAGACTCCGGGGACAGCGGGAGCAGAGGATTCGGAGTAGACGGCCGCCGACTGGGACAAGTGACAGGTCTGTGTTGTTGTGGGGCAGTGGCAGCAGTCAACAGGTCAGAAGGCCTGCATGGCAGATAATTCTCCATTAGCCAGCAGCGCCACACACACAGTCCGGCCATCCCTCGCGCACCAACAGTGAGAGGGGGGTGTGCGTCATGCCGTCACCACAGTAGCTGCTGTAGCACCGCTCGGGGATTGGCCGAAATTATGATCCCAGGGCCGTCATTGGTAGCGCTATCCCGCGCTACTAGATTGATGGCCCTGGGGAGGTACCTGCAGATACAAAACTGTTAGTGTGTACTTCCCGCCCGCTTCTCTCCACACAATCTGCTATCCACCAATATACTAAGGTGCGCTCAGTGCTGCGCAGCAATGTACAAGCATAAAGCAGGTGCGTTTGCACTCCACGTATAGGTGCTGCTGCTGCCTGATTTTTGCCGCCCTCCACCTTTTGCCGCCCTAGGCGGCCGCCTAGTCCTGCCTAATGGCAGAAACGGCCCTGGTCTGGCGTCCATCATGTCAGCTGTTATTTCTCTTGTTTTGTCCTCCAAATGAGCCTTGCTGGTAAGAGCGGCCAGGGGTGTGGCCCCTGCCTTTTTTGGCCCCAGCAAAAACCTTTCCTGGTAAAACAGTTCTGATGCACGACTGGGCCTCATCCAGTGTGAAAAAAGTGGCCACAATTGTTCCTGTTCCTTAAGAAAGAGTTCTCTGAAGAGATTCGCCTGAATTATGACCCCTGCCTCAGATGTAGCTAGCTCCCCAAGTTTTGTATCAATTTTGCTAAGGAGGGAACTCTGTTGTTCCACTGACAGGGTGCAGTTTGCGTTCCCCAAAAGGCAAATGGCTGTCTGTGCCCAGCCTGCCGTAATATCTGTAGGCATGGGTGACTTTGATGATCTGAACTGCTCTGCTAGTTCTATTATCTTCGAGAGTGGGCCCACCACATCTAGTAGCTTATCTTGGAAAGCCCTCCACGATAGGTTAATACCTTTCTTGGGTTGTTTGATGAACTTCCCAAAGAAAGTACACATCTTAGGAGCTGATTAGGATGTCCGTCGGAAAGTCTCTTTCCGACCAACATCCATGGTTTAAAGTTTGACCGCCTTATAACAATGTAGGCGGTATGAGTTTAAACCGGCCAGTTGGATCACATTGCTTCCAATGGGCTCAAAAAGCTTGTCAGCCAGTCGGAGGCTGCACAAAATCCCCTACGGACGGTGTTTCCGCAGTCAGATTTATGATGTTGGTTTCTGACAGGCTTTTCATGTTGGGCTTTCCAAAGGGCAGTCTCTTCCTCTTTGCCTGGCCCCGCTCGCACTTAGCAGAATGGCAAACCTTGCACAAGGCCTGCCAGTGGTATCTCCTGGGTGGCGCAGGACATCATTGACAGTCCCTGCCATTCGAGGCTGGGGGCTTATTGGAGTTATCCCAGGCTTGTACTCCAGCCCAGTCTTCATCCAGGGTTGGTCTCTGCTCTTTACCCATAAACCCCAGTGGGGGAGGAAGGGAGTCTTCCCCGGTCTGCAGCGACCCTGGTCAGGATAGTGACAGTCACCACCATACCCTGGGCTCAGGGTGCTGCTTTGGATGGGTGCCTTCTACCTTCCTGGAGCCCATGGAGCAAAGAAAGGTTAAGCCCAGACAACCTGCATGTGAAACCAATTTTCCTTGACTATTAAACCCAACAAAGTGGGACCTACAGAAATCCGGTCGGCTTTGTGTCTCTTGAAATGACAGCTGAGAATGGTAAAGCAGTCATCCCTAAATGGACAAAGTGTGCCCAATCAATAGGAGTATATGGCACTGGCAGGAGCCTTCCCTGCATCTGGATGTCAGCTTTGTGTCCCTGCCTGCTCTCGGGACATGTAGGCTCAGAGGAAAGGCCCATCGGGCAGGGGTGGAAGGCAGGTTCGGACTCAGGCCCCTGGGGGACTGGGTGGACCGGCCCAGGCCATAGAGGCACCCAGGCTGACAACTGCTAGACTGCAAGGGGATCCAGAGTACCCTGTCTCTATTAACCTGGAGAGAGGCTACCACCCTTTCTTGTAATCCATGCTCACCGGGTGACAGAGCGGACCACTGGTTTGAACGCACCCAACCTCCTGTTGCCCTATCTGGACTTGAGAAAGCAAATGAGCCCTTGTCAGTACCTTGAGGGCAGCATGGATGTCAGCTTTATGTCCTTTGAAACAACAGCCAAGGTTGGCCAAGCAGTCTAACCCTAAATGGGCCAAGTGTGTGAAATTGATTGGAGTATAGAGTGCTGGGAGAACCATCCCCGGGCAGGCAGCACTGCACTGGGATGTCATCTTCATGCCCCTGCCTGCTCTTAGATAAGGCAGGCTCAGAGGAAAGGCCCACTTGGCAGGGCTGGGAAGCAGGTGTGGACCCATGCCCCTGGAGAATGGGTTGGTTTAAAAGTGTATAAATGTAAGGGAGCGAAGGTGAGAGCAAATGAAAATGCCAAGGGTTGCAGAACTAATAATATGCACCCTTTGACTCAATTGACGCTCAGTAGTGGATCCTTGTCTGACCTTTAACCCCCCAATAAACCCATGGTTGCTGCTGAAAGGCTAAGAGAAGTGTGCTGGGAAACAACTACAGAAGGCCAGAAGGGCTTTTTCTGTTCCCATATTTCCCCCATGGATCTCCAACCAGAGGCAGCATGAGCAGTGCCAGGACGCCAAAAATTAAGCCATGGATTCCATGATGGCATAAAGTCTAAATAGCATGAAGAAGAGACTGAGGGGCATATTATCAAGGGATTTATCTCTGCTTTTTTGGCTTTAAAAGCCAAGAAAGCGGAGATAAAATTATCTCCCTATCAGCAACAGGGTGCTAACACGCAAATTTGCATGTAAATGTAAATCTAATGTAAATTGATACTTGTATAGCGCACTACTCACCCGCAAGGGTCTCAAGGCGCTTGTTAGCATCGTTTTTCTCTACGCTTCCCCTTGCATCTCTAATAAGATGCAAAGGGGCGTTCCAGAGAAAAATAATAGGAGAAATGTTGTTAAGCGACATTTCTCCTATTATCAAGGATATCGCTAACCCTGTTAGTGATAAAAAAAGCAGCGCTAACCGCGGTTAGCGCTGCTTTTTTTACACCTGGTATTTTCCTGACTTAGCCATGATATCCTATGGAAGGTGGATATCATGGCTAAGTTGGTGAGCCCCTATCATCAAGCTAACGCCAAACTTCAAGAGATTATAGTTGGTTTTCCTGCGATAATCTCTCATTTGGCAGTTAGCGCGAGGATTTTTATCACTTCTGAGATAAGCGTTGCTAATAGCACGCTATCTCAGTGATAAAAATCCACGCTACCCGGCGATATTTATCCTAGCGCTAAGTGCGCTGAGCGATAATTATCGCTGGGGCTTGATAATATGGCCCTGAGTTGTTATTAGAGAAGTGCTCAAATCTGCCTTCATCTGAAATTGCTTGCTTGCTTGTACAAGGGCCCGCTGCACCGCTGAATCTGAAGGATGGTCTTGAATCACCACTCCAGAGATGTGAACAGGAAATACGGCCTAAAAGTCGATAAAGACCATCGTCAGTATTTTGCATGTTTTCCTTCCGACAATTTTGGTAAAGTTGACCTAGTATTCTTACTTAAGAAAGCTGACGTTCTGAGCTTGGCGACCAGGTCTATATTAGCTGTCCCTAGTGATGTGTTTCACTAGACATGGTTACTAAACATGCATTACATCTTTTTTCCTTTTCATCTGGAAGTACGGTGTAAATTGACCTGCTGTTTCCATATTAATGTACTGCCTGTCATTACTCTTTTGTGTTACATAACACTTGTTTTCCTTAACTATCATAAAAATAAATTACACAGTCAGCTAACCAAATTGTATGTGTGCTCATGCTTTTCAGCACTTTATTTTTACCTGGACAGTGGGATTTAGGCCTTTGCACCTTCTGTCACCCAAATATACCTGCGAGAATGCTAAGAAACGCCTACAGTACAAAATATATTTGTAAGGTACTAAGTTCATCTGTGTCCCGGTAAACCATCAGCGGAGTGGTTTAATGTTCAAAATAAATATCATTAACAGATGGAGGACATAATTAGCAGATGGCATCAGGCGATCTCTGTTGAGTTATCAATTCATTTTTGGCGGAGCTGTAGAGAAATTAATATACCGTCAGTGCCTTCTGGTGGTAAGAGCATTGGCTGGCG
The DNA here is from genome assembly GCF_964263255.1 of Lissotriton vulgaris. Taxonomy (NCBI): domain Eukaryota; kingdom Metazoa; phylum Chordata; class Amphibia; order Caudata; family Salamandridae; genus Lissotriton; species Lissotriton vulgaris. Next base: position 654,935,094 of record NC_141685.1, on the reverse strand, counting down.
TAAGTTGTTGCCCATGTGTATTTGTTGTAAAATTGAAATATAAGAATTGATATGAGAAGTAGTTTGAAGCAACCTTTCTGTCAGATTTAAGAAAATTCGGACAAGTTTTACATATACAGAGGTTTTAGCATCACAGTAGTTTCTCGAATGGGTTGTCTAAAGGCAGGCTAGCTTCAATCACTAAATTATAGACGAAAGCCCTTATCCTGAGTGGCCCAGTATTAGGTGTGGGGTACGTCATTTATTAAGTGCAGTAATAACACAAGGCCTAGTGTTCCCCTGAAAAGGTGCATAAAATGCAGATGATGGTGCGCACTGCACCAAAATTTGCGTGTTCCTGTATTTTCCGAGCACTTCTACTCTCTAAATTTGACCTGCAGAAATTTAACGTGAGATGCTTTTTTATTGCACTCAGTATGTTATCATACATTTCATACGTGCAATAACAAACATTACTGCACATATCGAAAATGATCGGCTAACTCCTTTTGAGGGCCGAAGTGACTTATAACTCAAGAAGAGTATGTCAAGGAAGACAATCACTCCACAGGCACTCTGCCCCGTCCATTTCCATCTTCAGAGCCCCCAAATCACGATTTTAGACTTAGCAAATTCCTGAAAATTAACTTGTGGCTAAATCTGCAGACTTCATATAGGGCCAGATGTACGACCATTTTGCATGCGCTAAATCAGTCACGAATGCCTAGATGCATCAACCTTTTTAGGAAGTGCAAACGGTGCGATTCGCAAAAATCGGCCTTTTGCACTTCCTAAATTGGTTTCTGGGATGCATCATGCATTTTTGGAAAATCGCTATTTTTTGCGAGTTCCAAAAATGCGATTGCTTTTAAGGAATCGCAAATTTGCGATTCCTTAAATGCAATGCATCATTCTCAAAACATTTGCGATTTTACAAATTGCAAATGCAAATTACCACGAAGTTGAACTTCGTGGTAATTTGCAAAACTGTTTAAAAACGCACAAAAATGCATTTTTTAAACTGTTAAGTTACAGACACACATGTCCTTAGGACATGTGTGTATGTAACTTACATGTAAAAGTGCATTTCATAGGTGCAGGGGGGGTCCTTTGGACCCCCCTCTCCACCCTTGAAAGGCTTTGTTGAATTCCGATTTCAAATTGCGAATTCGCAATTCCCATTCATTCCTATGGGCATTTCAGCCCATAGGAATGAATGGGAATTGCGAATTCGCTATTTGAAACTCGCAATTTTATTGCGATTCTGTAAAAATTGCGATTTTTACCGAATCTCAATAAAATAGCGAAATAAATGATGCATTGCCATTTGCGATTCCTTATTTGCGATTCCTTATTTTTCGCAAATAAGGAATTGCAAATGACAACGTTGATGCATCTAGGGGAGTATGACCTGCGCATGCAAAAATGCTCGTTTTCAATGAACAACACACTTGCAAAAGCCTCAAGCAAATTGCAAGTAAATACCGGCACGCAATATTAGCTCATGCAATTTGTGACTACCAAATTGTGTATCACAATTTGCGAATCGCAAAATTGCATGTACATAAAAGGTGCAAATTGCGTGAACGCGCAAAAATGGCATTTTGCACATGCAATTTACCACTAAGAGGAAACAGGTGGTAATCAGGTCCACATAGTTAGTCATCTGCTCTAACTTGTATGATTGCAGGCTGATGGGGATGTGATAGAATAAATTGCCTATAAGCCGTATTGGGAGTGGCAACTTGCGCAAGTTTATGCAAATATCAGGGCACTGCTTCTGGATTGCTCTTCAGGCTTGGATACAGTCAGTTGCATTTTAAGTAGGCATCCTTTGAAGACTAGACTGGATTGAGTGCAGCCTGGCACATGTATGTATGCATTTTCAATAGGCCAGAAGGTCTGGGGCAGTGTCATTCACATGTCATATGAAAGTCTCTGGGACTGTCTGAGGTGCAGGCCAGAATGTTACACTCCGTGTATCTCTGATGGTAGAGGAACATGGATGAATGTTTTTGAGTCATGATGTTGATTCATGAAGCTGGAGTGCTTGATCAAACCACATTTCAGTGTGCCGAACAGATACATGCATTTATATCCACAAGTCTTGCTTCCCATATCTGTTTTGAAATTACCTTTGAGTACTGCTTTCTTTATATATTGAATGATGTGGTTGGGTCAAGAAAAATGCTCACCTACACAGCTGTCCTACTCCGGTTTCTTGAGGCTCTGCCAGTGGTGATTGATTAATTTACCGAGCACTAGATTGGTTTCTCCAACGTAATAGTCACTACCAGAAAATTTCATATGCATGTTCAGTAAATCACTATATTTTCTGCACAGGCGAAATTCACTTTTATTTGTAGCTTTTCCAAGTTACCAGTGTTGTGATTAAATCCGAAGTATGTGTAATTGCTAGCAGGTTAGACAACTCTTGTTTTTGCATGGCATTGTTTCATTCAAGTTCATGAAGTCCATGTTCATAAGTCTTTCAACATTTGGATGATGGTCAGAATACAAGGAGGAACATATTTGAGAAAATATCTCACAAGTGTTCATCTTGCTGTAGAATGGTTTGCAAATATCTGCCAATCTTGGGTAGTGCAGAGTGTCCAATTCGGGGGAGCACATGTTGACAAGTGAGACCCGATCTTTGTCCTCTTTGCTTTATATTACAAGAGGATTCTCCGAGGCTACAAGAGGATAGGTATTTTTTCATTTGGCCAGTCACAGTTCTATTGTTGTACCGAAGGTCTATAAAGTTTGTGTAAATTAAGATCTCAAAACACAAATTATTTTAAATGTGGCTTCACAAACAATGGGGACATCCACTTAAATGAGGATATTTTAAGATAATTAAAGGAACAATTCTTCACGTTAATTGCTTTTTACAATTTTTGAGGATATACTGCATTCAAATTCTTTGAAAATGTAACCTCCTCTGCACTTGACAATGAGCATCTGGGCTTGGTCACAGGCCATGCATCCAACATGCCACGGGTACCCTACCCACAATGGGCCCAATCTGCTGCTGGCAGCCAACTACTTTAGTAATTCTTTGTAGCCATCCCACCACATACAGCCTCGTAAGATTTGAGATTTAATAGAGATAAGTTATTTCATAGATTTTTTTTACTGGTGATTCTCAAAAGAACTTTTTTTTTTGCTTTCTTGTTGGGATTTTGTGTTTTTTTGTTATTGTTGCTGTTTTGCTGCTTTTTATGACTGTTGTTGCAAATAGCCACCTAAAAAAAACGTTTTTACTCATGGTATTTTTTGCAATGTTCTTCACATTTTGATTCTCGGATTTTCTACGCAGCATGAGGTGGTGTTCATTATTTTCTTTCTGTCCTCGGTTCATTGCCTCTACAGGAAACCATTTGGAAGAGTGTCACCCTCTTCTGCTACAGCAGTTGATCTCCCCCTGGCAATTCAAATATTCCGTCTCATGCTTTAACTTAAGTTGTCTTCTCAATGTTGATATGTCCAAGGAGTTTAGTCCTGACTGACGTCTGCTCAATTTCTGGTCACCAGGTTCAGGTAGCCTTCCAGGAATTGATCTTTTCTCACTAAAAGACACTTTTTCATGTGGTGGATATTTACCTTAACTTTCTACCAATGAAAAGGTCAGAATCGCCTTCAAAATGCAGACTAAACGGTTACGTGACTGGAAGTCAGCAGAATATACAGGTAGTTCTGCCCTTGTTAATAGAAGTGCTGCGTCCATAGTTAGGCAATGCATTAAAAAAAACATTGACTCCCCTCAGTTTTTGCCTTTTCTTAATTAAAGATGACTGTGTTCCCAATCCACGCAAATGCTGACATCTTTCGGAAGAAAGAATTTTTCGCCCGATATAGGTTTCGAAATATCGGTCGGTAACTGTGAAATTCAGTAAATTTCAGTGTTACCGACAGGTATTTAGCCAATTGCAATGTACGTAATACCAAATAGATTCGGTAATAAGGAATCGGTAAAATGCGGAAAACCAGTTATCGATTCCTTATTACCGAATCAGAGATACCGAAAACCCCAAATACCGATTCGGTAAATAAGAATCGGTAAAAGAGATGTACCAAAAATCGGTAATACCGAATTTCATGAAAATCGGTATTTAAGAGTCAGTAATTACCGCAGGTGGTACTCATGTGCACAGCATTTAGTCAGCCCCAAAATGCAACAGTCTCAACACAATGGCGGCCCTCTACGTTATTGCAAGGCGACTACGACTACAGGCAGCAGGAATGAGGATCTGGAGAAGGAAGGAGTGCATATACAGACAGGGCATCACACTATTTCAACTCACTAAGGTTGAAATTCATGAAAGGTACAGGCTACACCCCCAAACTGTCCTGGACCTGATACAGGACCTGCACCCACTCCTGGAGCATCCTACACCAAGGGCGCAGCCTATACCACAACATGTCCAGGTGCTCTGTTGCCTCCACCTATTAGCATCTGGAAGTTACCAGGGGGTTATAGCCGCGGTAGGTGGTGTGTCGCAGAGCTGCCTGTTCATCAACAATTTCCTGGATGCCATGATGCAAAGGATGCATCACTACATGAGCTTCCCCATCACACAGACCGAAACTGCTGAAAAAAAAACCAGACTTCCCGCATGTTATAGGGTGCATTGATGGGATACACATACCTATCTGCTCACCTGCAGCCAACGAGTACATCTACCGTAACGGAAAATCCACCCACTCCATCAACGTGCAGGTCATCTGCAATGCGGCCAACATCATCACTGACATTGTGGCAAAATTTCCTGGGAACACCCATGACTCCTACATATTCCGCAACAGTGGGATAAACACACGTTTGGCTGGGGAGAATTTGGAGAAGGATACCTGCTAGATAAATCACTGTGACACACCCTGATGTATACTGCTGATGAATGTGTTGGTGTTTGTTATTAATGGCATTTTCTTTCTCACCTAGGTGATAGCGCATATGCCATGCGGGCATTCATCCTCACCCCTTGCCCGAACCCATCAACCCCAAGTGAGAGACGATATAATGCTGCTCACAAATCAACAAGCAACATGGTAGAGCGGGCGTTTGGACTGTTGAAGAGCAGGTTACCCTGCCACCACAAAAGCGGAGGCGCCCGTCAGTATCGACCTATCACATCCTGCAAGATCATCACTACATGTGCTATGCTGCACAACCTGGCTACTAAGAAAGGGACAGCAGTCTATTTGACCGACTCTGAGGATGATGACTGTCCACAGCCAGAGCCCAGCGCAGCAGGAGTGGCACCAGAACTAGATGGGAGACAAAGACGGGCTGAGATTACATGGAACTATTTCTAGGTAAGTGAGGAGACACTGTCAGTAATTGTGTGTGAGTGAGGTAGTTTAAAGCATGTCACTACGCCACATCATGAAGGGCTCGACAAAGCAGTCCCAATTGCAAACAGCCTACAAAGCCGTCATGGGTTAATTCACTCATGTATAAAACACAAGTGTGCCTTGCATTACCTCCTGCTCCCACGCACAACATGGCTGCTTCCTCTGTGGATACTGTCCTCACTGGCAATCTGTCCTGTGCCACCATTTTGCAGTCCGCTTCCCCTCCTGGACTTTGTAACAGGGGATGTTTCACTACTGCGGCAATTTGTCTCCTTACTGTCCGCCACATCACCTGCACCAGTATTTGCAGTCTGATTATTCTGTAGCACTTCAAGTGCAGTGGTGACTGTCACCAGTCCCCTTGCCTCATCCCGGCTGCAGTGTTCCATCTCTTCCTGCATGGCCACCGAGCGCCTGGAGAGCAGAGAAGTGGCAGTAGAGAGGCCGTTCGCTGCCTTGGTGTAGTTCTCCATTTTGTGCCTCTCCCTGCGCCTTGCCATTCTGTCATCCTCCATATTGCTGCACAGCAGCCTCACTGAGTCTGGCATGTCCCTCATGCTCTCAGCCATGTCCCTCATTCCCTCAGCCAGTGTTGTGTTCTTTGTGCAGATGCCCTTATCTACGCACTGCAAGTGTGCTGTCTTGTGCCCCATCTGGCGCTGAACTGATCGGATTGCCTTTCCTTGCAGGAGCTGCATCTTTAACATGTTCACCTCTAGACCTGCATAGACACTCTCCTTGCCCTGCGAAGGTGGACTGTGTGCTCAAGCCCTGCAGCGTCTGGCACCTGTGTGTGGTCGCTCTGTGAGGGACTGTGTACTGGCATTATTGCCATCGTCTGTTCTTCCCCCTGCACTCCTCGTCGGACAACTCCATCTGTTGGAGGCTTGCAACTTCATGCCTCCTGGGTCTTGGAGGTGATGGTGTTGGTGATGCTGGTGATGCCAGTCGTGATGCCGGTGTTGATGGTGGTGGTGTTGATGGTGGTGGTGTCGACGGTGGTGGTGGTGTGGTGTGCCAAGCAGGCGTAATGACATCCTCCTCCTCCGCTCTATCTCTCCGGGGTGCCTTTCTTGCCTTGCCTGGCGCAGCCCTGCGCAATGTCTCGCCTGTGGAAACAGATTATATATTAGTTCACTTGTCTGGCAGCATTTGCATACAAATAAATTTCATGTCTGCCAATGAATCTGACTGTCCTCTGCTTGCTTATTGCTGATGTGCGTCACATGCCTTTGGGTTCAGTCGGCTGACTGTTATGATGGGTGTTACACTGACTACATCTCCCATAATGCATAGCTGGTGTTAAGTAAAACCTGTACTGGAGTGGGATTCACACTGCCTCATTGGGGAATGGGGTTAGGAAGGGGGGGCACAGCTTGGTGTGCATGCATCTTACCTTGTTTGGTTGCAGCTCTGGCAGAGCTGTCTGCATCCCGGATGCCGCTGACACTCTCAGTCTCAATGGTGGACTCCACAAGCAGTTCCAAGGCAGTCGGTGCAGGGGCTATATTTCTTCCTCCACCTGCCAGGTTTGCTTTCTTTTTTCTGTTTGACATCCTCTTCTTCGCCATACTCCTGAGGTCATACTACCTCTTTTTTAGGTCGTCCACGTCACGGTGGGTAACACCTATGGCATTGATGAGGTCCTGGATTCCAGTCCATATTTTTCTCTTTTGTGACTCTGGCACTTATAGTGATTGTTTACCAAAAAGCTTGGTGTGTTTCTTTTCCACCTCCTCAATTAAGCTCTCCAGCTCCCTCTCACTAAATTTCAGTTTTTTTTCCTTTCTGCACCATCAATTTCCCTGTCCTGGCTGGCCATTCTGGTGTTTGTTGTCAGGTAATAAAGTTGCTCCTGTTTGTCTTTTCCAGCTGCCTGTCTCTCCAACAGCTTCTGGTTCAGTGCAGCTGCTAGGGCCACTTCCTTGTTAGGAGTAAATAGGATGCACAGGATTGTCTGATTCCTCGATTGCAGGAATGTTGAATTACCGATTCGGTATTTACCGATTCGGTAATTCAGATTCGGTAATACTGATTGGTATTAAGGATTCAGTACTTATTTTTTCCGAATATTACCGAGTCCGTAAAAAGTACCAACTTTTTACCTACATTGGAAATTCTAATTTCTTAATACCGAATCGGTAAAATTCGGTATTAAGAAATCGATATTTCACATTTACCTACATCTGCCCCTTAGTTTTTAAGATGTTTAACAGCACTTCAATATGTGCCAATATGTATGAATATCTATGGAATCATTTTAGAGACAGCAAACTCAGTACATCCAAAATGGCACCCCTAGTCCATGTTCTCAGAATGGGAATTGAGGGCTCTCAATGGGTACGCAAAACAAAGGAGTCCACTCGATTTAAAGTCCATTGTCCAGCTTCAGCTAGAAAGGCTGTGAACTCTACATATCCAAAATGGCACCCATAGTGTGCAGACTCAGAACTTCAAAATATTATCTAAAGCTATCAATTTTACACAGAACGAGAATGGGTCTACACACACCATCACCCTTTGAGTGTATTTTATGTCTTTGTCTTTAACTGTTGGATAACTGTCCTGCAAAATGATATAATTTTATTTTATTCAAGATTTGTATATGTCACAATTGCAAGCTAGTTAAGTTTCTTTGGAGGTACTTTATTAAATAATATGTTGACATTTTTAATCTATCTAAAAAAATGTAGACCTTGCTTTCATAAAGATTACAAGGAGTTACAACATGGAAGTCATTTAGGTGTTGCAAGAGGTTGCTGTTTCGACCCCTTGCCTGCACCTTTTGACCCCTGGTACTGCCTTTGCAAACCGTGGCCACAGAGGTCGCAAAAATCAGTGCCAAGAACACATGGGTGGCTCAGAATTCTTTATTTTCTGATATTTCATTATGCTAATAGTGAATAACATTTTATTATTCATGATTAGTATAACAAAAATGGATTATCTAGGCTGGAATGAGACCATTGGTGGGTGCACTGGTAAGTAAAAAAAACTATGTTGTGTATGTAATTGGGGGTGGAAGTGTGGTTGTGTGTGTGTGAGAGAGAGAGTATGCATGTCTTAGTGTGTGCATGTGTAAGCATGTATATGTGAGTGACAGTCATTATTTTAGGTAATTCGTGACATAGAGGGCACCAATTGTAAACTATTGGTACTGACATATTAGAGACAATTCATGGCATATGGTGCACCTGTGGAAAAATACTGGTATACTTGAGAACATTCTTGCTATATGAGCACAGGTGGCAAAATGCAGGCACAAGCAAAAAGGAGGTACTTCTTATCATAAAGGTGGACAACCTGGCATATGGGAGGGTGGCAACCATAATAAAATATTGGCTCTGGCAAACTACAGTGATTTGTGACATAAGGGTCACCTATGATATATGGATGGCATAACTTGCAAAATTCCGTCAACAGCATATTCTATGTAATTTTTTATATATGGTGGCACCAATGATATAGGGGACAATCCATGAAAAAATACTGGCAATAGCATAATGGAGGTAAGATTTGAAATACGGGGACAATCAAAGCACATTTTTTTTAAAATTGTCCCATTTCCCTTTGGCTTTATTGGCGTGGCATACCATGAAAGGACTTGAATAACTATGCCATTTTTTCCAAATTTATGTGAAAATTCAGCATTAAAATGCACTATTTCGACCCATTCTTTTCGTATTTTGTTAGGTGTACTTGCTTATCTCACTCACCATAGATTACAGATCAAATTATGCCCCAGAAATTTCAACGATAAAGTCAGCACCATAATATAGGTAGTATCTAAATAAACATTTTCTGTGTTATGTTGCTACACAAATCATTCAGGTGTTATGGAACTTAACCTCATAGATGCTAGTAAACATCCCTCCCCAGTGCTGCGCTGTCCATTGGAACTAGTGCTGAATGGACGTCCAATGGTCGTGCGCTGTACTGGGGAGGTAGTGCTGCCGTCGGCCAACGCACTGACGCAGCACTTAAGGGGTTAAGCAGTGTCAATTTTTATGATGTTATGGCAATGTGACATGCCTTGAGGAAAAAAATCAGGGTCAAGTACCATATGTTGTCACTTCCTGTGATGTCATTAAGGTAAAAGCGTATTTGATGTTACTTTTGCTACCCCAGGCATTTTGGTGAATCGACGTCCATGGTTTATGTGTGTTTTGCATTAATATGCTGCAATTGGATACTAATAAATCATTGTTCGAAGTTCATAAATAATGCATTGCAAATCATACCTGGCTGCCCTCTTTCTTAAAAATTGCATTTGGATTATGGAGTCTTGGGTTTGTCGGGAGCCTTGCATACATCCAAAACTTACGAATATCACATAAGCCGTCAAACTGTGCATAAAGCACGGCTTCCATTACGGCTCGGATGTCGACTAGCCCGTTATTTTCTTTTTGGATGCCAACTCATGCTTCTGCTCAGACCTGGATTACTCTCTAGATGTGATTTGTAGTGTTTGCTTTCAGAATCCTCAGCAGGACAAACGTAATACTAATTGTTTATTCAAGAAATTAAGCAAATGAGCTCCCAGTCAACAAAATAGTCACCTTCATGCTCCGCACACAAACCTACAAAGCCCTCCATGATTCCGGAACTGCATACCTGAACCACCGTCTCTCATTCCACATACCCACCAAACACCTCCGCTCAGCCCAATTGGCCCTTGCCACCGCCCCTCGGATCCACAAGACCATGACTGGAGGAAGATCCTTTTCCTACCTCGCCACCAAAACCTGGATCACCCTGCTTCTCCACCTCAGGCTTTCCAGGTCACTGACTTAATTTAGGAAGTACCTCAAGACCTGGATCTTCAACTGAACTATATCACCTGGTTGGACCTGCAGCCCCCGCGCCTTGAGACCCTCACAGGTAAGTAGTCATGCTTAGCAAGTACTGATTGATTGATTGATGATTTTTGTATGCTCAAATGGGGAGAGATATTTGTCTTTTGCTATATATTCAACATTTCCTAATAAAAAAGGGTTGCAAATTGTGAACCTCTTGCTGTTGCAAATATGCACCTTCAAAATGCGGTCCAATTGTGTTCTGTTTTTTGGGTAAATTGTTACCTCCTGTAAGCAATCATTGCTTTGAGGTGGCAAGAATGGTACTATCCATTGCTATATTTCTTGCTAGCTGCAACAAGGAGGCATGGTCCCTTAACTTTCCCTTTTTACACATTGAAAAACTGCATGCACCGAAACTGGCACCTTACACAATGCAGGTTGTTCACACACAAATCCTCGTCACACGTGCGCCTCCTACATGAAAGACTTGCATTCACTCTGGATTATATCTGCTTTTACGACACCCAAAACGACACACAACCAAATATTGACAAAACAATAGCACAGTCAAAGTATGCTTCTACTATCGCGATTTGTGGAATTTCTGACACATGAAGGACTCCCAGGTTGAGAACCCCTAAAAGGACATAACAGTTGTGGTGGGGACCGACACATTGACATGAGACCATGTGGGCTTCGTTAAAGTATTGCAGCCAATTTAGTTTAATAGCAGACATGAAGCAAACGGGTGCTTCGACCTCACACAAGTTCGGAAAAAATGCCGGGATTGCCCCAATTTTACTATACTGTATGTAAACAGTCTCAAACAGAACAGTATCATTTCACATGTAAATTCTTTCCAGAACCAAATTTTCCTAAGCAACATTATATAGATCATGCCTTATTCATTTGGAAGGGCTATCAGACTACACTTCAATATTTGTAAATTGGCTCAATACCAATCAGCCTCATTTCAATTTTACTTTCAAAGCTAGGACCAATAATCTCCCTTTCCTGCACCTTTCTCTCCAAGTCCAACAGGTCAAATTGGGTACATCACGCTTTTGAAAACCAATGGAACAGAAAACTCTGCTTCTATATTCCAACAACCACCCGAGAGGACTCAGTGATGGATTGCCATATGATCAATTTCTGTGCCTTCGCAGAAATTGTAAGTGAAAGAAAGATTATTTCAGCGAAGATGCAACGTCAAAGAAAAAATGGATTTCCCTTCGTTATCCACCTATTTGGTCACACGCTCATTGAAAAGTGTGTGGTATTGCACCAGAGATATGCTTCTAAAACCAAAAGTCATAAAACAGAACAAATATATACCCTTTTCATCCACATTTTTCCCTGCTAGTAATAAAATTTGCAAAATCATCAAGAAAAATTGGAACATACTGTGGGGAGAATCAGTGTTGTTGCAATTCATTAGACAATAGGCTTCATACTTTAGATGAATGGAATAGTATGGTTTCCACTTGAACACGTTGATTGCTGATCATACACTGCTCCAGCCCTTTGTCCACCATTTGTTGTTTTTTGTCACATTGTAGGTTTGTGACACCATGAGATAACTTCTCTGTTCTTCACTGCGACCCTCTAGAGTTTTTACCCCGCTATTCACATAGTTTTGTTCCCTTGATGAACTTTACTCCCCTCCCCCGACTAATGGATTTGAATATTCTTTCCACGATGAGGCCTTCCACCTCATCTACATATTCTAGCTCTAGAAGCTGGCTTACATTAAAGAATCAACTCAATGTTCAATTTTGATAATATGGATATTCAGTAAATAATAAGTAAAAATACTTCCCTCTGGTTTGATGTATATTAGCCTGGGTTACTTCTCTAATGTTTTTATAAAAAATAAAAAAAATCAATTCAATTTTGTGGTTCTGAATATTGACTGCACTGTATTAAATTGTGTAATTATTTGCACTGCCTACCATGGCGGTGTCCATCATATTGTAACAATAAGCATTATGTTGATACTCTTGTGTGAGTAAATAGATTGTAAGCGAACCTGGACTTTTTGTTCCTGGTATTTCACCCTTCATTCCTCTCCCTTTCTCATGGGTCAATTCCCCGGGGGGATTGAGACCTAGATCCTCTTCTCAGCTGTCTTCCCCCAGGGGCAGGGTAGACCTCCTCATGTCCTCAGCCCAGTTTTTCCAGCAGAACCTTCCTTTCAAAGAGGCCCGCCCCTCTCATTTGCTGGCAGGATAGATTAATTCACTGTCTGCCAACATACTGAGCAGGTAGGAGCATTCACGCAGCATGGTTTCTTTTTGCCAGCGCTGACAGCAGTTAAATGCTCTGTTATGGTTCTTCTTAGAGCCCCGAGCCAGGCATGCTTCTGCACCCGGCATATTGGTTTACTCCTGAGTGGAGAGCTCACGCGCGACTAGATAGGTATGTTCCTGACTTTGGCAAGTTGTTTTATTCCAATATGACTGGCGCTCGCTTAGCGTGGTCCATTTTCGCCAGCGCAAGCAGCGGATACACGCACTGATACAATTCATCCTAGTGCCCCCAGATGGACATACTTCTGCTCCCAGCATACTTGTTAATTCCTGAGTGGAAAGCTTGTGTGCCTGCAGACGGGTATGCTCCTGTGTCTGCCATACTTGCTTTATCCTGAGTGGACAACTCATGTGTCACTTGGCATACCGGGCCCCAAGGATTGATTGAGTCATCACTAACATGTCTTTTTCCCAATACGGCACTCCCTTTAAGTGGTCCCAAGTTGGTGGATACTGCCACCGCTAGATACCTCCCCATCTTGCCACGGCCCTGCCTGCAGTTCCTGGCACTCATAGTGAAATATGGATGGGAATTTTACATCCCAAGGTTTAAATGTGTTTTTTTCCTTCTGTAGTGGTAACTCGGGTTAAATGTATTCCAACTAGGTATTTCAAATGAATAAGGACCCTCTTCTCCCCTTACCAAAGAGCTGAGACATTTTCCAGCCAGCTGAAGTGGGAGATCCTTGACACCCCTCTGGGTCAGTAGCTTCCTAGGTTCCATTTCAATTCGTACCTGTTTGGGGTATAGCACTAATGCATTTATTGTTCTGCCTATTTTATAGTTTTAGACTTATTCATTCAATCCAGGGTACCTCATTTGGACCCTCATCTTAGATAACGCCCTCAGGGGTTGTCTCTTAAATGGTGAGCTGCCCTCGTACTGAGTAGACCTTATACCCCACCTCACCAACTGCATTCCAATTAATCAGGATAATTTTTCCTTACTTCCCAGCCTTTTTCGTGAGTTGTCTTTCCGTGATACCTTCCTACAACAGATTTCTGCACTCTTGTGGACGTGAACTTATGATTGATGCTTCGACGTCTGGATTTGCATACCCTGCCCATACCCGTCCACGTAAGTGTCCCCCCTTTTCCCCTCCCCCTCCTTGCTTACGGCCTCGTTAGCATCCACAACTAATACCACCCCTTTCTGTGTCTTCTCCTTATCCATAGGTACCCACGATCATTCAAGGTACCACTTTTATTAGTCCCTACTTGTCTTAATGTGCCTGTTTTATTCAGAACTTACGATCCCTTACAATTCCTTTAATTTTTCGTCCATTAGTCAGCCATCACTCATTGTTGTGTTTTCCTATGTCCTGATGATGACCTCAAGTCATGAAGGTGGAAGCGCCATGGACTTGCACAAGCAACATTTTTTACTATTAATTATGATATGATTTTATATTTTGTCACAACAATACTGATTCATGCTTAGCTTCAGTTTGAATTCTGGTCCAACACAAATTATCATTTTTTTCTTCATATTTTTTCACTGGCTTCACTTGCGCCTTTTATATGTTTTTGTGAGCACAAAGTGTTCATTATTTCTCTTTAATACACAATCTTACAAATATCATTGAGGCTGCATTTTGAGTTATGCAAATTTGACCTGGTTGTCCTTCTCTTGCAGTATTATTGCATTAAATGATGTTCTTGGGACTATTTTTGTTACCATGTAATGTCAAGTCAAGTCAAGTCAAAATCCACTTTATTTGATTATTTAAAATCATAAAAGTATGCTATTCAATCACATACTAAAATCAAAAGTACAGAGAATAAATACAATTATTTACATAATATACAATTCATATGTACATAACACACAGGGTTTGGCAAATGCATAAGTTTCCAAATTATCTTACAAAATATACACACTATCTATAGGACAATATTTTAGTAACCAGAGGTTCACATTCATATATATACTCAGTTAATTCTTTAAAATTTCTTCAATTAATAAAATTGCATTTAGTCAGAAGATGTTTCCCCTACTTGCTTCATCTTTTTGTTGCGAATGGAGTCTACCAGGAATTTTGCTACCCCAAACATAACAACAGAAGATTCCATTAACTGTAAGTGAAATAGATCAGGTTTTACTTGTATGAAACCCCTATTTTTCAGCAATGGAATAATAAACTTTTTCCTTCCTTCCGTATAAAAAAGGACAAAAAAACACAAAATGCATCGTGTCCTGGTATGAATGACAATCACATTTACAGGGAGCAGCATCCTCTGGTTTGCTCCACTCCCTATAATTTCCCAGTAACACGTGCGATTGATTAAAACGGAATTTGGTGAGTAACCATCGATGAAAGGGTTTGGTGACAATTGTCAAATATGGTTGAATAGACATTGTCAGTATCAACAAATAATGACCACTTACAGTAGGTTTACAGAGCTCTGTTGCTTCACGATCCAGTTCCCTGGATTTTATAAAATTGGTTTTTACCCAGTTGATATTAAGCATGGGCGAATTTTGCAAATTCGTGATCCGCGAATTTGCAGATTTGCGAATTCGCGATCCGCAAAATTAGCGAATTTGTGCGAATTTGCGTTTTTTTGTTTTTTGCGTGTTTGCGGGGCTTTTTGTGTCTTCGCGAGCAGCTTGCATAGCGAAGTTACCCATGCAGTCGTTTATGGGAGAGGGAGAGAGAGGTAGATAGATAGATAGATAGATAGATAGATAGATAGATAGATAGATAGATAGATAGATAGATAGATAGATAGATAGATAGATAGATAGATAGAGAGGGAAAGAGAGAGGGAGAGAGAGAACGAGAGAAAAAAAGAGAGGCCGGATCTCTGAAGGGCCAGATTCCTGAGTTGCCCCTACAGAACATACAGCTTTTTATTTTTAGTAAAATGCATATGAAAATTGTGCTGTAAAGGTCTCTTTTAGTTTAACCCCTCCTGACAACTCAAAATGGGTGTATTTGCCATCCTCTCCCTTCTTCCTGTTTTTTATATCTGTAAGTGCTTCCTGATGAGGTTTAATTCCTTGGACAGGTGCCTCGTTGCCTACTTGTAACTATTCTCTGACCCTGCTTCAAGGGTCAGAGCAGGGTCAGAGAATAGTTGCAAGTAGGCAAAGAGGTGCCAGGAAGCAATTAGCAGCAGGTGTCCAAGTTGAAGTTAATTTGTTTGTAACCCTTTTGTAAAAGGTTACAAAGAAATTAGTTTCAACTTTTGCACCAGCTGCTGTAACCCTTGCTTGGCTGAAAATTCGTCCCCGCTGATTCGCGGATTTTACCGCTATTTCGCGAGATTCGCAGATCGCGAAATCGCGGAAAATCCGCAAATTCGCCCGCGAAACGGATTTTACGCCCACCCTTAGTTGATATCGGCTTTAATTAAACTTTCTGGGTTGAAGTAAATCTCTGGACGTCCAAGACAACTAGATATGGATTTAATGTAAAACAACCATTTTACTTCTGCCATTTTGTCAAGGGCCATGCAGTCCTTAAAATTCTTGTGGTTCAAAGTTAGATTGGGATTTATCCATGTTCTTATCCATTGTAGGATAGGTGCCATATTCAAATAATCTGAGATATAACCCATCCCTAGCTCAAGGTGTACAGCATAACTGGCGGTTGAGTGGGGAAGACCCAAAAGGGCTCGCAGAAATTTGTTTTCCTCCCTCTGTATGAGGGTTGTATCCTTATAGCCCCATATTGCAGCCCCATACCTAGCAATGGCCACATTTTTAGCTTTGTAAATAGACAGGATTGCCTCCCCCGGTTTGCCTCCCAGTCTCTTTGCAAAGCCCAGAATAGCAGATGTTGATCTTCTTACGCCAGCTGCTTTATTTAATAATTGGGGAGCCCAGGTACCTACATCATCAAACACAACTCCTAGATAGGTGAAAACTCTAACCTTAGTTATTAAAGAGTCATTACAGGAAACTGTTTTAAAATGCTTTCTTCTGTTCCCCAATGACATGACATGTAATTTTTCTGTATTGACCATCAGGTCCAACCTTCCCATAAACTCCCCAAACGAGTCAAGCAGTCGTTGTAAGGCATTAGGTGTTCTCGCCAACAATACTATATAGTCCGCGTACAGAAGTACAGGGATGGACGTTCCTCCCATACGCGGAATATCAGCGGTTACAGTCGCCAGAGCCTCTTCCAGGGAGTTTATGTAAAGTGTGAACAACATTGGGGCCAATATGCATCCTTGACGCACCCCTCTGCCAGATTTAAACTCAGCAGTGCATTTTCCCTCTTGCGTCATTCTGATTGATGCCAAAAGGTCCCTATGTAACTCAGCTAGAAAGTTTACCAAAGCCTGGTCTAAACCCAGCTCCAGGAGCATGTTCCACAGCTTTGACCTATTAACTAAGTCAAAAGCTGTGGATAGGTCCATAAATGCCAAAAAGATCGAACCTTTTGACGCTACTGTGTATTTGTTGATTATAAGATGTAGATTTAGGCATTGATCTTTCATGCCTCTTCCCCCTCTAAACCCATATTGGGCATCACATAATATAGCTTTGTCTGTAGCCCAAGCATTTATCCTGGCCAGTATTACTTTTCCCAATATTTTCATTGATGAATCAATCAAAGAAATCGGCCGATAACATCTTGGGTCCCCCCTTTGTCCCTTTGTAAATACTGGTATTATAATAGAACGGGACCAGGTTTTAGGGAGAGTGGCCGGGGTAGAGCTTGCTGCTAAATTAAAAACATTAGTGAGTATTATTGACCAAAGGTCAGGATTGGCTTTGTACATATCTGGCGGTACCCCATCTGGGCCTGGTGCTTTCTGCCCCCATGTTTCAGCTATTGCTAACTGTACTTCTTTAATAGTAAAACTCTGTTCTTTAGAATGTATCTCGTAATTGTCAAGTTCCAAATTACTTCCGTAAATATTCTCAAAATGGTTTAACCATTCCCGTTCTGTAATGTTAACTTCTAACGGGGCATTTTCTACCCCATTAAACAAGGGAGAATTTACGATGGTCCAAAATTTGGAACTATTCCTCAGGGTAGCTTTATCATATAGTGAGTCCCAAGCCTCTTTTTTTATTTCATTTTTACGAGTTTGTAGTATAGTTTGGTATATTCTCCTTAAAGAGGAGACCTCAGTCTTGTCTCTAGGCTTTTTATTTAGAACATGCAGGAGCTCATTATGAATTTTAGTGCAGTTATGGTCATACCATCTCTGCACCGGGTTGGGTTTCTGTTGTCGCTTCACCGTAAGTTCTGATGAGACCTGATGACAGATTGTCTCAAAAGATGTTATAAGATCCCCCCCAAAATCTGAGTGGGTCTCTACAGGTGTTAATTTCATTCCCAACCTTAGATTTAATTGTAGATAGGAACTCCTCAGGTATGATTTTATTCCATTTTAATCTCCTCCCCTGATTCTTTGTTACAACCTCAGTAATTACTTTAAGGGTCTCTGTTTTATTAAAAGAAAGTGAAGTATTATCCATTTGCAGCACCACTGGGTTATGATCACTAAACGTAGATTGAATGGTATTGTAAAATAAAACGTAACTTAACAATCCAGGAGATAAAAACATATAATCAATAATAGTTTCGCTTTCCCTTGCGTTATATGTGGGAATCCGATCCTTTATATCAGCGAACCCAGGTTCGAACAGGTCTACCTCTGTGAGTAGATTCTCCAGGGCAGCTCCCTTTACATTATGTTCGAAATGCTGATAAACTGAATAGGCTGGGTAATCTAAATCTAGATACTGGCAGTTTAAGTCACATAGATGAACATTAAAATCACCCCTTAAGATGACATAGAAAAAAGTGGTTTGAGCTTCTTTATATGAGGATAAAAATTTTAGTAGTGAATGGATATGCTCATTTGGATACTCTCCCTGTATTGCGTTATAGAAATTAATATATACAACTTTGTTATTGTTTGGCATTAAAACTTCTATAGCTAAGATGTTAGGGGAGGTAGTGTTAAGCTCTTTCACTATACCTAGTATATTAACCAATATTAAAAACATCAGTCCTCCTTTGTCTCTTCCTGATTTGGATGTGCGGGCAGCTACAGAGTATGAGGTAAACCCATTCACCCAAAAATTACACTCCCTATCCCATGTTTCTTGCAGCGCCACTATATCATACTGCTTCAGAAATTCAATCCATTCCTTATTATCCCTCTTAGAGTGTAATCCTGCAATATTCCAGCGCGTGAGCTTTACAGGAAGCTCCCTTCTTTCCTGGTGTACTATAGGACTTTTAGGCAGGTTTGTTGAACGTTCTTGTGTCAGTCAATCGATATCACCCAAATAGGATAAAGGTGTAAATCTATTTGACGTATCGATACCCCCATTAATCACAGTAGTGTTGAGATTACATGATTTTGGAAGTAATCCAGATTTTTTGGTGGCCCAACTGTTCAAGGGTGCTGGCTGGTTAACTGGATTTCTTACTGTAGCTATTCGCCCATTCTCCTGTGTACTCCTCCTATGTAATTCTGGCCGAGGATAAAAGAACCCTAGTGGTAGTGCACGTATCGCTCCCTCTTGTATGAGCATGTCCGTTGCATCCCAGAATAACCGGGATGCCTCATAGGGTCTATTAAAGTTCACAATGAGACAATCTCCCTTAAGGTTTTTTTTGTTTTTTCCCACCCAACTCACCCGTCTGCCCATATTTATACTGGCAGAGAGATTTTTGCCACCTGTACAGTTTTCATCGCACCAGCCCTTAATGTTTCTTAGCAGGATTTCCTGTGTCTCTACCTCACCTGGTTTAAGAGGGGGGAAGGACTGGGTTTTGCCAAGACCCAGGGGTGCCAGGGAACAACACCTGAAACCTTCGAGGGTTACCTGTTCCGGCGTACAAATGACAGAGACACGGGACACTTCCTTCGGCGTCAAAGATCGAGTTTTATTTACTGCAGGGAACACAGAAGTCACAAGAAGTACAACACGTGTAGGTTCTAGGAGACTGCTTCAAATTGCATCTGTGGATCGCTCCTTTTATACAGTTCTTTGTCATAGAACAACATGGCAAACAAAAGGTTACAACCCAGTTCCCACAGTAAATTTCATAGGGGGTCGCTTTCATGTATTCAGAGTCACGGAACATAATTACAGTAACATCACCAGTTCCCAACTGTAAAAGTAAATCTTCCCACCATTAGTACATTCCAATCCGGCTGTAAACGAATTAAGGAAGAGTCAAAAACAGGTGCAGAGGAAGACAAAGATAGTCAACAGATTGAAAAGAGTGTAAGGGGGTGATATCGGAAACACGATTGCAGGATCAAAGGAGACATGCCTAATGAATGCACGGCTGAAACAATAGACCGGCACGGCAAGATGAGCCTAGAGCGGGGCCATCTGCCTTTGCAGTGTCATCCCCCTCGTCATAAAGACACCCTCAAAGGAACATGTGTCTTCCGCAAGAGTTTGGGAATCCCAGGGTCACGAAGCGGACAGTGTCTGTTCGCTGGCTACTTGAGGGCAAGAAACAAAATGGATGCCGTATCTAAAATGGAACCCGTGGGCTCAGATCAAGAAACCCACGAAACAAACGAACGGTTTAGGTCAGCGTAGTGAAAATGCGTACACCCACTAAACACGTCATTTGCGGTTCATAGATACCAAACTCGTCCATATTCGAGCGAGTCAGAAACACCACTTACAAGTGTCACAGAACCTCAGACGCTCCTTTTGCTCTCATGTAGGCAAGCACTAGTCGATATCAGAATCAATCTCGATATTCATCAGACCATTCAGATGTTGCTGCAACATCATTTTATCCATCAATGTTTCCTTGGTGACAGGTGGCCGTCTTATACACGTCGTAGCACAGAGGCCACATAAGGCAGGACCACACTGTACACAAAGACAACACGTGAATAGAAATGCTACAACAACCCCAATGATCATCAGAATCTTCCAACCCCACGTCGACATCAGGCCCCAAAACCATCCTAGTAGCGTCCAATCACCTAGGTCCACGTGTATGGACTCGGAGATCTTGTGCAACTTCGAGATGGCTTGATAGACAGTTGGAGCGTTATCAGGAATGAAAGTGCAGCAACTCGAATGGATCACCTTACATACTCCACCTCTATCTGCAAGAACAACGTCTAAAACCATACGGTTTTGTAACGTCATAAGCCTGTCAGCCTGAAGCTCTGCTGTAAGATTACCAAGGGCACTTACAGTGATATTAGCAGTCGATTCCACCACTCGAGTCAACTGTCTCAGGTTCCTACTATTGATCATAGGTCCCCAAAACGGCAAGAAACCCTTAAAGAAGTCTCCTGCTTCTTGACCGGCAGTGTCTTCTTTGCTAATCACGCCTCTCACAACTCTGGTTTTGTGATAATCCGACCCAACCGTAAAGGTCGGCGGCAACAGATTCGCAATATAACAGGTGCCTGAGAAGTCACGAGGCAACCATGTATATGCGCGGTTGTAACATACAAAGTATGTACCCTTGGCAGTCAAGAGAGCAGGGGAAGAGGCCGTCGGTAAAACATACGTTTCAGTACAGGCACTCCTCCCAAGCTGAGCTCGCGGACTTCGGCCAAGACTTTTCAGACAGAAGTTACCGAGATGGGGTATGATCCAGATCGGAGATGAGCTTTTAAGCTGCCGATTACCCACTGACATGCTATACTCAGCCTCACTCAGATCTCTGTATGATCGCACCTCTTCCTCTGGGATAAGCGATGCGTCAAAGATATCTCTATCTAAATCGGCAATCGATCTTGCCAAAACTTGTGGTACCGGCCAGGACCATGATCTGCAGTGCGTGGCTCTCGATGGGGGTAGGAATCTAGTGCGCTACGAAACATAGTTTGGAATGCTCAAGCTGAACCCTGGGAACTGTAAGGAAGGACCAAGTACGGAATTCCCCTATCAGTGGTATGTGGCATTAAACCACACACCCAACAGTTGGTAGTATTCATCACCAACTGATGTTGATGGAGATGTTGGACAAAAGAGTTGTTCATGAATTCCGCACGTCTAACCTGCTTGTGTTGAGGTAAAAGGTGAAAGGAATGAGGAGAAACAGTGGGAGTATGTTTGGGTTCAGAAGAAGAAGTAGGTGAAGCAGAAGGCAATACCGATTGTATTCCATAGTATACTCCACCCACCAATAACATGGAAACAGTTAAGAACAGCAGGAACACCTGAAACAGAAAGCATTTGGTACGTACAACCCTGTGCAGTACTGATCTTTGCACAAGAGTCTTCTCCACTTCCGACAACTTTGAGAATTCCATCCTCTAAAACCGTCCGCAACGTTCTTGACGCACTTCGTTCTGAGTAGCAATTATCAATCCCCAGAAATTCCTAGGAATCGATGGCCTCCGACCTAGTGTCAGGACCCTGCTAAACAGAAGGAAGTACCCGCATGGCCCTACGGTCAACCCGGATGTAAGGTTCTTTTAATCAAACAATATAATACAAAATCTCCTAGCTGTGGAAAAACACACACGTGGAAAAGAACTCAGAAATTAAACAGAAACCACAATTATTCAGAAATGTTCAAGATGATAATGGGGGGTAACGTGAATTTTCAAAAAGGGGGAAAAGCAAAAAAGATTTATTAGTCTTTCGTATGGGAACGAAGAAAATATCTGCTTCTTCCAGGACGAGGCTGCTCCTCAAATAATTGTTCAGGTTGCGGAACAGAGTCCTGTCGGTCAGACGATAGTTCAGGTCTTGAGTTCTCCAATGGCAAAGGTTCAACAAAGTTATCTGATTGCACTGAAGTATCTCCCACAGGCTGAGCGTCACTGAACGGCACAAAGTTCACCGGAGCCTCTGTCTCTGATGCGGCGATGCCAGTCCTCACCCACGAGTCCACTGGTAAAGGTATGGGTACCTTCTTGGTGTGGGTGGCGTGCACCCAATTTTTGCGGCCCTCCAAATGAACTGCAGTTCTCGTAGCGAGTAGCACCTGCAAGGGTCCCACGAACCTCGGCTCTAGGTTTCGCTTCCGGCCAAAGTTTCTGGTCACCACCCAGTCTCCTGGTTGGAGTCGATGGCCAGGACCCTTCTTCTGTGCCGGCAGTGCTTCAAAGACCCGTTGATGAATTAACCTCAGTTTAGGAGTCAGATCATAAAGATAATCGATTAACATTGGATATTCAAGACTGTCGAAAGACCTGGGTCTAGGAACCCCCCAAATATTTGCTGGACGGCCGAACACAACCTCATATGGGCTAAGCCCTACTCGAGAGTGTACAGTCGCCCTGGTCGACAAAAGAGCAAGAGGCAAAGCGTCAGGCCATGTCAAACCAGTCGTAGCCTGAATCTTTGCGAGTTTCAATTTTAGAGTACCATTGTACCCTTCAACCAAACCTGCTGACTGGGGATGATTGGCGCTGTGGAATTTTTGTGTTATTCCAAGGCCCTTACACACACTCTTCATCACACTCCCTACAAACTCACTTCCGTTATCAGACCATACAATCCGTGGCATTCCATACCGAGGAAAGTATTCCTTCAGTAGGACTTTCGCTGTGGACAGGGCAGTATTGTCTTTGAGAGGATAAGCTTCAATCCATCAGGAGAATGCGCAAACCACAACTAAAACGTACTTCATATTATTACATCTCTCCATATGGATGAAGTCCAGCTGAATAACTTCAAAGGGACATGTAGGAGGAGCAAAATGGCCAGGGGTTGTAGGGGTGCCCTTGCCAGGATTGTACATCATACATACCATGCAATTCTTAACCACTCTCTCAGATCACTTAGCGATACCATCATTCTTCCATACAGGGGACAGCAACTTGCAGATACCTTTCGCACTAATATGTGACAAACCGTGCGCCATAGTAGGCATGGGCGGAAAATCCGTTCCGCTCGCGGATTTTGCGGATTTTCGGGAAATCCGCAATCCGCGAGATTTGCGAATTTCCCGCAAAATCCGCAAATCCGCGAGCAGCGGATTTTGCTCGCACTGCTCGCACTGTTCGCGTGAGTTCGCGCCCCGCGAATAAGTGCAAAATTGCAGAAATACGATCTTAGCAAAACTGAAAGTAACTACTTACCAGGTTCAAAAGTTCAGGCTCATCATTAGTAGCCATTTCCTGTAGTGCTTCCTGAGGGGCCCCTCCAGAGTTCAGTTGCCAGTTTAAACTATTATGTGACCCTGCTCTGAACCTCAGAATAGTTACACATATGCCACAAAGGTCCTGAATTACAGCTAAGGGAGACAAGCAGGAGCCAGGCTGGAAGTTAAAATCCATTAATCAGCCTCTAATTCATTATTGTCAGTTGGGGCAGGGCAGGTGTTGTAACTAATTTTGCAACAATGAAAGCACTTAGCAAGTGCAAAAGATCACTAATCAGGGCGCACTAAGGAAGCAGGTGCCAGCTAAAAAAATATTCTGTGACACATTAATCAGCCCCAAATTAATTCAGGTCACTTGAGGCAGGGAAGGTGTGCTTTGCTTTGCCGAAAATAATGTACACTGGACAACCAGAGGGTGTGGTGATGAAACAGAGGGTGGCATGGGTGGGCCAGAGGGTGGCATGAGTAGTCAGAGAGTGGCAGTGGTGACAGAGAGTGGCAGTGATGAAGAAGAGTGTCCCAAACAGGCTGGACACGTAGAAACAACCAGTTCGCGAAACTTGCGACCCGACAGGTAAGTTCGCAATTTGCGAAAGTGTACAAAACCCTCGCGAACTGGCAGAAACACGGGCGAACACAAAAAAAAAAAAAATTCGCGGGAATTCGCGGATTTTGCGGATTGCGAATCCGCAAATCTGCAAAATTCGCGAACGCGAGATCCGCAAAATTCGCTCATGCTTACGCCATAGTCACGACAGCTAGCACATATGCATCCGGCAACATCCACCTCTGATTCTCTGACAAATCAATCCAACATCCCTTCGCATCCAACTTTCCCATGCTCTCCTTCCACTTAGTCTTTTCAGTTTCGGTGGCCTGATTCTAAATCGCTTTCACACTTTCAACAGTATCCTCACACATACCAGTTTCTGCAGGCCACCTTACTGAACTCGTCACATACATTCTGGTTGCAAGGTTTCTAGCAGTCTCTTTAGCAATCTCATCTGCAAACGCATTACCACGACCAACATCATCCGTCACCTTACGGTGCGCACTGCTTAGGCAATGTAAGTGCGTCTAAAAGATCGTTCACGAGCTGTCCGTGTTGGATCTTCGTGCCATGCGATGTCATAAAGCCTCTCTCTCGCCACAATCGACCAAAACTATGTGCAACGCCAAAAGCATATTGACTATCGGTAAACACATTCACTCGCTTTCCCTTCGACAAAACACACGCTCTCGTCAACGCAATTAACTCTGCCGCCTGCGCAGAATTCTGATTCAATCTCGCAGTTTCCACAACCATACTCAACATTACCACAGCATACGCAGTCGTCACATCACCATTCGGCAACTTAAAACACGAACCATCCACATACAAAGTACCATCAGGATCTGTCAATGGAGTGTTTTTTAGGTCAACACGACCCTTTGTTTCCTCCTCAGTTCGCAAATAACAATCATGTGGTGGTACGTCAACTGATTCCATATTAGTTGGCAACAACGTCACCAGGTTTAGGACATTACAGCGTTTTATTTGAATATGACTTGCCAAAAGCGTCAACTCGTAACCAGACAACCTTGCGCTCGTCAAGTGTTGAGTTTTCGTACGATTTAAGAGAGTGTCAACTGCATGCGGAACCATCACCGTAAGCATATTATCCATGACCAATCCTGAGGATTGTCGGATGGACACAGCAGCCGCCGCTGTCGCTCTTAGACAACTCAGCAAAGCTCTAGCTACTGGGTCCAAGGTCGAGGAAAAATATGCACATGGAAGTTGCTTACCACCGAATTGTTGCGTTAAAACACTCCACGCACAACCCTCTCTCTCGTGAACGTATAGTGTAAACGGCTTGCTGTAGTCAGGAGTACCTAACACAGGAGCCGAACACAACGCATCACGCAGTTCAGAAAAACTTTTCTGACACTCTTCCGTCCATGGCAAAGGAGTTGGAACATCCTTGCACGTGAGGGCTACCAATGGTTTCGCTAGCAATGAAAAATTTGGAATCCATTGCCTGCAGTATGACGTAATACCTAGAAAGGCACGCACATCTCTCTGAGTTGTTGGCACAGTCATTCGAGCAATCGCTGCAATTCTCTCTGGGGTCAACCTTCTTCCCTCCTTTGACAATAAGTGACCTAGATAGGTTACTTCTTGGCAACAATATTGCAGTTTAGAAGGTGACACCTGATGATGTAAGTCACAGAGATGCTGTAACAGCGACACCGTATCAGTTTTGCAGATCTCTTTCGTGTCAGCAGCCACCAACAAGTCATCGACATACTGGATCAAGGCCGCACCAGCCGGTAACACAAACGCATCAAGTTCACTCTTCAGGGCTTGGCTGTATATCGATGGACTCTCACAGTAGCCCTGAGGAGCGCGCTTAAACCTAAAGCTGCAACCACCTAAAGAGAAACCGAATAGGTCCCTGCTTTCCTCAGCAATCGGAATGCTAAAGAAAGCATTCTTCAGATCGATCACTGAGAACCAAGAAGCAGATGCTGGAATCAGAGTCAGTAAAGCCGTAATGTCAGGCACCACAGGGAATTGTGGAATCACAATTTTGTTCACCTCCCGTAAATCAATAACAAAACGATAAACAGGAGGCTTGGATGGATCAGTGCGTTTCAAAATAGGCAACACAGGACTATTGCACACGCTTCCCCGAGTCTCCACAATAACATCTTTCTCGATCAGATCATAGATGATCGCTAACAACGCTCGTTCTCCATCAAGGGAGATACGATACTGGGGAATACGGGGCAATCGCACATTCGACTTCAATTGAACAACATAAGGGGAGATGTCAAGCAGGCCCACGTCATTGGGACGTGTTGCCCACAAAGACTTAGGAAGAGAACTCAATTCCGGTGGGAGCTTACCAGATGACAAGTACATTGGAGAGATCACTCTCTGCCCCAACGTAAGCTCCACTCCCGCAGGAGAACAATACAAAGTCGCATACAAACGTTTCAGAAAATCCAGGCCTAAAAGATTTTCACCACAACCAGTAGTCAAAATCGAAGGAGCTTTCAGCTCACAAGGCCCAATTGTAAGGGGCAAAGGGCTAGAGACTGGATTGCTAACAGGGGCGCCAGAGAATCCAACGGAAACATTCGTTAAGCCAGACAAAGGTGCGCCAGGTAGTTTCAAATGCATGTTGGAACTTTTCGCTGCACCAGTGTCCAACAGAAAAGGCTCAACTACGCCCGATGTGGCAACTGCGACGTAAGGCCTTCTCTGATCAACCGGAACTGATACTACTCCCTCTCTTTGTCTATGGCTGTCCTAATAATTACCGTCATCAATACCCTGCTCGACATAATAATCGTCCACATGGTACTGTGCGGATCTACCTGACGATGAACCACGCTGACCAAAACATTTATTGGCATCAGACGAATTATTAGTACGCTCATTTTGATTTTGGGTAACACCACGACCTCTACCTCGAGAACCTTGTTGAGGACCACTACGACCTCCTCTAGATGAATTACCATTATTTCGATCGCGCAAAACCAGACATTCAAATTTCAAATGACCCTCACCTCTACAATATGCGCATTGATTGTATCCGAGCATAGATCTCTGTGTGGAGGAGTCATTTCGCGACTGCGACCTGGTAGGTTGCGACTGCGATCTATTCCGCTGCTGAGAGTCGTTTTGATTTGAGCGCGGAGGATACGCTTGCTGTAACAGAACTTTTGTTTTAAGCTCCTTAGTTTTCTTATCCGCACAATCAATTTCCTCCTTCTCCCTATTTTCATAATATTGAGCTGTGGCCAATATCTGAGCAGAGGTAGAAACAGCCCACGAACTCTCTGAATTCTTTAATTTGTTGCTAAGGTCAGGCAACAAGTTTGATACGAATTTATACACAAACAACCTCTGACCTCCCTCAGTGCTCATATCTTGACCACTGTGATCGATGAATGCCTCCTCAAATCTCGTAAAGAAATCGGAGACACTCTCGTCGTTCTTTTGCTTACACGCGGACAGTTTATCCCAGTTAACTTTCATTGCTGGCATAAGTGTCTTCATTAATGTAATAATTCTTTGAGGCAAAGCCGTAATTAATTGTTCAGGCTTAGCCCCACCAACCTGCAATGCGTCAGTCGCTACAAGCGCAGGCCAATCACCGCCTAACTCAGCTGCGTGATTTTCTTGACGGATTTTCGCCCAAACCGGTTGAGGTACTACGTTGCCGAACAACATGTCGATGTCGGCAAGATTCATAATTGTAGCATCCACTAATTGCGACAACTCTTTATAGTACCCTGCAGGATTTTTGCGGGGGTCAGGCAAAGATTGCTTCACCTGCAAAACTTCCGATTGCTTCCATGGAAGATGTATCCAGACTCTCTGGAAGTGTGGCAAAATGGGAGGAACTTGAGCAGCATCACCCGGCATCCACACTGGTGGAACTTCACGCATGGGATACTGACCAGGCGTTGCCATCCACTCCTCAGATTCATCTTTAAACAATGCTCGAGGTATCACAGTGGGACGAAAGGATAGAAAATGTTCCACTGCACGTTGAACATTGCTACCCACAATCATACCGCTCGAAAACTGAAGCTGAAGTTCAGTCAAGTCGGACGGTACATTGTTTACCTCGTCATTTACTATCACCTCACGTAAACATTTACACATTTTCTCAAACACAAATCTCTGTGTGGGCTCATTAAATTGAGAGAAAGTGTCAAAAATTATGCGCGGGGGATTTTTAACAGGATACCTAATCCAATTTCGCGCCATTTTTATCAGCGTATCCCTCTCCCTACCACCACGAAGTTGACTTCTTCGCTGAGGAACATCAGAAACATCAGACCCAAGAATCGGTCCAAGAGGAGAGTAGAAATTAGCAACAATATTAGGAATACGTCGCCGAACAGACGGGGAAGAAGAAAGAAGTAAAGGGGTAACAACAGGAGGACCAAAAAGAGGGGCAGCAAGGGCAGTAGGAGTAGTCAAAAGAGCAGAAGTAGCGGGGACAGTAGACTGAGAAGGTATAGGCAGTGGAGCAGTAGGGACAGTAGCAGGTAAAGGAATAGGGACAAGAGGATTCGCAAGGACAGGACCAGTGACAGGCTGATTAATAGCTGCCGGAACTACAGGTGGAGAAACAGGGGGAACCACAGGGGCTGTAATATCCTGTGCATATGGAGGTGGCGACTTCAGTAGATAGGACAACAGAGGGTCCTCTACTGCTTCCTCTCCCTTCTCATCAGTTCCCGTCGGTAAAACGGGATAACACTTATCCACTGTCATACGTTGTAGTCTATCAAAAACGTCCTTTTCCTTCTCTTCTTTGTCTCGCTGAAACTGCTCTGCATTTCTCATTGTTGTAACGATACCTTCCCTCTTATTACGTTTAAGCCGTTTGATTTCTTTCTGCTTGGCTTCTTTACGCCATAACCGAAAGGAATCGAACATGGCCGGCCTTGCTTTCCTTTGAAACAATTTAGCTTCAAGATTATCCAAAATTGGGGTTTCGAAACTACCATGAGGTGGCCAACTAAGAACACCGTCATTTTTAGTGTAGCGGACCCAGCAATCATTATATGCAATGGGACCCACTCCATGTCGACTATATAACTCATAGACTGGAGGTCCAACTGGAGGTATCGGACATGAGTCCTCCAATCGGGAATCCGCACCACAACCTTTAAAACAACTAAACAAAGTACTATGGCCAGGCATCGTGTACACTAACCAAGTTTCACAAACGTCAAGGGTTATCGGATTACGATGTCCTTGCAAAAATGCAAAAACCCTCGGTTTTTGGCGACTGCAATCGTCAAATAGAACAACTAAAAAGAAAGTACGAAGATCCACAAATGCAATGGAACCATGCAACAACTAAGCACCAACAACAACTAAGGATTCTGGGAGCGACCCACAAATACTTAACTGAAAGAACAATGGCGTCACCAGGAAGGCCCCTCAATCGTCTCTCTGTACCAAGGTCTACGCCAGGCGCCAAAACAGGTCGACAGTCAGGCATCAGTCCGTCGCAGCCGTCAGGAGGCGGGAATCTTCGCGGGAAAAGTCTTCGGGCCACTTATTTCGACAACAGGATCGATGAAGCGGGGTGCACCTTCCCTCGGAGATTTCACACAAAGTTCCTCACGATCGTCGGGCTTTGGACCGGTACCGCTGATGTCGCCCAACGTTGGGCGCCAACTGAAGGACTGGGTTTTGCTAAGACCCAGCGGTGCCAGGGAACAACACCTGAAACCTTCGTGGGTTACCTGTTCCGGCGTACAAATGACAGAGACACGGGACACTTCCTTCGGTGTCAAAGATCGAGTTTTATTTACTGCAGGGAACACAGAAGTCACAAGAAGTACAACACGTGTAGGTTCTAGGAGACTGCTTCAAATTGCATCTGTGGATCGCTCCTTTTATACAGTTCTTCGTCATAGAACAACATGGCAAATAAAAGGTTACAACCCAGTTCCCACAGTAAATTTCATAGGGGGTCGCTTTCATGTATTCAGAGTCCCGGAACATAATTACAGTAACATCACCAGTTCCCAACTGTAAAATTAAATCTTCCCACCATTAGTACATTCCAATCCGGCTGTAAACGAATTAAGGAAGAGTCAAAAACAGGTGCAGAGGAAGACAAAGATAGTCAACAGATTGAAAAGAGTGTAAGGGGGTGATATCGGAAACACGATTGCAGGATCAAAGGAGACATGCCTAATGAATGCACGGCTGAAACAATAGACCGGCACGGCAAGATGAGCCTCGAGCGGGGCCTTCTGCGTTTGCAGTGTCATCCCCCTCGTCATAAAGACACCCTCAAAGGAACATGTGTCTTCCGCAAGAGTTTGGGAATCCCAGGGTCACGAAGCGGACAGTGTCCGCTCCCTGGCTACTTGAGGGCAAGAAACAAAATGGATGCCGTATCTAAAATGGAACCCGTGGGTTCAGATCAAGAAACCTACGAAACAAACGAACGGTTTAGGTCAGCGTATCGAAAATGCGTACACCCACTAAACACGTCATTTGCGGTTCATAGATACCAAACTCGTCCATATTCGAGCGAGTCGGAAACACCACTTACAATTGTCAAGGAACCTCAGGGGGTACATTTACTAATATAGCCACATATGGTGTGGCCTCTGGGGGTAGATGAATAGTATGTTTATGTTTCACATCCCTGTTCTTAACATGCTCTCTTTCAGCTATAAGGATCTCTTGGTGAGAGTGTGAACTGTCAGGAACAATAGCTATCCCCTGGTCCTCAAGACCCTTGGCCTGGCCTACAGATGTTATCCCACTGTGTAACATAGGTGAGGAGGCTGGGTTCAGATTGGTTAATAGTATACAGTCATCGGAAGTCCCCTTTAACATGGTGTGCTGGGTACCAGGTTTTTTTAGTCAGATTGGAATTGACAGTAGTTAAAGGGGGATCTTTTAGAGCCAGGAAGGTATTTATACGTTCACATTTTTTCAGAATTTCTACTACACACTCTGTTAGCATTTCAGTGATGTCATTGCAAATCTGGGTCAATATTGTTTCCAGTTTTTCAGTGAGTATATCCTCAACCATGTCTCTCATAGAGGTTTCAAAATGTCTAGATATAGAGTGTCCTTGTTTCGTATTAGCTGGGGTAGGCATTTTAGGCTTTTTAATCTGCCTCTTTACGTGTTTCCTACCTGCATTTGTGGCCTCCCCAGTAGGGCTTTTGGCTGTGGGAACATTTACGGTCACTTCATCCTCACGACTAAATGTGACTTGCGGAGGTAAAATGTCAATTACTTTATTAATACAAATCACAGGCTCCAAAGGAATAGGCTGTTTTTCAATTAAAAGTGATCCAGATGGCTCTAAGATAGAGATTTCAAGTCCCAGCTCTCGTTCAGTGGTTGCAATTTCTTTATTTAGTTTGCCGACAGCAGAGGTAAGGTATGACAATATATTTGTAGGATTGGTAGAGTTGCCTGGGACTTTAGATTTTACAGTGCCTGCATTGGCAGAAGTTTGTAGCTTGCACTTACCCATTTTGGTTGAAGTTTCTCAGGGGGGTGGCCCGTCCTGTCCCTTCTCATCCCCTGACGGCCACAGACGGCCCGCCCTTTGCCCGAGCTTCGCCAGGCGACGCCCGCGCGCGTCCCACGATGCGAGGGCCCCCGCTGATTATGAGCGCCTCTGGGCGCGGGCAGGGAGTCTGCGGCTTCCTGCCGCAAGTGCTGCTGTGACCTGTAGCCCCCCCCACTCAGCGGCCACGCCAGATGTCAGGAGGCTAGCGGCGGCGTGGAGGGACCGGCCGTGATGCAGGGAACTGGCTGTGGAGCAAAGCAACCCCCACAGTCTGTCAGCAAAGCTAGGATCCTGAATGCAGCGTCCCCCGCGGGTAAGTTGCAGCTTCTGTAGATGACGCCCATTTAATGTGTATTATAATCAGCCACGGCCGGCAGTGGGAGGACCTGCAGGACAGCGACGTGGGGAGGGGGAGGGGCAGGGTGGGGGGGAGTAATGTATGGATTACGGAGTTTTACAGGTAAGTAAACATTTAAATAAATAAAACTAATTTTGTTGCGCGCACTGCATCACATTTGGGGATGCAGTGCACTCAACGAAATTCGTTTTACAGAAGGACTGTAAGGCAATTAGAACATTTCACCCACTAAGGGTAGAATGTTCTAAATTAAAAGGGAGAAACAGAAAGACAAACATTGCAATGTTGGTGAAAAAGGCTGATACCAGCCATTATAAGCCCTGAGCCACTTCATTGTCTTCAATCGAGCTCTCAACATTCCAATGTTATAATATAGCCTTAGAGCCCGCCGTAGCAGGCTCTACGTGCCATGTAAGGCCCGCTCAAGCATTAAAGGCATGAGCCAAAGGTGAGGGCTTTTAACAAGGGTGATTCAGAAAAGGGGGTGGTGATGAACAGAGTGTCTGAATTAAGCAGACCACTCTTACCCAGTCCAAAGATCAGGGCTTGATCCATCACAGTTTTTTAGCTCACTGCACCATCCCAGCTCAGAACTTGGCTATATGCAAATTAGTCTGACCCTGGCCCAGTGCATCATGGGAACAGGGCAGACCAAACTACCAAGCCAATTCTTATACTGGAAAGGAAACAAGCTACCGGGGACCGTTTTCTGGCATTTCAGCCGTCTTCGGCCCGGCTTGCTTGAATCCTGATGGTGCAATGAGCTAGGAACTCACATCTGAGTATACCCTTCCACGCTTATGGTGGACAAAAATGATTCAGAAAAGGGGGTGGTGATGAACAGAGTGTCTGAATTAAGCAGACCACTCTTACCCAGTCCAAAGATCAGGGCTTGATCCATCACCGTTTTTTAGCTCACTGCACCATCCCAGCTCAGAACTTGGCTATATACAAATTAGTCTGACCCTGGCCCAGTGCATCATGGGAACAGGGCAGACCAAACTACCAAGCCAATTCTTATACTGGGAAGGAAACAAGCTACCGGGGACCGGTTTCTGGCATTTCAGCCGTCTTCGGCCCGGCTTGCTTGAATCCTGATGGTGCAATGAGCTAGGGACTCACATCTGAGTATACCCTTCCACGCTTATGGTGGACAAAAATGATTCAGAAAAGGGGGTGGTGATGAACAGAGTGTCTGAATTAAGCAGACCACTCTTACCCAGTCCAAAGATCAGGGCTTGATCCATCACCGTTTTTTAGCTCACTGCACCATCCCAGCTCAGAACTTGGCTATATGCAAATTAGTCTGACCCTGGCCCAGTGCATCATGGGAACAGGGCAGACCAAACTACCAAGCCAATTCTTATACTGGGAAGGAAACAAGCTACCGGGGACCGGTTTCTGGCATTTCAGCCGTCTTCGGCCCGGCTTGCTTGAATCCTGATGGTGCAATTAGCTAGGGACTCACATCTGAGTATACCCTTCCACGCTTATGGTGGACAAAAATGATTCAGAAAAGGGGGTGGTGATGGACAGAGTGTCTGAATTAAGCAGACCACTCTTACCCAGTCCAAAGATCAGGGCTTGATCCATCACCGTTTTTTAGATCACTGCACCATCCCAGCTCAGAACTTGGCTATATGCAAATTAGTCTGACCCTGGCCCAGTGCATCATGGGAACAGGGCAGACCAAACTACCAAGCCAATTCTAATACTGGGAAGGAAACAAGCTACCGGGGACCGGTTTCTGGCATTTCAGCCATCTTCGGCCCGGCTTGCTTGAATCCTGATGGTGCAATGAGCTAGGGACTCACATCTGAGTATACCCTTCCACGCTTATGGTGGACAAAAATGATTCAGAAAAGGGGGTGGTGATGAACAGAGTGTCTTAATTAAGCAGACCACTCTTACCCAGTCCAAAGATCAGGGCTTGATCCATCACCGTTTTTTAGCTCACTGCACCATCCCAGCTCAGAACTTGGCTATATGCAAATTAGTCTGACCCTGGCCCAGTGCATCATGGGAACAGGGCAGACCAAACTACCAAGCCAATTCTTATACTGGGAAGGAAACAAGCTACCGGGGACCGGTTTCTGGCATTTCAGCCGTCTTCGGCCCGGCTTGCTTGAATCCTGATGGTGCAATGAGCTAGGGACTCACATCTGAGTATACCCTTCCACGCTTATGGTGGACAAAAATGATTCAGAAAAGGGGGTGGTGATGAACAGAGTGTCTGAATTAAGCAGACCACTCTTACCCAGTCCAAAGATCAGGGCTTGATCCATCACCGTTTTTTAGCTCACTGCACCATCCCAGCTCAGAACTTGGCTATATGCAAATTAGTCTGACCCTGGCCCAGTGCATCATTGGAACAGGGCAGACCAAACTACAAAGCCAATTCTTATACTGGGAAGGAAACAAGCTACCGGGGACCGGTTTCTGGCATTTCAGCTGTCTTCGGCCCGGCTTGCTTGAATCCTGATGGTGCAATGAGCTAGGGACTCACATCTGAGTATACCCTTCCACGCTTATGGTGGACAAGTCATGAGCTGGGATGGTGCAGTGAGATAAATAACGGTGATGGATCAAGCCCTGATCTTTGGACTGGGTAAGAGTGGTCTACTTAATTCAGACACTCTGTTCATCACCACCTCCTTTTCTGAATCGTTTTTGGCCACTATAGGTGTGGCAGGGTATACTCAGACATGAGTCCCTTTCTCACTGCACCATCAGGATTCAAGCAAGCCGGGCCGAAGACGGCTGAAATGCCAGAAACCAGTCCCCGGTAGCTTGTCTCCTTTCTGGTGAAGAATTGGCTTGGTAGTTTAGTCTGCCCTGTTCCCATGATGCACTGGGCCAGGGACAGACTGATTTGCATATAGCCAGGTTCTGAGCTGGGATGGTGCAGTGAGATAAATAACGGTGATGGATCAAGCCCTGATCTTTGGACTTGGTAAGAGGGGTCTGCTTAATTCAGACACTCTGTTCATCACCACCCCCTTTTCTGAATCGTTTTAACAAGGGAGCAGAACTTTAATGGTTGTTAGAGCCTGATACTGAGGGATCAAAGGCAATTAGAACATTCCACCCCTAATGAGCAGAATGTTCTAATTTGTAAAAAAAAGGCCTCATGAAGCCTGAGGGGGTTGAAATCAACTCAAGGTCTGTAAGGCCTGTGTTCAACATTGGAATGTTGATTCTACAGGCTTCTAACTCCCATTATAAGCCCTGAGTCACACATCATTCCAATTTTCTAATATAGCCTTAGAGCAGGCCATAGCGGGCTCTACTGGCCATTAAAGGAGCATTAAAGGCCTGAGCTGAAGGCGAGGGTCTTTAACAGGGGAGTGGGCCTTTAATGGCCAGCACAGTCCACTACGGAGGTCTCTAAGGCTATTAGAACAGAGGGAAGAATGTTCTAATTTGTAAATAAAAAGGCCTCACGGAGACCGAGGAGGTTGAAATCCCCTCAGGCTCCGCAAGGCCTTTGTTAATCATTGGAATGTTGCTGATCCAGGCTTCTTCTGGCCAACAGAAGCCCAGAGCACTCCTTTATTTTCAAAGGAGCTCCCATTATTCCAATTTTCTAATCATTCTTATTGCCATCCTCTCTTCCCTCCCAACATCCTTTTTTGAGCCTCTTTCTTTTCATCTTACCCTGCCCCTGTTGGTTGTCATTAACTTGCCTCTTTTTTCACTGATCCTAAACTCCTTCTCCCATTCTGTCACATGTTCCTCCAGCAGTGATTTCTTTATTAGGGTGTGAGGATGTCACCCCTCTGTTTGTTTTGTTGTCCCCGGGTTTTCCCAATATTAAATGTTTTGCTTCCATTTACCACTGCTTTTACTTTTGCATGCATATCTCGGATAGATTTTGCGTTTTTGAGAGTGAGGGTAGGCGGATGTGAGTTGAGGTGTGGAGCTTGAATCATAATTGACAGGTCATTCATCTGGGTCTTGGGATGAAGTGCGCATTTCGGGTTGGTCGGGTGCCTAGGTGTGACCAGTCCAACACCCTCACCTACCAGTGCAATGTTAGGAGCCCAGGGGTCTACAGGCATAGCCCCCAAGTCTCCTAAGGAGCACTGGCGGTGCTTCTTAGGAGACCAAGCCAATTCTCGCACTACTCTCATGCTCCTTACTAACATAAAAACATAAACAGCAAAGGAGCATAATCTACATTGGCTCAGGAGATGCAGGGGTGAGACTGGAGGGCCGAGCTGGTCACAACTTCCTACATGCACGCCCAGAAGAGGCATCTCAAAGTCATGAGGAAAGGTGTGCATGCAGAGGTGGTCTTGGAGCCAACTCAGTACTGGGTTTAATGCTGCTGTGATGGACAGTGAGTCACTCGCCGTGAAAGGTGTGCGTGGAAAGTCGATCTCAGTGTTTAATACAGTGTGTCTGCAGTGCACACATCAATAACTTTACTTAATGAACCAGGGCTTCTCTGTGGGCGGTGTTACAGAACTCAGACCACGTTATTAAAGGTAGGGCTGCGCGCAATCATCTTTCAGATGCCACCACCACGCTTTACTTCTCAGTTGAGTGTGTGTGTATTTCTGATGGAGACTAGTGCTGGGTGCTTTTTCTGCAGGGTAGGACTGGCCTATAGCTCAATCTGTCAGGGCCCGATCAGCTTGTCTGACAGAAACCATGCTCAGTTAGTGGCCTGGTGGTGACAGCTAGAGAAATTACATCACAGAATCAGAACATGTCGTTCACAACCGCATAAGACAGGTTCAGCCGTAAAAATATTGACATTCCATGGCAAACCAGGGCCCAGTCGAAAGTGGCCTTCAAATTTATCATGAAAATGTAGTTCAGGGTGCGGAAAATTTCCTGCGTTACACTTTTTACAGGCGCGAAAAAGGAATCTTTCCAAATACACCATCTAAAATGTAATGGAAAATGACCTACTAGCAAAATGAAGTTTCATAACCATGCTTAATTTGAATACTTACAGCAGTACTACTCAACCTGGGGAAACATCCATTACAACACAGGCATTACAATGCAATGCCTTTACAGCGCTGCAAATACAGCACAAGTTCCATTACAATTCATGCTATTACAATGCATGCCAGTACAGTGCTGACCAGCACCTTCTATGTGGTAAGCATCAGGCGGTGTTAAAATAGTAAATAACGTTGTAATGGTGCATGCGTTGTAATAGCATGCGTTGTAAGGAGCTAGCGTTGTTAAAACCGCGTTGTAAAAGCATGCATTGTGATAGTATGTATTGTAATGTCATACATACCTTGACCTGAAAAGACCCATGTGCAGAAGAGCTTCATTTGCAAAACAATAAAAATAGAGAAAAATCGGAAAACTACATCTAGTCATCTTCCTCTCACCGTAAAGGAGACAAAAATTATGCATACACGTGTTTTAAAGAAAGTGTATTGAACATATTTTACTTCAAATGTTTGTTCCAGATTTGCATATTTAATTTTTGTCAGCCTGTTGTTTTAGCTCAAAGAGATCATTTTGTGAAAGCGAGTACAGCATGAAATGCTGGCAAAATTGCCCAACCCATTTGGGTCTTATTACAAGTGCCACTGAGGGATAGTCAGAATTTTATCTCGCCCAAAAAAGATTGACACCCCGGGGGAACGGACTTTATTGGATGTCCGAAATTCCACGGCAGATTTACAATAAGAGGCACATCCCTGCAGATCAGCAGGAATGCGCCATTTATTGTGCGCCACGCCTCCGCAACCATTGATGCGCCACATTTACAATGCGGCGCACCAATGGGCAAAAATGGCACAGATGCGTCACGCATCTGTGCCGTAAAAGCGGCGCATTGCTGGAGTTGCGTCGTGAGCGCGACGCAGCTCCAGCAAAGCTCTGGGGGCCCTATCTTGTTAATGCTGCGTCAATCCTTACGCCTGTTTCAAGCAGGTGCAGGGTTTTGACGCAGCATGGGCCCCAAAGTGACCCCCCCCCCCTGCGCAGGAACGCCTCCTTATGGCGCAGGGCTTTACAACGTCACGCATCTACCAGATGCGTCACGTTGTAAGTACCCCGCACCATGGTGCTTCTTTTGCGCTGCAGCTGCGATACAAAAGTGACGCAACGGCCACGTCAAAGGGGCGCAAGGGGCTTGTAAATCTGCCCCCACCTATTTTGCCTTTTGGGGAATAACGTGGACTTTGGTGCTTAGTGCACCAAAATCCGTATTTGCTGGTAAATACCTGGTCTTTTTCCTGTTAAGGTCCAGCAGGTTCCGTTTGACCTAGCAATAATTAAGAGTGAGAGAACCAGTAATTATCCAGTGCAATAAACATTTCACTGTTTTAATTACAATCTCAGTGCAAACAGGTGCTTTTGTTGAGTGGGATCACAATTTACAGAGCAGTTGCAATCGGTTCCTGTAGAGACTGCCACTTAGGAACCTTTGTCCGGCTACACGCTGTGACTGATGCTGAGTCACTTGTGGAAGATGCGAGTCACTTACACAGTGAAACCACTTCATGGTCCCTCTCTAGCGCAACCGTGAACCTCACAGAATGAATGAATGAAAGAATGAATTTACTTAAAATCATTGCAAAATTGCAGTACATTGTCCAGAATTACACTAAAATACGACATTGTAAAACATTTATCTAAACGTGTATAAAAATGTAGGACTGTCATTTGGTCAATAATACCAGACAGTAGAATGTGACCTTGTTCTTGAATTAATTGATTTTAAAATTAAATATTAGCAAGGTCCGTATTCCCTATGTTTTCATGGGAAGTTAATTCTTAGCTCGTTGTGGGGCTTATGGGTGCCCTGCAATTCTTTCCTGGGAAGGGCTATTCACCGTACTGCTCCTTCTGTTACTACCAGGGGCTCAATAGTTGCCACCACATGTTTTTCCTCTGTGTCATGTTCATATATTTGCCAAATTTAACCAGATCTGAAGACTCTATGCTTGACTGAAGCAATGCCACTGCATCGGCGCATCTTCTAGTCCCATGCCTTAGGAAAATTGGTTTTAACAGTATACGTAGATGCTGTACTAATACAGGGCAACAGCATAGTAGATGTACCAATGATTCAGCGCTATAATTACACAGCCTGCAACTGACTATAGGGTTCAGTTCTTTTATTGGGAGGGGGACTAGGCGCGCCAATTGAATTTCCTTCAACACTTCCTTCCCAGAGGATTATTCATGTATGGTAGGATTGTATGCGACTCATATGCTTTAATTAGGTGGGCCAGACCTCTGTTTACCTTCTATATGTTTACCTGCTATATCTTCGTTCCTTTGATATCCGGGCAGTGTGCTTATTTAGAATCCTCTTTATTGCAAGGTAGTTTAGTTCTTCTTGGGACCAGGAGGCTGTAGATTAATCCAACTTTGCCACTGTCTCCAGGCAGTATTACTGCCATGGGTTCGACGACCCCTCAAATATGGTTCTTAGTGCCTCCTTAAGGGATCCTTTCTGAGCTTTTGTCGTTATGAACCAAAATTTAACCAGTGTGCTCCTGCATTCGTATTTTTGTTGTACAAGGCCAAACTCAAGCTGAATCAAGGTGTTTCTTGTGTACTTAGGGAGCCTAAAAAGCCTTTTATAACACTGCCACAGGGCTTTTTCCATCATCTTGTCCATCTTACCTGGGAATGCATGTAATGCATACCCAGCAACCGCAAGGAGTTTGGATTTTGTGACTCTCATGATGGGTTTCGTGGAAGCGCTATGTAGTTTGCCTTGGAGTTTGCAGAGGGAGTAAATGGTGGCTTCTGTTTTGTATTGCGTCTTGGCTTGGTACAAGGTTGTCTTGCCTTTGTCATTCAGCCATGCGCCTAAATATTGATATGCTCTTTTTGTGGCTATGCTGTTGTTGCTCAGTCTTCACTTAAAACCTGTTTTATTCATATGTTTGCCAAACAACACAACTTTTGTTTTACTGGGGTTGGCCACAAGTTGGTTTTCCAGGTTATATTTGTTAAATGCATTCAACCCTATTGGTAAACCTACTCTGGTGTGGTCAAGAATCACCAGATCATCAGCATACTGGAGTATATTTAATCGTTGCTGTCCGTATTTTGGGATTACCAAACTTGCTCCTTGTATAGCTTTCCCCAGGTCTGCGGTGTAAAGATTGAAGAGTGTGGGTGGTAAAACACAGCCCTGCTTTAGGCCGCATTCAGTTGACATCTTGTGTATAACTGTATCCCCTACCAGTTTGATCTTCACCCACGTTTTGATATAAAATGACATCAATGCCTTTAGTAGTTTTCCGGAGATCTTCCAGCAGGACAGTTTGTGCCACAGCTTACTTGTTAACCCCATCGAAGGCGGCCGAGTAGTCTATGAAACATGCAAATACTGGCAGGTTTTTACCGGAGTTTGCCTGCTATGCCAGGAACAAAAGGGCCACTATGTTATCTATAGTGGTGCAGCCTTCTCGGAATCCGGTCTGGTAAAAAGGTAGTATTTCATTTTCCTCTATCCAGGCTGTTAGTTTATGTAACATAGTGCTAGCATATGCTTTGCCTTCGATATCTAGCAAGGCAATGAGTCTATAATCTTTAGGGTCGGTTTATGCTCCCTTCTTATATATTGTTTGCTATAGAGAGCCTCGCAAGGCGTCCAGCACGTCACCCGGGGCCCTACATTCACTGTCCAGCAGTCCTAACAGGTCTGCCCACTCCTTAGGATCCTGCTTGAACAGTTCGCCCGGTAGGCCGTTTGGGTCCGGGGCTCTGCCCATTTTATCTTTTAAAAAAAATCTTTATAACTTCTTTCGACTCCTGTGCTTGACCGCCATATCTATCTGGTCATCTTCCTCCGCTTCGGCCCCATCTGACCCGGGGAAAGAGCTGACATTTTGGCCACCTGGGTTAAATATATATATCTCTGATATATGGTATGGTCCAGCCAGGCATCTGCTGTAACTGCATTCCGCCTGTCCATTTTTGTATTTTCCATCTTGGCTATGTACTCCAAAAATTGCTTCTGTTTATTCAGTTTGCATAATTCGAATAGTGAGATCCATTCTTTCTCCATCATCTGGCATTTTTCTTCCCATACTAAGTGTTTGTGGTTTCACTGGGCGTCTTTATAGGCTATCCCTGCCACCAGGGTGCCACTTTTCTGGTAAACCCATCTGGTCTGTCTGAGGGTGCGGGTGCTATTCTTCAACTTTATATTATATTTCCTGGATTGTTCTTGTTGCCTCCCCGATTTGCGGTCTGTGTTTCTTGCCCCTTTCAATAGAAGTACCTGTAGTGCTTCGATACAGCTGTCCCAACTCTGGATGGTAGGGGAGAAAAGTCCACTTTGTCCCTTCCATACTAGTCTCTGTTTGCAACTTTCCCAATTCTAGACCGTGAAGTGGTTCCATCTAATCCTCTTCACTAATTTGTACTCCTCCCACCCAGCTGTGTTACTTATGGGCACCAATTCCTCACTGCAGTCGCACTGGCGTTTGAATTCTGCAATAAGCATTGCATGGTCGCTTGTTTTGTGTTATTGTATCTGGAAGTCCTGAATTCTATTCCTCATACTTTTTCTTATGAAGATATAGTTGATTGTGGTTTGATAATTAAAAGTCAGGAGAATTGGAGCATTGAGGTTATGTTGATCGGTCCAAGGCTGAACTGAGATTAGATCAAATGACCTTAAAAAATTATTACATTCTCTTTCCACAGGGGAGCATTGGCCATTGTCCGGGCTCAGGTTGTGGAGGTTAAAATCCCCAGTGATGATCGAGTCCAGATGGTTGGATTCATAGAGCACTTCCTCTAGGGTTGTGGTTAAGATATACATTGATGATTAGGATTTCTTTTCTAGTTTTACCATCCCATAAACTGTTTATCACAATGCACTGTGCAGAGTCCGTTGATCTTCCAATCTCTTTGATTGAGACCTCCACTGCATGATTCACATAGATTGAGAGGCCTCCTGAGGGCCTACCATAAAAATGTAGTTTCCTAGCTGGTACATGAGTACCAGCAAACCCTTGTAGGTGGGTGTCCTCTGTAGCCCATGTTTTCTACAGGCAAAGAATGTCCTCCTTCTGGATCTTTTCCATTGCAGAAACACTATTTCTTGTGTTTAGAATTCCTGCCACATTCCATGTTATGAGTCTCAGGCTTGTCATGTAGTCTCTTTTTGCCAGACCCTCAAAGTTTTTTTGTGGTGGAATTACAGCGTATAACTTATTTTGTGCTGCAGGGCTAGGAGTACTGCATGGTGTGACCTTCTCACAGTGAGGTGGCTATGCTAGGTGTCCTTCTTATCAGAGGTCTATGCTGACCTTCATCGACAATGTTTATTTCGAGTATTTTCCTCTCATTGTGACCTTTTTCCAGCTGATTGTAATTGTAAAATTGTGAAAACTCACCTGGGTGTCTACGGAGTAAGTCCCTTTTAGGAAGGGTTTTGTCTTTGGATCATTTCTGTATTGTTTGATCAGGCCACCACCTTGTGTGGCTAGCACGT
The DNA here is from genome assembly GCF_964263255.1 of Lissotriton vulgaris. Taxonomy (NCBI): domain Eukaryota; kingdom Metazoa; phylum Chordata; class Amphibia; order Caudata; family Salamandridae; genus Lissotriton; species Lissotriton vulgaris. The sequence goes on along the minus strand of NC_141685.1, from coordinate 654,892,760 downwards.
CTGGATATTTTTCTTCTTCTAGTTCACGAACCACTATGCCCCATTTATCAAAAGTGATCTTTTCTCTTAGGACCATATCAGCAAGGGATGGTGACTTCCATGTTGTTAATGTATTTTCCATTTTTTTTTTGAAATATATTTTTATTGCAGGAATTAGCAAAATGTTACATATACGACCAGCATTATAAAGCCAATAAAATCAATGAACTGCATCCCACCTACCCCCCGCAGCATGTTTTCATATACAATCATTCAGTCCACAGCCCAAAGGTTAGGCGACAGAATCTAGTGGGGGCTCAGCAGGAAAGCAAAGCTGGTCCGGATAATCCGCTGTCCGTCATCTGCTTTTCTAAACAAGCCCATAAAACCCAACAGAAAATCCCTCCCACAAAACACTAAATTCCAAAGTAATCCCTCCCCAACCCAACCCCGCCATCAGTGTATGGTAGCAGCCGCAGTAGGATTCATGAGAGGACCCAAGAGGAGAGTATCAGAAACAGAAATCGCAATCGCCTATCGGGACTCGGGGCGCGCCGCACTCTCGCTATCAGAGTCGCTGGGGGCGCAATAGTCCCTGAGGGCCTGCACTAGTGTCTCCCATTCTAGCGCTGCCTCCTGTGCCTTTTCGTTATGTTGTCTCCCAGCTAGTTGGTATCTCAGCGTACTTTCTCCCGCCGCCCACTTCAAGAGTTCGCTGTGCCACCTGCTCCCAGTCGGACCAGCTCGTGCCTTCCAGTTCCTGGTCACCTCTCGTTTAGCCAGGAGAAGCCCCAAATCAATAAATGTACTGGAAATTTTGTTTTTGGGGGTATGTGGAAACCAATGCAAGAGTCCCACCGCCGCATCAACCGATAGGGGTCTCCCCGTCACCTCCGTCAGGGTCTTCCCCACTTTCACCCAGTAGGAGGATAATCCCGGGCAGGCCCACAACATATGGAGGAGGTCTGCCTCCGGCGCCGGGCATCTGGGGCAGGTCGCCGAGCCCGTGGCGAAGTACTGTTGGATTTTCGCCGGGGTCAGGTATGCCCGATGGAGTACATAATAGTGGACCAACTGAAAACGGGCGTGGCGCGTCCCCTTCCAAGCCCGCCGCACGAGTTGAGACCAGGTCGTTTCCGGGATCTCCTTGCCTATGTCTGCCTCCCAACGGGCTCTCAAGGTCGTAAGGGGGGTCAGCCCTTCATTGATCAGTCTACCGTAGAGGCAAGTGACCGCCTTCACCGTGCCCGCAGACATCATGACGTATTGGCACACCGGAGACGTAGGAGGTTCCTCCTGTCCGCCTTTCCAGTGCGCCTGGATCGCTCGGACCAGGGCCGAGTGCAATAGGAAGTCTCCGCGGGGAATCCCGAAGCGGTCAATGAGCTCCTGAAAGGGCAAGAGCACCCCAGCCTCATAAAGATCCCCCACCAACTGCAGCCCCGCGTCCTCCCAGTCCGCCAACCGTGACCAATCACCGCCATGGGGCAAGGCCGTCAACATCCCTAAAGGTATTTCAGGCGCATACGGTATACACAATTGGCCCCGGGCGTGGGCTCGGTTCCAACACAGGCGAATGGTCTTCTCCTCCAGCGTCAGGTCTTGCAAGGCCAAACGTTGGCGTAGAGCTATGAAGGATAGAACATGCCTGGCCATCCCCATACCTCTCCTGTCCTCTGGGCCCCGGAATTCCCTGGCAATCTCCTGGGTGAGGGTCTGGAGCTGCGCCGCCAGATAGTATTTCTCAAAGTCCGGCACCGCGAGCCCACCCTCGGCTTTCGGCCTCATCAGGGTTTTAAGGGCCACTCTTCGGCGGCCCGAGCCCCAGAGGAATCCGACTATCATTGACCGTAGGAGCCTAAACGTGGCCGGCGGGATCCAAACCGGTAGCGCCCGGAAATAATACAGCAACCGGGGAAGAGCCACCATTTTGAGGAGAGCGACCCGCCCCGCCATCGAAAGCGGTAGCGTAGCCCAGAAGTCCATATTACCCCGTAGCGCTCGACTGCATCTGGTAATGTTTCCGTCCAGGAGGTCAGATGGTTCATGATAAATATACACTCCCAGGTACCTGAAGCAGTCAGGTTCCCATCTAATCTCTCTATTGAGGACTGGGCTAGGGGTGCCTCTGCGAACCGGGAAAAGGCATGTCTTAGCCCAATTCACCCGGAGGCCCGAGACCTTCCCAAACGCAGTGAGCGCCGTCGCAGCTCCATGTAGGGCTACAACTGGGTCCTCAAGGAAGAGCAACAGGTCGTCGGCATATAACGAGATGTAGTGCGGGCCCAAAGGTGTCCAGAAGCCATTGTAATGAGCCCCCGATCGGAGTAGCAGTGCGAGAGGTTCCACCGCCAGCGCGAAGAGAAGTGGGGATAACGAGCAGCCCTGTCTCGTGCCTCTTTCCACCGGGTACTGTGAGGAAATTAACGGACCCGCCCGAACCCTGGCCGATACGGAGGTATACAAGACCGCGGTCCATCTGATGAAACCCTCGCCGAGGCCGAACCGCCGCAACACAGTGTGCAGGTAGTCCCATTCCAGGCTATCAAATGCCTTCTCTAAATCTACCGATAGGACCACCGGGCACGGAGCATCCACAAACGGTTCACCCAGCAAGCGGAACAACCTACGGATGTTCATGGTCGTGTTGCGCTTGGGGATGAACCCAGCCTGGTCTTCATGTACCAGGGAGCTCATGTGGCCCAGCAGTCTCGAGGCCAAGATGCTGCTCAGAATCTTATAATCGACCGTCAGCATCGATAAGGGACGGTAGGACGCCGGATCGGCCGAGTCCCGTCCCGGCTTGAGGAGGGGAACCACCAGGGCCTCGCGCATCGAGCCGGGGAGTCGGCCAAGCCTCTTCGCCTCCCTATATACGATCACCAGTCTCGGAGCTAGGAGGTCGGCATAGGCCGCGTAAAATTCCACCGGAAGACCGTCTAGACCCGGGGTCTTATTCCGCGCCATCCTTTTAATGGCGCTGCGGATCTCCCCCAGTTCAATATCGGACCCCAGGGCTTTCGCCACGTCAGGCTCCACCGCTGGGAGCTCCAGGGGCCTCAGATAGTCCTCGAGAAGGTCAGGGTCTGTGGTAGCCCGACTGCGATATAGCTGATCGTAGTAGTGCCGGAAGCAGCTTAGAATCTCCGGTTGAGTGTGCACCATGGTCCCGTCCGCCATGCGCATGGACGTCGTCAGTGAGGTCTGGTGCGTAGGGTTAGCCAGCCATGCCAGCAATGCGCTCGATCTATCCCCTTCTGCGAGGGACCGAACCGTATAGGCCTTGTAGTCGAAGCAGCGCAGCCGCTCGACCTCTGCCGCCACCGCCTCCTTCGCCTCTGCTGTGCGTCCCTGAAGTTCAGGGTGCCCGGGGCGGCGGAGTTCCAACTCACGAAGCCTCCGATCAGCCACGTCT